>NC_086173.1:160391241-160694271 GCF_023053635.1 Elgaria multicarinata webbii
ACACTGCCTGATCAGAAACCTCAGGTCCACCTGAATGCCACGTCCCACCTTAAAAGAAAAGAACACACACCCATACTGTTTTACTCTGTACAGCACCATGTACATTGATGGTGCTATATAAATAAATAAATAATAATAATAATAATAATAATAATAATAATGTATTTGAAACTCTAGGAATCCTTACCGAGAGAGCTGGAAATTCCAGCATCACCTTCCTGGAAATCCTGGTTCTGCTCGCGGTCCAAAGGAGCCCGTTCAGCCACAGAGAAATCCGGGCCTCCCTCTTCAACCGGCACCTGAAACAGAAATGAAGGATTCCGGTCGGCAAAGAGGGACAGAGCAGGAAAGAGGGACGTTCCTGAAATCATAGAATCCTAGAGTTGGAAGGAACCCAAAAGGCCATCTAGTCCAGCCTCCCCTTGCCAATGCCGGAAATCCACCACTACAGCATCTCCGGTTTGTGGTTCTGGGCTCCACCCACCCCCAGCCGTAGATTGGAGTGGTGCTATCCAGGCCCAGCTCTACCCTATCATATTTGTGTGAACCAGGGCTGAGGTGAGGCCTGATCCATCGGGGCAGGTGGTAGAAGTGGGAATCTGGGCTGAAAGAACGGCCTGTGGAACACCAGGCAGGTTTTAAACTAAACCCAAGGAAGGGGACAGGCAGAGGAAAAGGAGACGGCTTGGGAGGCCTTCGTCAGACTCGCTCACTGGAGAAATTCAAGTGGATCCCACGGTTGTTTCACACACATAAAATCTCCTACTGATTCTGCCTTTTGGGTTTCAACAGCCGAATTTAGGAACTTCCAAAGAAGGCTTTTTGCTGTCGCTCTTGTTCAAACAATTGGGAGTCACTGCCAATCATCTAGAGGGTAAAATCCAATGCAAGTCCTACTTAGGTCTCCTCTAAGTAGGACTTACTCTGGCTACCCTGTCCCATTCCTTTCAATGGGTCTCCTCTAAGTAGGGCTTACACTGGCTACCCTGTCCCATTTCTTTCAATGGGTCTCCTCTAAGTAGGGCTTACACTGGCTACCCTGTCCCATTTCTTTCAATGGGTCTCCTCTAAGTAGGGCTTACATTGGCTACCCTAAGTCCCATTCCTTTCAATGGGTCTTCTCTAAGTAGGGCTTACACTGGCTACCCTGTCCCATTCCTTTCAATGGGTCTCCTCTAAGTAGGGCTTACACTGGCTACCCTGTCCCATTCCTTTCAATGGGTCTCCTCTAAGTAGGGCTTACACTGGCTACCCTAAGCCCCATTCCTTTCAATGGGTCTCCTCTAAGTAGAGCTTACACTGGCTACCCTGTCCCATTCCTTTCAATGGGTCTCCTCTAAGTAGAGCTTACACTGGCTACCCTGTCCCATTCCTTTCAATGGGTCTCCTCTAAGTAGGGCTTACATTGGCTACCCTAAGTCCCATTCCTTTCAATGGGACTCCTCTAAGTATACATTTTAGTGGCAACCCCAAGTCCTATTCACGTCAATGGCTCTACTCTAAGTATGACTCCTGCTTGCTTTTACCCAGAAACGTACCAGTAGTTTGCAACCTACCTCTGCTTTAAATGATGGCGAGCCTGAACCATGCAGAGCTGCTAGGAGCAACAAGCCAGAATTTTGTATTTTATTTTATTTTTTAAAAAAGTGGGACTGTAAGAGAGGCATCAGTTGTGGATTGGGCCCTGGAAAGATTCTGGGGCACTGTCAGCTGCTCATGGATGCCAGCTAGCGGCACCAACCCTGGCTCTGGGGTGGAGCGCCCCTTAATGAGGACTAGTACCTGAAGTTGAAACGCACTTAGCACCGCCGCTGAGCCAAACCTGCTGCTCACCTGCTCCTCTGGCCTCTCGGCCTTGCGCTTCTTCGGCCGGAAGCCCTCGGCCAGGGCCACCGCCTGGGCGCACGACTTCGGACATCCCTCCACCACCCAGCGCTCCATCTCCGAGGGCAGGATGGCCAGGAACTGCTCCAGGATCAGCAGCTCCAGGATCTGCTCCTTCGTGTGCCTCTCCGGCTTCAGCCACCGGCAGCAGAGGAACCAGAGGCGGCTGCAGGCCTCTTGGGGCCCCTCAGACTCCCGGTAACGGAACTGCCGGAACTGCTGGCGCCGGATCTCCAAGAGCACCGCGTCCTCGTCCGGGACCTCTTCCTTTGGCTGCCCGGAGGGATCCAGGTTTCCGTGGGCCTCTTCGGATCCTCCGCCGAAGGCCAGCTGGGTTTGGGTCTCCCGCTCTTCCGTGGGGCACCGCCTGACTTCTGCTTCTGCCTTGAAAGAGGCTGGAGATGTCTGGGGCCCCATCTGGTGAGAGGGCCCCAGGCCCTGCGGGCTTGAGACGCCCGAGCTAGGAGACTCCACTGTCCTTGGGAACGCCTGCCAATGGGCCTCTCCATACAGAAGGGTCCCCTCACTGGGCTCAGGTTTCATTTGTTTACTTGGCAACCTCGGCAGAAAAGCCCTGTTAACCCCGGCCTGGGTGACACTAAAGCCATTCCCCCCTTCTTCCTCCGCCGTGGGGCGAGCCGCCTCCTGCTCCTCCATTTCCATCTCTGCTGTAGGGCCTGCCGCCGCCGCCTCCTCCTCCTCCCTCTCCTCCAACAGCGCCACCTGCTCTAGCTTGACCTGGAGCTCGGCTCCCTGCTCGGCGGCCATTTTGAGCGAGCAAATTCACGACAGCGGCCTATCCTCCCAGGGCGTCTCCGCGTCTCTCTCGGGATTATTGGGAATCCGGGGCCAACGCGCGGCTAAGAACAGGAGCCGAGAACATTCCGGAAGGGCTTCTCCCTGAAGGAAAGACACGTGAATCAGAATGAGAGGGAGGAGACACATGGATACGAATTCCTGCCCTCTTTCAAGCCCACACAGAGGCCCCGTTCAGACCACACGCTAAACCCGTTAACCGTTTTGTGGTTAAGCAGCATGGCTTAGCGTGTGGTCAGCATGCCTGTCCCTTGTGAATGCCATTGCTTTCCTGGCTTCTCATCCTCCATTTTGAAGAAGAGTTTAATTGATTTATTGCATTTCTATAGCCCTCTGGGCGGTTCACAAAAATTAAGACCATTCAAAGTATAAAACAACAGCATAAAACCATAATATAAAAATACAATATAAAAGCACAACCAAGATAAAATCAGCAGCAATGCAGAAATACAAAATTTAAAATACAAATTTAAACCACCAGAGTTAGAATTAAGAGCCTCGTGTGGCGCAGAGCGGTAAAGCAGCAGTTTCTGCAGCTGAAACTATCCCCACGGCCTGAGTTCGATCCCAGCGGAAGCTGGTTTCAGGCAGCCGGCTCGGGTCGACTCAGCCTTCCATCCTCCCGAGGTCGGTAAAATGAGTCCCCAGTTAGCTGGGGGAAAGGTAATAACGGCCGGGGAAGGCAACAGCAAACCACCCCGCTATAAGGCCTGCCAAGAAAACATCAGCAAAAGCTGGCGTCCCTCCAAGAGTCAGTAATGACTCAGTGCTTGCATGAGAGGTTCCTTTCCTTTCCTAAAGTTAGAATTAATTTATAGACTGTTAAAATACTGGGAGAATAAAAAGGTCTTCACCTGGCGTCTAAAAGAATATAGTGTAGGTGCCAGGCGAACCTCCTTAGGGAGCTCATTCCAAAGCTGGGGTGCCACAGCAGAGAAGGCTCTGCTCCTGGTGTATTTGATACACCTCGCTACGGGGAGATGTGGGTAGAATTATAACAGACCCTCGTGATACAGGTTCTGTTACTGCAAGTCCTCATTCACACATGCATACAAGCTCACATGTGTCATGTTGAATTCAGGATTAGGAAGCTGCCTTATACAGCGTCAGACCCTGGGCCCATCTAGGCCAGTACTGACAACACTGACTCGCAGTGGCTCTCCAGCATCTAAGGCGGGATTCTTTCCTAGCCTGACCTGGAAAACCCACTTTTTCAAACGCCGCTAAGAGTTATGCATAGTTTTAACACTGTTTTGCGTCTTAATTATTGCTAATTTTACTGTATTGTTGTTTGTAATTTCCTAGTTATAAGCCCCCTTGAGAGAACCTTTTGGTTTAGAAAAGTGACATTAAAACATCTCTGAAATAAACGCTTCCATGAACCGGAATCCGCTTCATCAGATAAATGAATCCTCAGTTGTGTATGAATATGTGGCATTCCTTTTGGGCTCCTAGGGGGAGGTTTTGTGTATGATGAACACTTCTTGTGTTCTATTTTTTGTTTGTTTGCTTATGGTGTTTATTTATTGCCATATGAAAAAGAGGGCAGGGCTCCTGCACCTTTAACAGTTGTACAGAAAAGGGAATTTCAGAAGGTGTCATTTCTATGCATGCAGCACCTGGTGAAATTCCCTCTTCATCACCACAGTTAAAGTCGAGATATAAATGCAGTACTACTGCTGCTAATAATGATAATAATAGCCTAGCAGTGAAAACTTCCTCCAGCATGGATACCTCCACACACAGGGCTCAAACTCTCCTTCCTTCATCCAGCGTCTGGTCGACCTCAACTCAGGCTTGGCTGGGGTTGATGGGAGTTGTGGTCCAACACACAGAGGGCGTCCAGTCGGGGAGGCAGGCAGCTTTAGACTTAGCAGAGAACTCTTCTTCAGACTTCCCCTGGCAGAGATCACCAACAGCGAAACAACTTTTCGAAGTTGGATGGTCCAAATCGGTATTTTTGAATGATGAAAATTGCCCCCTAAGCAAACAAACCGGATCCCAACAGCAATCCCATCTCTGTTCCACAGACCAAAGTTGATTTCTGAGGGTTGTGGTTTCCCCCACTACTCCAACACTGCAGTTGTTTTTCCTCTATAAACCTAGGATGACCACATAAACATTATTTATTTATTTATTTATTTATTTGTTACATTTTTATACCGCCCAATAGCTGAAGCTCTCTGGGCGGTTCACAGAAATTAAATCCATGAAGAGCATCTGGTACCTCTGGGCAGAGCTCCTGCAGCATTTTCACATTTAAAAAATAACTCCTAGGATGACCATATGAAAAGGGAGACAGGGCTCCTGTATCTTTAACAGTTGTATTGAAAACGGAATTTCAGCAGGTGTCATTTCTATGCATGCAGCACCTGGTGAAATTCCCTCTTCATCACCACAGTTAAAGCTGCAGGAGCCCTGCCTAGCGTGACCAGATACAAAAGAGGGTAGGGCTCCTGCAGCTTTAACTGTTGCGATGAAGAGGGAATTTCACCAGGTGCTGCATGCATAGAAATGACACCTGCTGAAATTCCGTTTTCAATACAACTGTTAAAGATACAGGAGCCCTGTCTCCCTTTTCATATGGTCATCCTAGGAGTTATTTTTTAAATGTGAAAATGCTGCAGGAGCTCTGCCCAGAGGTACCAGATGCTCTTCATGGATTTAATTTCTGTGAACCGCCCAGAGAGCTTCAGCTATTGGGCGGTATAAAAATGTAACAAATAAATAAATAAATAAATAAATAATGTTTATGTGGTCATCCTAGGTTTATAGAGGAAAAACAACTGCAGTGTTGGAGTAGTGGGGGAAACCACAACCCTCAGAAATCAACTTTGGTCTGTGAAACAGAGACGGGATTGCTGTTTGGATCTGGTTTGTTTGCTTAAGGGGCAATTTTCATCATTCAAAAATACCGATTTGGACCATCCAACTTTGAAAAGTTGTTTCGCTGTTGGTGATCTCTGCCAGGGGAAGTCTGAAGAAGAGTTCTCTGCTAACTCTAAAGCTGCCTGCCTCCCTGACTGGACGCCCTCTGTATGTGTGTTGGACCACAACTCCCATCAACCCCAGCCAGGCCTGAGTTGAGGTCGACCAGACGCTGGATGAAGGAAGGAGAGTGTGGAGGTATCCATGCTGGAGGAAGTTTTCACTGCTAGGCTATTATTATCATTATTAGCAGCAGTAGTACTGCATTTATATCTCAACTTTTTTCCTCCAAGGAATCCAAGGCAGCGTACATAACCCTCCTCCTCTCCACTTTATCCACACAACAACAACCCTGTGAGGCGGGTCGGGCTGAGAGTCTGCGACTGGCCCAAAGTCACCCAGTGGGTTTCCATATGGCCGAGTGGGGACTAGAACCCGGATCTCCGAACTCCCAGTCCAACACTGTAACCACTACACCACACTAGGCTATGTTTGCGGGGTGTTTTCTTCTTTAATTATTTGCTGCGAGGGGAGAGGAGCCCTAGACAGAGGTGGCGCACTTGGCTTGCGTTGCAGACTGTCCCACTGGCTAGGCTGACTGGGGATGATAGGAGTTGTAGTCCAACACATACGAATGGCGCTAGGTTGGAGGGGGGAGGTTTGCTTACTCTAAAACCTGCCCTTTTTTGGACATGGGTGTGAGCGTCTCTAAAGGCGATCCTCTCTCTTTATCCAAGTTTCTCCAAACTATTATTATTAATTTTGGGTCCGGATTTTATAGGGCGGGAAAAGGCGGAGGGGGTGGGGATCGGATCCTAGCAGTAGCAAGCAGCCCAGACGCCCCTACCCTGGGGAAAACGGGGCTGGCTTGGGGGTCGCCCTGGTTTCATCCCTGGCTCTAGCAAGAACCCCCTCGCCCGTGACTCTCCCCCCACTTTGCATTGCCTGCGACACCTCCCTCCCCGACGCGGCGCGTTCCCACGTTCAGCCTCCGTGTTCTTACCACGCGGCCGCCATTCATCTCCTGCTGTGCAGCTGCTGAACATTCCAACCGGAAGGAACTCTCAGTGTTGTTTTTTTTAGTATTATTATTTCCAGACCCTTTCAACCAGCCTTTGAAGTTTCTCGGCCCGTCTAGGAATCTCGTTCTAGTGATCTCTGTCATCTTAACCCTTCAACTAACCACATCCAGCTCCCCACCCACCACAGGTTCAAAGGAAAAGAATAGAAAAAGCAGTGTGGGGTTACATGGGAGGCTTTTTCAGGCTTGTAGGCTGGGCATGCGTGCAGCCCCAGCCAGTGGAGGGTGGTGGCTCCGATTTTGGTGGGGCTGTGAATTCACAGAATAGTAGAGTTGGAAGGGGCCTACAAGGCCATCAACTCCAACCCCCTGCTCAATGCAGGAATCCACCCTAAAGCATCCCTGACGGATGGTTGTCCAGCTGCCTCTTGAAGGCCTCTAGTGTGGGAGAGCCCACAACCTCCCTAGGTCACTGATTCCATTGTCATACTGCTCTAACAGTCAGGAAGTTTTTCCTGATGTCCAGCCGGAATCTGGCTTCCTTTAACTTGAGCCCGTTATTCCGTGTCCTGCACTCTGGGAGGATCGAGAAGAGATCCTGGCCCTCCTCTGTGTGACAACCTTTCAAGTATTTGAAGAGTGCTATCATGTCCCCCCTCAATCTTCTCTTCTCCAGGCTAAACATGCCCAGTTCTTTCAGTCTCTTTGTTTCCAGACCCCTGATCATCCTGGTTACTCTCCTCTGAACATGCTCCAGCTTGTCTGCGTCCTTCTTGAATTGTGGTTTCAGTCAGAACCAGCCAGAACTCTAAAGGAGCGATCCAGAGTGCTGAACCCCATTTCCCCAAAATAGTTTTCAACACCTTGGATAGATTTCTGGCTGGTTCTGATTAAAACCCAGAGCCCCACAGAAATCGGAGCCACCACCCACCACTGACTGGAGCACCCACCCTCTGGAGAACATCAGAAGAGCCCTGCTGGATCAGACCAAGGGTCCATCTAGTCCAGCACTCTGTTCACACAGTGGCCAACCAGCCATCGGCCAGGGATGAACAAGCAGGAGATGGTGCAACAGCACCCTCCCGCCCATGTACCCCAGCAACTGGTGCACACAGGCTTACTGCCTCGAATACTGGAGCCCTTGATCGCCTAACCCCCTTTAAAAGGCATCCAGATTGCTGGTCATCCCCACATCTTGTGGTTGTGAGTTCCATAGTTTAACTCTGTGCCGTGAAGAAGTCCTTCCTTTGATCTGCCCTGAATCTCCCACCAAACCGCTTCATGTGATTTTATTTATTTATTTATTTAATGATTTTTATGCCGCCATTCAGCCAAAAAAGGCTCTCACGGCGGCTTACAAAAGTATTTCATGACAGTCCCTGCCCACAGGCTTACAATCTAAAAGACATGGCAAAAAAGGAAAGGGGATTGGGAGGGAGGAGGAGGAGGGGGGGGAAAGGAAAGCAAATTCAGGCACTACAATCTTAGTTGTAAAGTTCAGCAGTTACAGTTGACGGCAGGAGGGAGGGGGCTCTCAGCTGGAGCTGGACACCTTTGGGTTCTAGCATTATGAGACAAGAGAGAAAAAAGGTCTCCTCTCCACATTCTCCACACCATGCGTAATTTTGTACCCCTCTACCATGTCTCCCATTACTCAGGGCCAGCATTTCCATAAAGCAGTCTGATGTGGGTGCATCAGGCAGCAAAATCTTGCAAGAGCAGCAAGCCGGCCGAGTGGGCCATTCGACAGAAAACACACACACACCCCAACAGTTTAGACATATTCCTAAAACTCACCTCTTCATGCATTCTTTTCCTGAAGTGTGACCCAACCAGCTATGGCTTGACTAGTTCTGACTAAAACCTGGAGTGGATTCACGAACCCACTGTCATCGGACCCACCTGCCTCCATTGATGCTGACCATGTTTCGTCCACACTGGCTGGGTGGGGGTTTTGCCCATTTTTCTTCCGATCAATGGTAGACAAAGCTGACTGCTCACCACATTTTGAAGTAATACATCTAAAGCAGCCTTCCTCAACCTGGGGCGCTCCAGATGTGTTGGACTACAACTCCCAGAATGCCCCAGTCAGCATTCTGGCTGGGGAATTCTGGGAGTTGCAGTCCAACACATCTGGAGCGCCCCAGGTTGAGGAAGGCTGATCTAAAGGGTTAGCAGGTGGCACAAAATCATTATCTACAATAATCTAACCGTACACCTGCTTAAAGTCTTCTTTTTTTTTTAATCGTTTTCTTTTCCTCTATTTCTGCTAGGTTGACCCTATGGAAAAGAGGACAGGGCTCCTGCATCTTTAACAGTTGTACTGAAAAGGGAATTTCAGCAGGTGTCATTTGTATATATGGGGAACCTGGTGAAATTCCCTCTTCATCACAACAGTTAAAGCTGCAGGTGCCCTGCCCCCTCTTTTAAATCTGGTCACTCTAGTATAGCTCCCGCACCTTTAATGGTTGTGATGAAGAGGGAATTCCACCAGGTGCTGCAGGCATACAAATGACACCTGCTGAAATTCCCTTTTCTATGCAACTGTTAAAGACACAGGAGCCCTGTCCTCCTTTTCATAGGGTCATCCTAATTTCTGCAAACCTCGAAGTGAAGCTCTAATCAGGGACATTGCTCAGGAGAAAATGCAGAGCCTAGCAGCTGTTCGTGGAACGTGGGGGGAATGGGTTATTGCAGGCCGTGGGGGAAACAGCTGTGGCAGCTGCTGCAGGATTTGAATACCGCCAATGAAGCTCCGCTGAGGAGCTTTAACTTACAAAGGCTCTCCAGGGACACAAGGATGGATTTGTGGAAGAGATGCAAGATCGTAAGGAGAGCCCTGCTGGAACAGCCCAAAGGTCCATCTAGTCTAGGGTGACCCTATGAAAAGGAGGACGGGGCTCCTGTATCTTTAACAGTTGCATAGATAAGGGAATTTCAGCAGGTGTCATTTGTATGCATGCAGCGCCTGGTGAAATCCCCTCTTCAGCACAACAGTTAAAGCTGCAGGAGCCTTGCCCTCTTCTGTATCTGGTCACGGTAGGCAGGGCTCCTGCAGCTTTAACTGTTGTGCTGAAGAGGGAATTTCACCAGGTTCTGCATGCATACAAATGACACCTGCTGAAATTCCCTTTTCTATGCAACTGTTAAAGATACAGGAGCCCTGTCCTCCTTTTCATATGGTCACCCTACTAGTAGCCATTGATAGCCTTTTCCTCCTAGAATTTATCCAACCCCCTTTTAAAGCCATCCAAATTGGTGGCCGTCACTACATCTTGTGGTAGCAAATTCCATAGTTTAACTCTGTGCTGTGTGAAGAAGTCCTTCCTTTGATCTGTATGGCTTCATAGGATGATCCTGTACTTCTTCACTCAGCACAGAGTAAAATTAATAGAATTCGCTACCACAAGATGCAGTGATGGCCACCAATTTGGATGGCTTTAGAAGGGGGTTGGATATATTCCTGGAGGAGAAGGCTATCAATGGCTACTAGCCCTGATGGTTGTGTGCTATCTCCAGTATCTGAGGCAGTAAGCCTGTGTGCACCAGTTGCTGGGGAACATGGGTGGGAAGGTGCTGTTGCCCACTGCGTGAACAGAGTGCTGGACTAGATGGACCCTCAGTCTGATCCAGTAGAGCTCTTCTTAGGTTCTTATGCAAAAGCTGAGAAACCACCAGATAATTTGCACCTGGGGAAAGCGTGGTGGCCGTTTGGAGATCAAGGAAGTTCAGATTTGGCCCATGGTCCTGATGTTGAATACCCCTGGTTTGGAGGATGCATGGGATTCATTCCTTTGCTGCTGAACCCACTCCAAGTACACAGACTCATGGAAGCGTACTCCATGTTTGTTTATTTATTTATTTATTGCATTTCTATACCGCCCAATAGCCGAAGCTCTCTGGGCGCTTCACAAAAGGGCAGTCTAAATAAACACATTGCGTGGGCCTTTCTCCCACACAGACGGAACTGCACTCATGTTCTGGGCCTAATGAAGGGCAGACAACCCCATTGGGCCCCTCACCAGCGTCCCCGGGCAACAGGGGATAAAAATGAAACTGAGGGGGGTCAGTTCAGGTGAAAAGGAGGCGTGCCGCGCTCGGAACTGAGGGGACGAGGCTGGGCCTAGTGCACGTGTGAGGCTTTCGGTGGGTGGGGGAGAAGCATCTGTCTGTCTGTCTGTCTGTTTCTCCTTCCCCTCCCCGACATCCCATCCCCAACCACGTCCCGCCAAGGACACTCCGGCCCCAGCGGCTCAAAGGCCAATGTGACCGCGGCGTCGACGCCCACCCCGCTCCAGCCAAGGCCCTGCGACGACGCCTCATCTCCAGGTGGGTCACTTCACAAGAGGAGGACCACTGATCTACTATGATCAGGTGCAGAAGCTCTTCAGATTCTCAAGCTCAACACTGGCCATTTCTACACCAGCCTGGTGTAGAGGGAAGGAGGGGGGAGGATCTCGTGAGATCCTGATCGCGAGATCCTCCCCTGAGTTCACATGCGGGCACGACAACCCAGAAGGAAGGAGGGTGTCGCGCCTGCCATTTTTAAAATTATTTTTTTAAAGGAACTGAGCGCACATGCGTTCCAACAAGATGTGAGTGGTGTTTAAAAATAAAAGCCCCAACTCTGCCCCCCCCACCTGATTCCTCCCAGCCCAGTTCCTTTTCTCTACTGCTCCCCGCTACTCATAGGGAGGAGAGAAGAAGCCGGGATGGGTGGCCACACCTCCTGTGATCTCAGGACGATCCCGAGACCGTGGGAAGAATCGGATTTCCCCAGGGAGTACTTATCCCTGGGAAAACCGTCCTTGTCCCTCTTTCCTCCCGGGAGTCCCTGTGCATCATCTGGACGCACAGGGACTCAGCCGTGACCAGCCCACATTTTCGGGCTGGTGTAGAAATGGCCATTGTCCAACTGGAGATGCTTCTTCCATTGCGAACATGAGCACCAAAACCAGGCTGTGGCTCTTCTCCGACAGCATAATGGCGCAGGACACTTCCGTTAAAATCCGCACTGGAACAAAGTGCTGGGACCATGTGACCCCCCTCGTTATTTGATTATCGATTTATTTTTTATTATACAAATTTATATACCGCTTTCCACAAAGGGATCAAAGGGGTGAACATAAACTGCAATGGCATCAAAACAATAATAATAATTATTATTATTGCTATTATTATATTTATTTGTATCCCGCCTTTTGCCCAATACTGGGCCTTACAAAATTTAAAACATATACATTTTAAACCTAGGAAAAGAAATGCACAATTTATTTATTTTTTACAATATTAAAACATAAACTTTATAAGTCCTTAACATAGATGAAGGACCAGATTATTCTCCAAAGGCCAGCTGGAACAAACAAGCTTTTGCCTGCTTCCGAAAGCCCATCAAGGAGGGAGCCAGCCTAGCTTCCCCGGGAAGAGAGTTCCAGAGCACCGGAGCAGCCACCGAGAAGGCCCTCTCCCATGTTCCCACCAAGCGTGCCTGTGAAGAAGGTGGGACTGAAAGAAGGGCTTCTCCAGAAGATCTCAAAGCACGGGCAGGCTCATAAGTGAGAATACGTTCTTTCAAATAACCTGGACCCGAACCATATAGAGCTTTATAGGTCATAACCAGCACTTTGAATTGTGCCCGGAAACAGACTGGAAGCCAGAGGAGCTGTTTTAACAGGGGAGTTGTGTGCTCCCTGTAACCAGCCCCGGTCAACAATCTGGCTGCAGCTCTTTGAACCAGCTGGAGTTTCCGAACACTCTTCAAAGGCACCCCCACGTAGAGCGCGTTACAGTAATCCAATCGGGATGTAACTAAGGCATGTGTCACCGTGGCCAGGTCCGACATCTCTAGGAACGGGCGCAGCTGGTGCACTAGCTTTAACTGTGCAAATGAACTCCTGGCCACCGCCGAAACCTGGGCATCCAGGCTCAGGGCTGAATCCAGAAGTACACCCAAGCTGCGGACCTGTGTCTTCAGGGGGAGTGTAACCCCATCCAACACAAGCTGAATCCCTTTTCCCTGATCTGCCTTTCGACAGACCAAGAGCACCTCTGTCTTATCTGGATTAAGCTTCAATTTGTTCGCCCTCATCCAATCCATTACTGCCAACAAACAGCGGTTTAGCACAGAAACTGCTTCCTTGGAATTGGGTGGAAAGGAGTAGTAGAGTTGGGTGTCATCAGCGTACTGGTGGCACCGCACCCCATAACTCCGGATAACTTCTCCCAACGGTTTCATGTATATGTTAAATAGCATGGGGGACAAAATATGACAATTAAAGCAACAGAATACAAATTAATCAGTCTGTGCGGGCCTGTCGAATGTCAGTTGGGCGCACCAACACTAAATGCTCTAGAGCAAGTGCTAAGGATAATAATAATAATTTATTTCTTACCCACCTCTCCATTTTGATCGAAGCAGGGAACAACAGTAAATATAAAATCTATAAAACTGAATTAAGAACATAATTCAGTACAGGTTGTATAGAACCTGTTCCGTCTTGCATTTCACAGATCGTCAGGGACATTTTATTTTGTCGTCCACCCATTGTCAGAATTGGGTTTTCTTGTTGTTTCCGAATTTGTGCATATTCACATTTGCACAAATTCGGACTTGCGAAAATGCACACACACACACACACCCAAAAGTACAAATCGCTCCCAAACGTGCATTTAAACACTTTATCCTATAAGGGAAATGCAGATTTTTGGCTTTTTTATTTTGCATATTTTTCTATTAATAAATTTGTGCATTTTTTTTTAGAAAGTTATAAAAACCGTCTGCGGAATCTGCCCAGCTGGGGGAAAGTTGGCGCACGGCGGAATCCATGAGTCATAAAAATCCGAACTCATTTGATTCTGTTACGAATTTCTCCGACATCCCTGGAAAATGCTCCTGAGGCAAACGTGAGGAGCATGCGGAACCCTCAGACGTGCCTCCTCTGATTGTCGCAGAGATAAGGCAGGAATATAAAGGGTGAGGCAGTCCCTAAGACAACCTGGTCCCAAGTTAAGGTTAATGGGTTAACAACACCTTGAACCTGGCTTGTTAGCTTATCTAGGGTGACCCTATGAAAAGGAGAACAGGGCTCCTGTATCTTTAACAGTTGCATAGAAAAGGGAATTTCAGCAGGTGTCATTTGTATATATGGAGAACCTGGTGAAATTCCCTCTTCATCACACCAGTTAAAGCTGCAGGAGCTATACTAGAGTGACCAGATTTAAAAGAGGGCAGGGCACCTGCAGCTTTAACTGTTGTGACGAAGAGGAAATTTCACCAGGTTCTCCATATATACAAATGACACCTTCAGAAATTCCCTTTTCAATACAACTGTTAAAGAGACAGGAGCCCTGTCCTCCTTTTCATATGGGCACCCTAGCTTATCAACAGCCTTTATTGTATCAGCTGGACTGGCTTCCACCAGTTCAAGGAGCTGATTACTAACTCTAAGTGCCTCAAAGTGATCAGGACCCAGTTTTAAGGCCCTGGTTAGGCCTCATCTAGAGTATTGCATCCAGTTCTGGGCACCACACTTCAGGAAGGACGCAGACAAGCTGGAGCATGTTTAAAAGAGGGCAACCAGGATGATCAGGGGCCTGGAAACAAAGCCCTATGAAGAGAGACTGAAAGAACGGGGCATGTTTAGCCTGGAGAAGAGAAGATTGAGGGGAGACATGAGAGCACTCTTCAAATACTTCAAAGGTTGTCACACAGAGGACGGCCAGGATCTCTTCTCTATTGTCCCAGAGTGCAGGACACGGAATAACAGGCTCAAGTGACAGGAAGCCAGATTCCAGCTGGACATCAGGAAAAACTTCCTGACTGTTAGAGCAGTACGACAATGGAACCAGTTACCTAGGGAGGTTGTGGGCTCTCCCACACTAGAGGCCTTCAAGAGGCAGCTGGACAACCATCTGTCAGGGATGCTTTAGGGTGGATTCCTGCGTTGAGCAGGGGGTTGGACTCCATGGCCTTGTAGGCCCCTTCCAACTCTGCTGTTCTATGATTCTATGAATTATCTCCTCCTATGTGGGCCTCTTGCCTTCCAGGAAATGGCTAGTGGCAGCGTGCAAGAGGGCTTCCCTTGGGCCAGTGCCCCATATGTGGAACACGGCGCCCCGAGCAATTCTGTAATCTTCCTCTCTGTTTGTGTTCTATTGGCTGTTTAAGATATTTCTCTCCAAATAAGCTTCTGTTGCCGCTTGACTTTCTTGTCAGTTTTGTCTTTTTGCGTCCTTGCTTTCTGATGCTGCTTTGAGTCTGCCAACTCTGTGTTTCAAATGGTGGAGGGCTGTTGGTTTTGTGTGACTGTTTTTACATCTCGTGAGGAGTGGCCTCGAATACATTTGTTGCTGGAGGGAAAGCAGGGTATACATTTATGTATAAATATGAATAAATTGTAATACAACTCGGTAAATTAACAGCTAAAATCAACTACAATGTCCTATTGTATGTTGAATCATAGAATCATAGAATAGTTGCGCTGGATGGGGCCTACAAGGCCATCGAGTCCAACCCCCTGCTCAATGCAGCAATCCACCCTAAAGCATCCCTGACAGATGGTTGTCCAGCTGCCTCTTGAAGGCCTCTAGTGGGGGAGAGCCCACAACTTCCCTAGGTAGCTGGTTCCACTGTCGCACTGCTCTAACAGTCAGGAAGTTTTTCCTGATGTCCAGCCGGAATCTGGCTTCCTTTAACTTGAGTCCGTTATTCCGTGTCCTGCACTCTGGGAGGATCGAGAAGAGATCCTGGCCCTCCTCTGTGTGATGACCTTTCAAGTATTTGAAGAGTGCTATCATGTCTCCCCTCCATCTTCTCTTCTCCAGGCTAAACAGGCCCAGTTCTTTCAGTCTCTCTTCATAGGGCTTTGTTTCCAGACCCCTGATCATCCTGGTTGCCCTCCTCTGAACACGCTCTAGCTTGTCTGCGTCCTTCTTGAATTGTGGAGCCCAGAACTGGACGCAATACTCTAGATGAGGCCTAACCAGGGCCGAATAGAGAGGAACCAGGACCTCACGTGAATTGGAAGCTATACTTCTATTAATGCAGCCAACAATAGCATTGGCCTTTCTTGCAGCCATATCGCACTGTTGGCTCATATTCAGCTTGCGATCTACAACAACTCCAAGATCCTTCTTGTTTGTAGTATTGCTGAGCCAAGTATCCCCCATCTTGTAACTGTGCATTTGGTTTCCATTTCCTAAATGCAGAACTTGGCATTTATCCCTATTAAATTTCATCCTGTTGTTTTCAGCCCAGCGCTCCAGCCTATCAAGATCACTTTGAAGTTTGTTTCTGTCTTCCAGGGTATTAGCTATCCCACCCAATTTTGTGTCATCTGCAAATCTGATCAGCGTTCCCTGCACCGCCTCAGTGCAGGGAAGTTTGTTCACGTTTTAATTTAAAGTAAAGGCAGGAGATCTTGACAAACGAGAATAACAAGAAGAAAGAAAAACACTCTTGGACACCCCTCCGCCATTTCAGGTTAGTCAATCTACAGACATCCTTATTCATCAAAAATTACTTTGGTCAGTAAATGTTCCTCTTCCTTCTCCACTTCATCCTCACTGTGTTGAGTGTTCACCATGCTGTTTTCAGGGGTGGGTGCCGGAGCTGTGAACCCTTGGGGTATCCATTGCCTGTTCATGCGGACGAACGACAGAACCTCGGCGGTGCTGAGCGGGAGGCGCGCCAGATTCGCACTCAGATCAGGCACCGTGGCACGGAAAAGCTTCTTGGAACAGATGCCCGTGGGAGGGCAGGCAGCGTAGCGGAGGGCCACGAGGAAGAGGGACGGCCAGGCGTTGCGTTTCCGTTGCCAGTACACTAAGGGGTCCATATTAGCCCCGATGTGGTCTACGTAATCACGTGTGTAGGCCACCACCTCTTCCCTTGCCACCAGCGTGGCATCTGGTGGAGAACTGTTGCCTTGGGTACCGGGGAGGGGAGCCTTCGTCAAACCAAGCCTCACACACCACTTGGCCCAAATGCTGCTGGTCTCAGGTGACGATTGCGAAGAGGTGCTTCTGGCAAGAGGCACCGGGGGCGGGGGCTCTTCGTCCATCAGCAGATACCCTTCGGCAACACCGGCAGATTCATCCAAGGGCAGGTTTTTGAGACACACCTCCGCCGTCGTCAGCTGGACGACGTGCTCCTTCACCGCCCCGATTTGCCGGTCGGCGTCCCCTGCCAAAAACTTTGCCATGGAGTCCTTGAAACGAGGGTCGAGGAAACTGGCCGCCTGGTAGAGGACGTTTCCCCTGACCTCCCGCAAATGCCGGCTGTCGTTCACGGCCTGCAGCAAGTCGGATGCCAGGCGGGCAGCCTCCGTGCCTCCGTTCCCCTGTAAGCCGGTTTGATGCAAGAAATCCTTGATGTAGCCCTCAATGACATGGAGCAGAGGCAGGACGTGACCCAGGGTCGCGTTATCACTACGGAGGATGACGTTGACGGCTTCGTCAAAAACCTGAAGGAGCTGTACTACATCCCGGATCAGCCTCCAGTCTCCAGGGGTCAAATGGAACTCCCTGTTGTCAATCAGGCAATTGTCGACGGTGCACTGATGTTTGGATAGGTGCTGAAGCATGGAAAGAGTGGCATTCCACCCAACCGGTTCAGCCTCGTCCTGTCCCATCTGTTCTTGAAGGTGATCCTGCAGCGCCTGTATCTCGTTCGGAGAGCGGCGGGTTTGGGAAAAGTGTTTCAAGTGGCGGCGAACTTTCCGGGCCTTTTCCAGCATTTTCTCCACATCGGTGCCAACCTTCCCCAGCACCCCATCCACAATCAGGTCCAAGCAGCGGGCCACGCAAGGGATGGGAGGCAGGCCCGCATCCGTCACGGCCCATTCAACAGCCGCCCCGCCGTCACAAGCCACGCACCCCACTTCCCGGTGCAGAGGGTCCATCCACTTCCCGACGACCGCTTTCAACTCGCGGGAGATCCCCTCAGCGGTGTGGCTCTCCTCGAAGCCGCGTGCGACCAGGGCGGCGCGGCGCCTCACCAGAGTGCCGGCGGTGTCGGTGACCCAGTGAGCTGTCACCGTCATGTAGTCCTTCGTCTCTCCGCTGGTCCAGAGGCTGGCGGTGAGATGCACAACGGGGTCTACAGACAGCTCCAGGTCGCGCTGAAGCGCCGCTTTGATGGCATCCGCCAAGGCCGGGATAGCACAGGTCGAGAAGTAGGCACGGCCGGGTACCTGCCAGCCGGGTCGTAAGTGCTTCAGCATCCTTAGAAACGAAGGCTCTTCAACAGTCGAATAGGGCAGCATCCCTTCGGCCAGATACTCCGCTAGGAACTCGTTGTACTGTAAAGCCAACGGGTCGTATGGCGAAAGGTACTGGCTCCTCTCCAGCGGCTCGTCAATGGTCAGCCGTGACGGCGTGGACGCAGCGTGGGCACACTGCAGCGATGCCGGATGGAGGGTGGGCATCGCGTTACGAGGGGACTTCTCGACCGAGGCCATCCCTGAAGCCGCCACTGCCCCGCTTTTCTTTGGGGGCACGAGGAACGGGTGGTGGATCTGCAAGTGTTTGTGCATGGCGGAGGTGCCAACTCGCCCGCACCCCCCTTCCTTGCCGAGGCGAACCCGCACTCGGCAGCGGTTGCACACCACCACAAACCGGTCCCGGTTGTCGACGACAAAGTGCTCCCACACGTAAGACGTGGTCTTGCGGCGTTTGGGCCGCGAGGGGGCAGGCTCGGGTTCCCCACTGCAGACGCCCGACGTTGAGGCTCGGTTGCTCACGGGGAATTCCCTCGAGTTGATGATGGCGGCGGAGGCGGCAGCCATGCGATGGGTTGCTAGTGGGGGAAACCCTTGCTCTGGGGTGCTAGGCCCAGAGGCCGTGTCTTCTAGGTGATCAACCACGGAGGCCGCCTCCCCTTTGACGTCCTCCATCTTAAAGTCAACCATGAGGGGCTCAGAGTCAGAGAGCTCCGGGCACAGTGGCCCATCGGACTGGGGGTCCTCGGTTTTTATCCGCTCCCGAAAGAAGACGTGCTCTGCAAATGTTGAGTCCTCGCCTCTGGGGTGGCCTCTAAGCTGCCGGTAAGTCCTTGGGACCGTCTCCGGTACATCCATGGCACCAGCACCCGAGGCGATGGCTGAGCGGGTGAGACGCCTCATGGCTGGATGCTGGCAGGCCCAGGATGTTTCACCTGGATGGGATGAAGGAAAAGAGGAGGTAGGACAGCAGGCCGAGTGCGGATGTTAAGGGCGGATGTTAAGGGCCACACCCCGAGTGCGGATGTTAAGGGCCACACCCCAACAATGGTGAGTGAGAAGAGAGAGCAGGAGATGATGTTGATGATTTTATTATTGCACTTATTGCATTTATATATCCTGCCTTTTTTCCTCCAAGGAAAGCCCTACATGGTTTGGGTCCAGGCTACCTATGGGATAGGGGTCTGGAAACAAAGCCCTATGAAGAGAGACTGAAAGAACTGGGCATGTTTAGCCTGGAGAAGAGAAGATTGAGGGGAGACATGACAGCACTCTTCAAATACTTGAAAGGTTGTCACACAGAGGAGGGCCAGAATCTCTTCTCGATCCTCCCAGAGTGCAGGACACGGAATAACGGGCTCAAGTTAAAGGAAGCCAGATTCCAGCTGGACATCAGGAAAAATGTCCTGACTGTTAGAGCAGTACAACAATGGAATCAGTTACCTAGGGAGGTTGTGGGCTCTCCCACACTAGAGGCCTTCAAGAGGCAGCTGGACAACCATCTGTCGGGGATGCTTTAGGGTGGATTCCTGCATTGAGCAGGGGGTTGGACTCGATGGCCTTGTAGGCCCCTTCCAACTCTGCTATTCTATGATTCTCTGATTCTCTGATCGCCTTCTCCCGTACAATCCGCCCCGCAAACTCAGGTTCTCTGGGAAGAATCTACTTCAACTAGCAAAAACTAGATTAACAACTGTTACCCAGAGGACCTTCTCTTCTGCTGCTCCCAGACTGTGGAATGGCCTGCCGGAGGAGATTCGTCAACTTAACAGTCTACTAGCATTCAAGAAAACTATATTTATTTATTTATTTTATTACATTTATATACCGCCCCACAGCCGAAGCTCTCTGGGCGATTTACAACAATTAAAAATAGTAAGCATTAAAAGTATACAAAATTTAAAAACCATCAAAAACATAAAAAACAGTATAAAAACAACAGTATCCATTTAAAAACAACAATTCTGGGGTCCATTAAAAACAAACTTAACGTTGTTAAATGCTGTTAAAATGCCTGGGAGAAAAGTCTTGACCTGGTGCCGAAAAGATAACAACGTTGGCGCCAGGCGAGCCTCATCGGGAAGATCATTCCATAATTGGGGGGCCACCACTGAAAAGGCCCTCTCTCTTGTTGCCATCCTCCGAGCGGCCCTCGGAGTAGGCACCCGGAGGAGGACCTTAGATGTTGAGCGCAGTGTACGGGTAGGTTCATGTCGGAAGAGGCGTTCCATAGGTATTGTTATCTATAAAGACTGATCTCTTCCAGCATGCCTATCCACTGGAATTTAAAGATGTTTTTAGAATGTTTTTAGAATGTTTTTATGTTTTAATTGAGTATTATGTATTTTATCGTTTATTGTTGCTCCCCACCTCAATCAGAATGGAGAGGCAGGCAAGAAATTATTATTATTATTATTATTATTATTATTATTATTATTATTAGGCAGCATACATAATCCTCCTCCTCCTCTCCATTTTATCCTCACAACAACAACCCTATGAGGCGGGTTGGGCTGAGAGTGTGTGACTGGCCCAAAGACACCCAGTGGGTTTCCATGGCTGAGTGGGGACTAGAACCCGGATCTCCCAGCTCCCAGTCCATCACTTTAGCCTCTACGCCACACTGATGATGATTTATATTTATTTATATCCCACCTTTTTCCCAGTTCTGGGACTCAAGGCAGTTTACAAGATTAAAACATGTACAATTAAAACAGATAAATATAAATTACAAAAGTTAAAATAAAATTAAACCTACAGTAAAATTAAAAGATTAAAAAATTAAAATGTTAAAAAATTTAAAAAAAAAACTGTAACAGGTGAAAAGAGGGGTGTGTGTGGATCCAATACATTAACACGGGTCCAGTAGAGTTCCAAAAGCCTGCTGAAACAAAAAAGTTTTTGCCTGCCTCCGAAACTGTAGCACAGGGGGAGCCAAGCTAGACTCCCTGGGAAGGGAGTCCCAGAGCCTTGGGGCAGCCACCGAGAAAGCCCTCTCCCGTGTACCCATTAGACACGCCTGGGATGTTGGTGGGACTGAGAGAAAGGCCTCCCCAGAAGATCTCAGAGCACGGGCGGGCTGATAAGGGAGAATACGGTCTTTCAGATAACCTGGACCCGAGCCATAGAGGGCTTTATAGGTGATAACCAGCACTTTGAATTGTGCCTGGAAACGAACCGGAAGCCAGTGAAGCTGTTTTAAAAGGAGAGTTGTATGCTCCCTGTAACCACTACTGACTTGCTCCCTGTCTCTCTGCCTATCAAGCAAGCAAGTGTGATCCATGATGAGAAAGAGGATAAGGACCAGAGCAACTGGTGACAGTGGCCGTGAGAAGGCAGACTTACTGGGCGGGGTCCATGGAAGGTGTCTTGGCCAAAAGTCAAGGGGACTAGAATGTCAGAATCTTCCTAGGGAGTGCTATGAAGATTGAAAGCTAGATCTTGTGAGAACAAGTGGGGACTGCCACAAAATGTTGCAGCGTGGAACGCTGCCTCTTCAGGACCCCTTCCATTTCCGCCCCTCTGGTTTTCCCTCTCCACTGCCCCCCAACAATGAACTTGGTATTCCATGGCTGTTGACCGCATTCAGTCCTCTCTGTGCTGCTTCTGGGGTCTTCCCCACTTCAGGGTTCTCAGCAGCGTAAAGATACCTCCCCTTTGTGTGAGAGGGGGCCATTTGGGGCTATCAAAAGGAACGGCACTCAGCGCCTGAACGTTGGAGATAGCAGGAAGGACGGCGGTATGGAGCGTGCATGTTCAGAGGAAGTAGACTGCTGAGTACCATATCCTCGGTAGGGATAAGAGCCAGTGTGGCGTAGCGGCTAAAGTGTCAGACTGGGAGTTGGGAGATCCACGTTCTAGTCCCCACTTGGCCATGGAAACCCACTGGGTGACTTTGGGCCAGTCACAGACTCTCAGCCCAACCCACCTCACAGGGTTGTTGTTGTGCGGATAAAAATGGAGAGGAGGAGGATTATGTACGCCGCCTTGCGTTCCTCGGAGGAAAAATGGTGGGATATAAATGCAACAAATAATAAATAAACATGCCCTGCTTCCGGGCTTTGTGGAAGGTATGGGCCAGCCAGTGTTGAAGAAAGGATGCTGGACTTTGGCCTGATCCAACCCAGCTTTTCTTACATTTGTGTGAATTAATCGTGGGGAACCTGAGACCCCTAGACGTTGGTGGACTACAATTCCCATCAGCCCATGCCAGCACAGCCAACAGTGGGGAATAATGGGAGTTGTATTCCAACAAAGTTGCATTTTGCATGTTCAACATCCCTGGTATAATGGAAGTTAATAATAAATAATATTATTAATATTAATAACATTGATATATTAATAATAATATTAATCATTGTTGTTAATAACAATAATAATTTCATTTCTATACCGCTCCATACCCAAGGCTCTCTGGGCAGTTTACAACAATTCACTAAATTACAAAATACAACATCATAAAAACTGTCCAAAAAAATTAAGCATAGAAAAATTTAAACAGTGTAAACATCTAAAAACAATTCAAATAAACAATGTTTTCCCTAATAGGTCTGTCCTAAAATACCAGGCGTAGATGCCTCATCATGTACCATTAAGTGCCTCGGAGTAGAGGGTGGTCTTTACCTGGTGCCCACCAGGTGGGCATCAGTGGGGAGCTCATTCTACTGTACAGGGGCCACCACTGAGAAGGCCCTCTCCCTCTTTGCCACCTTCTGAGCCTCCCTTGGAGGTGGCACTTGGAGGCCCCCCCAGATGGGCACGTTCCGGTCAGAAGTGTTCTGTCAGGTATCATGGTCCTAATATGTGAATTTATGGTACGGATTAGCTCGAGACCCCTGAAATTCCCCTTTCAATACAACTGTTAAAGATACAGGAGCCCTGTCCTCCTTTTAATATGGTCACCCTAACATTAGGGGCAGGGTCTAAACATGCTTAGGATTGCACCCTAAGGTTGCAATCCCACATATGTCTACTCAGAGGTAAGCTCCATTGACTTCAGTGGGGCCTACTGCCAGGTACGTGGGTATAGGACTGTAGCCCAAATGTAATTTCTTAAAAATAAAGGAATACTTTCAAGGGGCCTATGGATTCCACCCATATTTTACTGTGAAGTAGGGGGAGGGGGATATATTAAATATATTGCCTTCTGTAGGGTGACCATATGAAAAGGAGGACAGGGCTCCTGTATCTTTAACAGTTGCATAGAAAAGGGAATTTCAGCAGGTGTCCTTTGTATATATGGAAAACCTGGTGAAATTCCTTCTTCAACACAACAGTTAAAGCTGCAGGAGCTATACTAGAGTGACCAGATTTAAAAGAGGGCAGGGCACCTGCAGATTTAACTGTTCTGATGAAGAGGGAATTTCACCAGGTTCTCCATATATACAAAGGACACCTGCTGAAATTCCCTTTTCTATGCAACTGTTAAAGATACAGGAGCCTGGTCCTCCTTTTCATATGGTCACCCTACCTTCTGTCAACAGCTAGAAATTTGCTTGATGTAATTTTCTTCCTTTTTTCTTGATATTTATATTTGGAAAATTAATCAAACATCTTTTTTTAAAAAAAGGAGAAAAGAAGCAAATTTAGACGGCTTTAAAGGGGATTAGGCAAAATGATGGAGGGTGGATATAGTATCTGCAACTGCTAGCCGTTATTAGTTCACAAAACCCCTGTAAATTCCCCCATTGATGCCAGTAACAGTGGGAGAGATCTAAACATGTTCTAACCAGGGATCCCCAACCTTTTTGCACCCGTGGGCACATTTGGGAATTTGTGGGCACCACCACAAAATGGCTCCCATGCAATTTGTGGCTAGTCACATAATGGCTGACCTTGGGGGTCTGGATAGACAGATGTGAGCTAAAGATGGCAGGGTGTGTGTGTGTGTGTGTTTTAAATATCAGAAGCTGGGAGATAGCAAAGCAAAGAGCCAGTGTGGTTTAGTGGTAGGGCTGGGAGTCGGGAGATCTGGGTTCTAATCCCCACTCGGCCATGGAAGCTCACTGGGTGACTCTGGGCCAGTCACAGACTCTCAGCCCAGCCTACCTCACAGGGATGTTGTTGTGAGGATAAAAATGGAGAGGAGGAGGATTATGTATGCCGCCTTGGGTTCCTTGGGAGGAAAAAAAGGCAGGATATAAATGCAATAAATAAATTAAATAAATAGAAGAGGTAAAGAAAGAGCGAGGCTAGAGGCTAGGAGGGAGGAGGAAGCAGTGAGCGAAAGAGGAGAGTGAAATAGCGAGGCAAATTTATTTATTTATTTATTTAAAGCATTTTTATAGCGCCGCCTCACCATTTCTGGCATCGAGGCGCTTTACAATAACATATAAAACAATTCAATTAAAACCCTCAACCCTCAAATGTGTAGAGGGATAGACTCTAGAGAGCAAGGCTAAATCCACCAATCTGGATGTCTTTAAAAGGGGGTTGGATAAATTCCTGGAGGCAAAGGCTATCCATGGCTACTAGCCCTGATGGTTGGGTGCCATCTCCAGTATTCGAGGCAATAAGCCTGTGTGCACCAGTTGCTGGGGAACATGGGCGAGAGGGTGCTGTTGCATCATGTCCTGCTTGTTCATCCCTGGCCGATGGCTGCTTGGCCACTGTGTGAACCGAGTGCTGGGCTAGATGGACCCTTGGTCTGATCCAGCCTCAGGGCACTTCTGATGTTAGAAAGTGAGAGAAAGAAGACTGTCCTAACATTGGGTGACCATATGAAAAGGAGGACAGGGTTCCTGTATCTTTAACAGTTGCATAGAAAAGGGAATTTCAGCAGGGGTTATTTGTATATATGGAGAACCTGGTGAAATTTCCTCTTCATCACAACAGTTAAAGCTGCAGGAGCTATACTACAGTGACCAGATTTAAAAGAGGGCAGGGCACCTGCAGCTTTAACTGGTGTGCTGAAGAAAAAATTTCACCAGGTTCTCCATATATACAAATGATACCTGCTGAAATTCCCTTTTCTATGCAACTGTTAAAGATACAGGAGCCCTGTCCTCCTTTTCATATGGTCACCCTACCTAACATTTTCCAAGGTTTTTTATTATTATTAAAATCATATTTTTTTAAGGCTGCAGGGAGTGGAAATTTATTTATTTATTTATTTATTTATTACATTTCTATACCACCCAATAGCTGGAAAGATTTGTGGGCGCCACTGGAGGTCCCCATGGGGGGCCACCTTGGGACCCCCCCCCCAATTCTACACGCAAGCCAGTCAGTGTATACGGTTCTGGACTAAATGGATGGAGGGTCTCGGTATAAGGCAGTTGCGAACCGCCCAGGGAGCTTCGGCTGTTGGGCGGTATAAAAATGCAATAAATAAATAAAATAAAAATAAAAATAAAACTTTCTGCCTGTGTTCCAATTTCATTCAGCCATTTATTCAGAACCATAAGGACTAGGGTCTTACTTTAGTTTTAGGCAAAGGGCAAATAACTCAGTGTTAGAGCCATGGGTCCAGTCCCCAGAAATCTCCAGGTAGGGCTGGAAAAATCCCTACCTGAAACTCTGGAGGAATCGCTGCCGGTCAGTGCAGATTTAGTTAGGAACCAATGGTCTGGCTCAGTACAAGGCAGCTATTTAGCTTGCAATATATTTTTCTCCCTCCTTGCAATTTCAGCTATTCTTCCCTTGCAGACAAAGCGCATCTCCTCTCTTTCAAGTGCCTCCCACCCGCCTCTCTCTGATGAGATTTGTTTTTAAGTTTGGGGTTTTTTTGGGGGGGGGGTGAGGGTTATGTTTCAGGGGGCTGGGGGGGGCATTTACTGCAGCTCTGACAAATGTTACAATTTCACATCACTCTACAATTCTAACAACAACAACATCAACAACAGTTTTGCATCTCTGCTTTTCACTAGTCCCTTTACCTGCTCCTTGTGCTACTCTTGAGAATCCCAAGCCGAAGGCATGTCTGCACTCTTGGATGGATTTAAGCAAAATAATAAGATGCTTATTTATTTTTAACGGTGCCCTGGCCTCTCTAGGAAGGGCCTTCTGGGGAAACTCTCGCCATTTAACCCCTTAGCTAGCTAGGCTGGTGTGATGGATACTGGCATGATGAACAGAAAAGGCCAAAGATGCCCCCCCACCCCAGTTCCTTACTCTTTCACACAGAGCTGTAGGAACAGCCAAAATAATTGGGTGACCATATGAAAAGGAGGACAGGGCTCCTGTATCTTTAACAGTTGCATAGAAAAGGGAATTTCAGCAGGGGTCATTTGTATATATGGAGAACCTGGTGAAATTTCCTCTTCATCACAACAGTTAAAGCTGCAGGAGCTATACTACAGTGACCAGATTTAAAAGAGGGCAGGGCACCTGCAGCTTTAACTGGTGTGCTGAAGAAAAAATTTCACCAGGTTCTCCATATATACAAATGATACCTGCTGAAATTCCCTTTTCTATGCAACTGTTAAAGATACAGGAGCCCTGTCCTCCTTTTCATATGGTCACCCGGGGAGCCCTATGCTCCTTGACTGGACACACCCAAGATGTGGACTTCTCCAAGTCATACATCTCTATGGCTGGGAGAGGTCTTGTATAAGTTGCGTGAGCATCGTTCCCAAACCAAAAGATTAATTTTTGCACAATGCATTTAAAGCCCTAAACGGCTAGGGGCCAGGCTATCTGAAGGAATGCCTCCTCCTGTATGTACCTGCCCGGACCCGAAGGTCATCCTCAGGGGTCCTTCTCCGCGAGCCCCTGCCAAAGGAAGTGAGGCAGGTGGCTACCAGGAGCAGGGCCTTCTCTGCTGTGGCACCCCGGCTGTGGAATGAGCTCCCTAAGGAGGTTCGCCTGGCACCTACACTATATTCTTTCAGATGCCAGGTGAAGACCGTTTTATTCTCTCAGCGTTTTAACAGTCTATAAATTCAATTTTAACTTTGCTGTTTTAAATTTGTATTTTAATTTTTTTTTATTTCTGCACTGCGGCTGATTTTTATCCTGGGTGTGCTTTTATATTGTATTTTATATCGTGTTTTTTAATACTGTTTTGTTTTATACTTTGAATGCTTTTAATTCGTGCGAACCGCCCAGAGAGCTTCGGCTATTGGGTGGTATAGAATCATAGAATAGCAGAGTTGGAAGGGGCCTACAAGGCCATCGAGTCCAACCCCCTGCTCAATGCAGGAATCCATAAAAATGCAATAAATAAATACATATTAAATCAATACATCAATAAATTATTGAACACCAGGGACCGATGAAGCTGAGAAGCTCCCCCTGGTGTGGGGTGGGTGTTTTTGGGTTTTTTAAGCATTGAGACAAATAAGGGTTAAATCGACAGAGTTCGAAAGCCTAGAGGGGCTTGGCAAAGAACCACCACCATATAGACCCGCACAAAAAAACCAACCCCACACCTATCTGAAAGAGGCGGGGAGATGCAAATAGTGATGTCCCTTCCTGTTCTGTTATTGGGCGGAGCTCCAGCCACTGGTTCTAGCCCGGAGGAGCAGCTGTAGCATCTGCAAACGTTTAAAGAATTGGTGGCCATCTCAAAGAAGGGGTGGGTGTGAGTTAAATGGGTGCAAGGGGAAGGGTTTGCTCTGCTGATCCTCGCAAAAACTGGGTGTTGGGGGGGCCTGTGATTTCATTTCCCCATTCATCCTTCCCCCACCTTGCTCACTGTGACTTATGAGACGGTCAGGAAGAATGATTATGCTACTTTAAGGGTTGCAACTTTTAAAATTTATTACACCCCTATTAAATCTGGGGTGGGGACACGTGTGTTAATCATGCTTGACATTTGTATGGTAGCTCTTTGAGTGTTCAAAAGCGCATCGCGTGCATTTTCTGCGTGTAATCTCTACAACAACCTTGCAAGGTAGGTCAGTACGATTATCCTCCGCAGTGCAAATGAGGAACCTGGGGGTGAGGAGGGGTTGGGTAGGGTGACCCTATGAAAAGGAGGGCAGGGCTTCTGTATCTTTAACAGTTGCATAGAAATAGGGTGACCCTATGAAAAGGAGGGCAGGGATCCTGTATCTTTAACAGTTGCATAGAAATAGGGTGACCCTATGAAAAGGAGGGCAGGGCTCCTGTATCTTTAACAGTTGCATAGAAATAGGGTGACCCTATGAAAAGGAGGACAGGGCTCCTGTTTCTTTAACAGTTGCATAGAAATAGGGTGACCCTATGAAAAGGAGGGCAGGGATCCTGTATCTTTAACAGTTGCATAGAAATAGGGTGACCCTATGAAAAGGAGGTCAGGGCTCCTGTATCTTTAACAGTTGCATAGAAATAGAGTGACCATATGAAAAGGAGGACAGGGCTCCTGTTTCTTTAACAGTTGCATAGAAAAGGGAATTTCAGCAGGTGTCATTTGTATATATGGAGAACCTGGGGAAATTCCCTCTTCATCACCACAGTTAAAGCTGCAGGAGCTGAGCAGGGGGTTGGACTCGATGGCCTTGTAGGTCCCTTCCAACTCTGCTATTCTATGATTCTAGAGTGACCAGTTTTAAAAGAGGGCAGGGCACCTGCAGCTTTAACTGTGGTGATGAAGAGGGAATTTCACCAGGTTCCCCATATATACAAATGACACCTGCTGAAATTCCCTTTTTGATACAACTGTTAAAGAGACAGGAGCCCTGTCCTCCTTTTCAGAGGGTCACCCTAGGGTTGGGTTCATTTCAGAGGTGAGATATGAACTGTTTTAAAAATTATTTTTGATGTTTAATATTGTATTATGCTGATACTTTTGTTGTGTGTGTGTGTGAGAGAGGGAGAGGAGTGGAGTGGAGTGTGTGTTTTAAAAATTAATTTATTGGGGGAGTTTATTGCTCATTTTTAGTTCTAGGATCGTAAACTTCTGAGAGTATTTGCCAGCTGGGTGGTGTACAAATACAATTGCTAAATACACTGGGCACTTTCCAATTCACGACTCAGTCTCATGTAGTGCAATCTTTTATGAGTCTACTCAGAAGTAAGTCCCAATAAATTTAATGGGACTTATTCCCGGGTAAATAGGTAGAGGATTGTAGCCTTAGGGTGCGATCCTATGCATGTTTAGGCAGAAAAAGTCATTTTATTTATTCCATATTTATACTGCCCAACAGCCTAAGCTGTCTGGGCAGTTTAACAACTAAAACCATAAAATCCAGATTAAAATTTTAAAATGTCATAAAACCAGAATAAATTACAGTCCAGGGAAGGCTTGTTTAAAAAGATATGTTTTTGGGAGGCGTTTAAAAGTTTATTACATTTTCCGCCTCCTTAACCGCACGAGGGAGGGTTTTCCAGAGGGTGGGGGCGGCGACAGAGAAGGCCATGTTGGGATGACGAGCAGGGCCTCCTCTGAAGTTTGTAAATGACGCCTGGGTGTATATAAGGGAAGGTGGTCTGCTATGTCCTACAACTCCCAGCATTCCTCAGCTGGCCCTGTTGGCTGGGAAATGCTGGGAGTTGTAAGACTTGTTGCTTGCTGGGGAATGCTGGGAGTTGTAGGACTTGTTCCTGACTGGGGAATCCTGGGAGTTGTAGGACTTGTTCCTGACTGGGGAATGCTGGGAGTTGTAGGAATTGTTCCTGACTGGGGTTTCAAGAAAGCTGATTTTAATCCACGCAGAGACTTGTGTGGTAGAGCAAATTAGGGGTAGGCCATCGGTGCCTTCCAGATGATTTGGACTACAACTCCCATCAGCTCTAGCCAGCATAGCCAAGGGTGAGCAATTCTGGGAGTTGCAGTCGAAAAAAATTTGCATGTTCCTGGGAGAAACGAACAAGGAAGGGAGACCAAAATGGTGGAGAGTTCTGATCTTCAAATAGGAGGATCTGGGAACCCTAAGAACATCAGAAGAGCCCTGCTGGATCAGACCAAGGGTCCAGCTAGTCCAGCATCCTGTTCACACAGGGGCCAACTGACTGCCCATGAGGAACCCACAAGCAGGACATGAGTGCAACAGCACCCTATGGTCCATGTTCCCCAGTAATTGGTTTACATAGGTAGACTGCCTCTGATACTGGAGGTTGCATGTAGCCATCAGGACTAGCAGCCATTGACAGCCTTGTCCTCCTTGAATTTGTTTAACCCCCTTTGCAAGCCATCCAAATTGGGGGCCATCGCCACATCTTGTGTTAGCAAATTCCATAGTTTAGCTCTGTGCTGTGTGAAGAAGTCGTTCCTTTGATCTGTCCTGAATCTCCCACCCATCAGCTTCATGAGGTGACCCCTTTGAGTTCTAGTATTATAAGAAAATGCCTCCCTCGCCACATTCTCCACTCCAGGCATAATTTTGTACCCCTCTATCAGGTCTCCCCTTAGGCTCCTTTTTTCCGAGCTAAACAATCCCAGCTGTTCTAACCTTTCCTCATAAGTGAGATGTTTTTAAAGCCCTCTTAAAACCAGCCCTCAGGGGAGCCAATCGTATATCTCTTTGTGGATGGGGAATCCACATAGGGCAGGCGCTAACACAGAGAATGCCCTGTCTCTATTCACCACCAACTTCCTGATCTTGGTGGTGGGCCATGTAGTAGAGCTTCCGAAGATGACCTTAAAATCCAGGAAGCTTCATAGTTGGTGGTCCTTCAGAAACCTGGTGCAGGGTTTCTGAAGGTTTCTGAAGGTGCAGGGAACGCTTATCAAATTTGCAGATGACACAAAATTGGGTGGGATAGCTAATACCCTGGAAGACAGAAACAAATTTCAAAGCGATCTTGATAGGCTGGAGTGCTGGGCTGAAAACAACAGAATGAAATTTAATAGGGATAAATGCCAAGTTCTACATTTAGGAAATAGAAACCAAAGGCACAGTTACAAGATGGGGGATACTTGGCTCAGCAATACTACAAACGAGAAGGATCTTGGAATTGTTGTAGATCACAAGCTGAATAAGAGTCAACAGTGCGATATGGCTGCAAGAAAGGCCAATGCTATTTTGGGCTGCATTAATAGAAGTATAGCTTCCAAATCATGTGAGGTAATGGTTCCTCTCTATTCGGCCCTGGTTAGGCCTCATCTAGAGTATTGCGTCCAGTTCTGGGCTCCACAATTCAAGAAGGATGCAGACAAGCTGGAGCGTGTTCAGAGGAGGGCAACCAGGATGATCAGGGGTCTGGAAACAAAGCCCTATGGAGAGAGACTGAAAGAACTGGGCATGTTTAGCCTGGAGAAGAGAAGATTGAGGGGAGACATGATAGCACTCTTCAAATACTTGAAAGGTTGTCACACAGAGGAGGGCCAGGATCACTTCTCGATCCTCCCAGAGTGCAGGACACGGAATAACGGGCTCAAGTTAAAGGAAGCCAGATTCCAGCTGGACATCAGGAAAAACTTCCTGACTGTTAGAGCAGTACGACAATGGAATCAGTTACCTAGGGAGGTTGTGGGCTCCCCCACACTAGAGGCCTTCAAGAGGCCGCTGGACAACCATCTGTCAGGGATGTTTTAGGGTGGATTCCTGCATTGGACTGGATGGCCTTGTAGGCCCCTTCCAACTCTGCTATTCTATGATTCTATGATTCAATGAACCTTCAAGCACAGAATGTTCTGTAAGATTAATTCAATTAATTCAATTTAATTAATTAATTACCATTTCAGGAGGTCGTTTTCATTTTGCCCAGGTGGAGTGTTCTACGTACACTTTGCAGCTGAACCAAAGAGGTCATGCAGGAGAATTTGGAGACTGCCACCATTCCAGGTCCAGATTCTTTACAGCGCTCTGCACATGCTGAAAGAGGTATGCAGAAAACTGAAACTTTCTGGGCCAAAGGAGACAGAAAAAGAAATGGGTTCACCAAACTTTTTAGGTTGGTGTGCACAATTTGGAATTTTTGAGTGAGTGTCGTGGGTGCGCTCACAAAATGGCTGCCATGGGGGAGGGCATGCCGTTCATAAAATGGCTGCCGGGGTGGTCACGGCTGGTCACAAAACACTAATTTCACAGAAGGCAAACTGCTGAGACTAAAAGGAAAACAATTATGTAACGCACAGGACACACAACTACTAAACTTATAATAATATACAAAACTGGGGTGAGAGGGTTTTTAAAAAAATCTTTTATCACATTCCTGCATTGAGCAGGGGGTTGGACTAGATGGCCTTGTAGGCCCCTTCCAAATCTGCTATTCTATGATTCTATGATTTTTTTTTATCGCCTATAACAATTATTTAAATTCTATACACCTCCCCTACAAGGGAAGGTTACATCAACTGGGATTGTGTAGCTTGGAAAAAGGAGGCTAAGGGGAGAAGTGACAGAGGTGTACAAAATTATGCAAGGGGTGGAGAATGTGGACAGGGAGACATTTTCCTCCCTCTCTCAAAATACTAGAACCCCAAGGGGTCATCCCATGAAGCTGATGGGTGGGAAATCCAGGACAAATAAAAAGGAAGGACTTCTTCACACAGTGCAGAGTTAAGCTATGGAACTCACTACCACAAGATGTAGTGATGGCCACCCATTTGGATGGCTTTAAAAGGGGGTTGGATAAATTCCTGAAGGCAAAGGCTATCTATGGCTACTAGCCCTGATGGTTGTGTGCTATCTCCAGCATTGGAGGCAGTAAGCCTGTGTGCACCAGTTGCTGGGGAACATGGGTGAGGAGGGTGCTGTTGCACCATGTCCTGCTTGTTCATCCCTGGCTTTAAAAGGGGGTTGGATAAATTCCTGGAGGAGAAGGGTATCAATGGCTACTAGCCCTGATGGCTGTGTGCTATCTACAGTATTCGAGGCAGTAAGCCTGTGTGCACCAGTTGCTGGGGAACATGGGTGGGAGGGTGCTGCTGCACCATGTCCTGCTTTGTTGTTCCCTGGCCGACAGCTTTTTGGCCACTGTGTGAACAGAGTGCTGGACTAGATGGACCCTTGGTCTGATCCAGCTGGGCCCTTCTGATGTTCTTAACATCATCACTGAGGCTGAGATAACATCATTACAGATACGGCTGAATAAGAAGTGTTCCCTCACCCCCAGTTTTGTATGTTATTATAAGTTTAGCACTTGTGTGCCCTGTGCATTACATAATTGTTTGACTTTGTCAACTGCTGCCTCCTACATTGTTTTCTGAGGCCAAAAGGAAGCCAACTTGCCCCAGAGCCTAAATTCAAACCAGGCTTGGGGTTTCAGGTCCAAAACACAATGCAACTCCTTAGAACCCAAATAAAGATGACACTTCCTTAATTAAAATTGTATTAATTGGAAAAAAAAGTTAAATAAAATGAAAATCAAGAAAGACAGAGAGTGTGTTGGGGACCAAGATAGTGTTTGCGTGCATATTGTGCAACACGTTGGAAATCTGTGTAATAAGGACACAAGAAGCGCCATGTTGGATCAGACCAAAGGCCTAGCTACTCCAGCTTTCGGTTGCCATAGTGACCAACCAGCTGCCCCAATGGGAGGCCCACAAGCTAGGCATGAGTGCAACAGCACCCTCCCAACCATGTTCCCCAACAATTGATGTACACAGGCATACTGCTTCTGATGCTGAAGGTAGTGCATAGCCATCAGGGCTACTAGCCATTGATAGCCTTCTCCTCCAGGAATTTATCCAACCCCCTTTTACAGCCATCCAAGATGGTGGCCATCACTACATCTTGTGGTAGTGAGTTCCATAGGTTAGCTGTGGAGATGAATGAAATCGGCTGCATCGTTTGTTCATTCATCTTTTCCCTTCACTGATAAAGCAGGCATGGGGTTCTTTTTTAACCAGGGATGGGGGTTGGACGTTGTCAACACACAATGCAAAATGGGTTTAAGAGAGCCTGTAAATTCAGATGGAGCTACCGTAAAACAAACTTTAAAAACATATGATAAAATAACTAATCCGTATTACAAAACGTAAAACAGTAATTGTAAAGATTTAGTTATATAGCAAACAGTCAAACCATTGGTACATTTTTTTTAAAAAAAAAATCAGTTTATAACAATGTTGGAGGGATGGCTAACCTGAGGTCTTTTTCTTGAGCTGCTTGTTTTCTCAGTGCAGGGAATTCTGTTAATATTGGGAGAGCATTCAAATCCTTCGCCGCACCCAGTCTGAATAGGACTGTCTGGAAATTAACATGTTGCACAGGACAGCTGATGGTGCGTTTTGTTTCTTAAGCTAGTGAACATCTCAAGGTCTGATGGGAGAAAATTCCATAGGCAAATGACGCAGTTGATGAAAAAACTTTACTTCTTTTTTGCCACTCCTGAATGTATGGCCAATCAGCTTCATTGAGAAGAAACGCCCTTCCCCTTGCCACCGAAATCCGGCCTATCCATTGCAGGAAAATGTGCTATTCCTTCAAAAGTGTGATTTGTGCCCTATTTTCACACTAGCATGTCCTTTGTTTATTTGATTATTTGGTGTACGTCCTCTGGATTCTGTGTACAGCTCTTAAAAAAATAATTAATTAGGGACAAAGGATGGGCATTTAGACCTCCATGTGGAAAACTAGCATATTGGGGGAGAAAGCTCAAAATCTTTCCCCTGACATGCTAGCTTTCTGCCTGCAGGGATTTAATTTATTTTTAGCAAGGGCGAAAACAGAGTCTGAAGAAAAGCAGACGTGGATTTGGCGCATTATTTCTTTTCTTTTCTTATTCTAGTGGAAGTGGACCCCCTTGAAACGTTCAGAGGAGGGTGCCCTGAAGAGAAAGTGACCTTTCTTCCTCAGCAAAAGCCAGAGACACAGCAGAGAAGCCATCTGTTGGAGGGGGTGGGAAAATCTCTACCTTGCTGGGGAAGCTCTGAGGGCCTTAGTGAACCTACTGTCCAACAGAGAATCCCCACAGGAGAGATCCAAGAGAAGCAAACTGAGAGCAGTAAAGACCACAGCTGGCGGCCCGACTTTGTGATAAGCAGGAGACACCCTAAAAAACGGGACAAGCCGTATAAATGCTCTGAGTGCGGCAAAAGTTTTAGTGTGAGCTCGGACATTATCCGGCATCAGAGAATCCACACGGGAGAGAAGCCGTACAAATGCCTGACGTGCGGGAAAGGCTTCAACCAGAACTCCCACCTCACTGCACATCAGAGAACCCACACGGGCGAGAAACCATACAAATGCTGGGAGTGCGGGAAGAGCTTCAGCCTGAGCTCAGACTTCACCAGGCACCAGAGAATCCACACAGGAGCAAAGCCGTATAAATGCTCTGAGTGTGGGAAGGGTTTCATTCAGAAGTCGCACTACATTACGCACACAAGGAACCACACGGGGGAAAACCCGTTCAAATGCCCCGAGTGCGGGAGAGGATTCACTTCCAGTACACTCCTCATCAGACACCAGAGAATCCACACGGGCGAGAAGCCATTCAAATGCTCCTTCTGCGACAAGAGGTTCTGTGCCAGTTCGAACCTGGTCACACACATGCGGACACATACTGGGGAGAAGCCCTTTAAGTGCCTGGAGTGCGGGAAGAGCTTCAGTCAGAAATCCACCCTGATCGCTCACGAGAGAACGCACACGGGCGAGAAACCGTACAAGTGCTGGTGCGGTAAAATGTTCAGCAAGAGCTCCGACCTCCTCGCTCACGAGAGAACCCACACGGGAGAGAAGCCGTACATCTGCCCGAGCTGCGGCAAAAATTTCCGGATGAGCTCACACCTCATCAGGCACCAACGGATTCACACGGGAGAGAAACCGTATAAGTGTTCGGAGTGCGGAAGGAGCTTCAGCGCCAGTTCTCACCTTATCAGACATCAGAAAATCCACCTGGGAGGAAACTGACAAACAAGCAAAGGCCCAATTCTACCACCCTGCTCCAAAATAAAATATCCCACCGCTGACACAAGGCAGGATGCAATTTTGCGCAATTTCTTGGAAGTTCCATTCATTGAAGTCAATGGAGTTTACTTCCAAATTAGCATATTTTTGGATTGCTGTATTGGGGTGTGCTGGGCCGCAATCTTCCCCCCCCTCCCCAATCTGTGGGCTTGTATTAATAAGGTGAATGTGTTATGTAGAGTGTGGGAAGAACTTTGGACAGATATCTGTCCTAATTTCACACCTGGGGAGAGAAAACATACCCAGGATCTGCCTTCCGTAAGGAAGGGTTCAGTTTGTGGAATGTCGCTTGGCCCAGTTTTGGAGGGACCCCCTTGCCCCACACCACAACTCACCTCATTCAGTAGGGGGCCCTGACTCTCTAGTTTTTTTAGGGGACTGGAGGGGTTGTCCTGGGCAGGAGGGTGCCAGGAAGCCCACTTCCTCTAGTATAAATCTGGATCAACCTGTTCATACGGGTGAGCCCCATACCTAGAATCCTAGAATAGTAGAGTTGGAAGTGGCCTATAAGGCCTTCGAGTCCAACTCCCTGTTCAATGCAGGAATCCACCTTAACACAATTAGGGTGCTTAGCCCTCAACCACAAAAACTCACATTTAAAGTGGAAAATAAACGAACATTTTTATATATTTCTGCTGTGGGTGAATCATATTTGCAACAGCCCTCCGTATGCTGCCTGAAGATACTATTATATAATGGTCGTAATCAAACAATGCAAAAAAATTAATATGCTCCTCTTGTTGATACACAACCTTGAACGCGTAGAAATAAAGCTGTTGAATCCACGCTTTAACGCAGTAAAGCAAAGCCTCCAACAAGGCGGAAGCCTTCAATGCGTAGGTAAATCAAAAATAGATCATACCGGAATAATATACAATATAGACATTAATAAAAGGAAAGTAGACAGATTCACAGAGGATAAGGTGATAGTTGCCTGTATACGCTATACCTCCAGAATCAGATTTTGGGGATGCCGGGGAGCAACATTGGGAAAGGTCTTTGGCTTATATTCTGCTTGTGGGCTTCATGGAATCATAGAATAGCAGAGTTGGAAGGGGCCTATAAGGCCATCCAACCCCCTGCTCAATGCAGGAATCCACCCTAAAGCATCCCTGACAGATGGTTGTCCAGCTGCCTCTAGAAGGCCTCTAGTGTGGGAGAGCCAACTTCCCTAGGTAACTGATTCCATTGTCGTACTGCTCTAACAATCAGGAAGTTTTTCCTGATATCCAGCTTCATGGAATCATAGAATAGCAGAGTTGGAAGGGGCCCACAAGGCCATCAAGTCCAACCCCCTGCTCAATGCAGGAATCCACCCTAAAGCATCCCCGACAGATGGTTGTCCTGCTGCCTCTTGAAGGCCTCTAGGGTGGGAGAGCCCACCACCTCCCTAGGGAACTGGTTCCACCTCGGTATCTTCCCCAAATGTGGCAGACCCAAGGCCTATCCAGTCCAGCATTTTGTTCCCACAACGGCCAACCAAGTGCCCCAGCGGGAAACCCACCGATAGGACCTGAGCCCCACAGCGTCCTCCTGCTCCTGTTTACCAGCAACTGTTAGACAGGGACAAACTGCCTCTGATACTGGAGGTCATATTTAACCATCAGGATCTGTATAATAGCCGCTGACAGCCCTCTCCCCCATGAATTTATGCAATCCCCATCACTAGCCCTCCCAAGTATTATTATTATTTATGTAGCACCATCAGTGTACATGGTGCTGTACAGAGTAAAACAATAAAATAGCAAGACCCTGCCGCATAGGCTTACATTCTAATTAAATCGTAATAAAACAATTAGAAAGGGAAGAGAATGCACCAAACAGGCACAGGGTAGAGTAACAGTATAAAAGTCAGATCAAAATCAAGTTCTAAAAGCTTTAGAAAAAAAAGTTTTTAGCTGAGCTTTAAAAACTGCGATTGAACTTGTAGTTCTCAAATGTTCTGGAAGAGCGTTCCAGGCGTAAGGGGCAGCGGAAGAAAATGGACGAAGCCGAGCAAGGGAAGGAGAGACCCTTGGGCAGGTGAGAAACATGGCATCAGAGGAGCGAAGAGCACGAGCGGGGCAATAGTGTGAGATGAGAGAGGATGTAGATGGCCATCACTATTTATTTATTTAAAACATTTATATCCTGCCCTATATCATTAAGATCTCAGAGCGGCGTACAGATAAAAGCATACAGTATGAAACAATAAATATGCACAGTTAAAAACAAATTTAACCATGATCCAAGTTAAAACAATATATAATTTAAAAGCAGTTAAAACCATGTGCCATCTTAGTGAGTTTAACCATCAAAGGTTTTGTTAAAAAGCCGTGTTTTTACTTGGCGTCGAAATGAAAACAGTGTTGGTGCCAATCGGGCCTCCACTAAATCTTCATGAAGCTCTCTGGGTCACCTTGGACCAGTTCATCTCTGTCTCTCAGCTTAACCCACCTTGCAGGGTCGTTTTGAAGATGGAGTGGGAGAACTCTGTATTCCACCTGAGGTCCTTCGGAGGAAGAGTGGGATAAAAAGAAGGAAAGATAATGTATCGGTGTTAAACTAGGAACGTAGGAAGCTGCCTTATTACACGGAGTCAGAACGTTGGTCCATCTAGCCTAGGATTGTCGACACTGACTGGAAGCCGTGGTTCTCCCGGGTTTCAGGCAGGGATTTTTCCAGCCCTGCTTGGCGACGCTGGGGTTGGAACCTAGCACGGGTTCTATTGCTGAGTTATTGCCCCTTACTTTAAAATAAAGTAAGGTTCCAGTCCTCATCGTTCTGGATTAAGGGGCTGAATTAAATTTGAAACACAGAAAGCTGCCTTCGACTGTCAGAGCCTTCGTCCATTGGTGACACTGACTGGCAGCCGCTCGCCAGAGTTTGAGGCAGAAATTTTTTCAGCCCTACTCGGAGATGGCAGGGATCGAACCCATGACCTCCAAATGCAAATCAGAGACTTTACCATTGAACCACAGGCCCTCCCCTTTTTGCAGCCGTCCTATAGCAGTTTCACTCTGGAGAAACCATGAAGTGACCACTCTGGGAAACCTACATACAATGTTCTGTGTCCCCATCGGTGGTTTAAAAAATTAAATAAATAGAAACTTGGGTTGGGGTGTTTTGCTTTGTTGAACCCTGTATGAACACATCAGTTCCGAATGAAAAGAAATCCCTCCCACCCCCTGCAAAATCCCCATATGTAGCAGAAAGCAGTTATTTTGACAATCACCCAAATTTCCCTAGGGGAAGCCAGACAAATTTATATATAAATGGAGAAAAACAAACTCCATAGTAGGGTTGGAGAGCAGAGAGCTTCAGCTATTGGGCAGTACAGGAATGTAATAAAATAAATAAACTTATGGCCCCTCTATGTGTTTTTGAGCTCCAACTCCCATCTGCCCCATTTTGATGGGGAGTATGGGAGTTGTAATCCATCTAGAGCTGTTGGTCAACAGGTTGTCCACCCTTACCCTATTTGTATTCAACTCCACACACCTCCACTTCCAGTTTACTTCAGTGTTAAATAAGCTGTTTCTTCATTTGCAGGTTTGGACATTTTATTCGGTTTTCTGGATTATAAAAAGAACTGCCATTTCTCTCCCTGTTTGTGGAAAAGGTGGATTTCCTTACGTTTGGGAACCTGAAACAAACTAGATGACGCCTAGGAAGTATTGACATGTATTTATTTTATCAATTCATGAATCACCTTTCGACCTTAATAGGATTGCCCTAGGCGACTTACAGTTAAAACTTAAAAACGTTTAAAAAGAGCTCATTTACTCTGCAGTAAGTATATAATTATTGCCTTGCTCGATCCTCGCAAAGGTTCATCTAGCCCCGGCTTCCCCACTCTGATAGCCACACTGGCTGGGGATAATGGGAGTTGTAGTCCAAGACACTTCGAGGGGAAGGCTGGGCCTAGAAAGTGGTTGGGTGGACAATGACAATGTGTGGCTCTCCAAAAGTTGACTTGACTACAACTCCCATCAACCCTAGCCAGCATGCCCAATAATGAGGGATGATGGGTGTTGCGGTATCTGGGCGGCCACACATTCTCCATCTCTGTGCTATTTGGGAAAGCCCTGTATTCTGATGGGCGTGATTTGGGATGTGTCTTCTGGGTAGGCATGGTGGGGCACCTATTGAGGGCCCACACCCCGGCAGTAGTTGTGAGGAGATGCTGCAGCCATCTTGCTCACTGGCTCTCTACCTGCCACGATGTAGGCAAGGGTCTGGCCATCCCTTCATTGTCTTCATAAGAACATCATAAGTGCCCTGCTGGATCAGACCAGGGGTCCGTCTAGTCCAGCACTCTGTTCACACAGGGGCCAAACAGCTGTCGACCAGGGACCAACAAAGCACACCACGGTGCAACAGCACCCTCCCACCCATGTTCCCCAGCAACTGGTGCACACAGGCTTTCTGCCTCGAATACTGGAGATAGTACATAACCATCAGGGCTAGTAGGCATTGATGGCCTTCGCCTCCAGGAATTTATCCAACCCCCTTTTAAATCCATCCAAATTGGCAGCCATCACTCCATCCTGTGGTAGGGAGTTCCATAATGTGTCATGAGTGGGCAATGGATGGACACCAGCCTAGGGCAGGCCCACACCCCAGCAGTGTCCCTCTGACTACTACAGACCACTGGACTTGGTCCTCTTTGCCATGGCAACCAGCTTCTCCTGCCCTCTCTCTCCGACCCAAATAATGGTAGTGAGGAGGCGAAGGAGCACCATGGCCTCCTTGCTCACCTATCAAGCAAGTGCGACCAAGGAGGAGAGTTGAGCAGCAATGTGAACACAGACTCACTGAGGGATGGAGGCTTGTTGGGGGTGTTTTGCCCTCGGGCCCTCGGAAACCTGCCTCCGAGCCCGATTCTCCCCCTCCCCCCCCCCTCCAGTCTCACCTCTGTCCTTTCAACGTCGAGATGATTTGTGGGCGACTCGCCATCCTTCCTTTTTCAGGTCACGAAAACACAGTGTTAGGAAATGTTGCTGTTTAGTTTAACACAGCGATTTTCTTTCTTTCTTTCCTTTGTCTTCCACACTCATGGAGGCCAAAAGACCAGACACATCAGCTCACCGTTTGGCAATGCTCTGTAGCTGACTGTTCCGTACGGTTAACCCTATGGAAAGGAGGACAGGGCACCTGTAGCTTTAACAGTTGCATAGAAAAGGCAATTTCAGCAGGTGTCATTTGTATATATGGAGAACCTGGTCAAATTTCCTCTTCATCACAACAGTTAAAGCTGCAGGAGCCCTGCCTAGCATGACCAGATACCAAAGAGGGCAGAGCTGCTGCAGTTTTAACTGTTGGGATGAAGAGGGAATTTTACCAGCTGCTGCATGCCTACAAGGGACACCTGCTGAAATCCCTTTTTCTATGCAACTGTTAAAGATACAGGAGCCCTGTCTTCCTTTCCATAGGGTCACCCTATCATTCAGCATTCAATAGCAGCATTATTATTAAATAGTCGTAAAGCAGCCCACATTCGCTGCACTGTTCATTATTCACTTTAAGAACATCAGCAGAGCCCTGCTGGATCAGACCGAGGGTCCATCTAGTCCAGTACTCTGTTCACACAGTGGTCAACCAGCCATCAGGCCAGGGACCAATAAGCAGGACATGGTGCAACAGCACCCTCCCGCCCATGTTCCCCAGCAACTGGTGCACACAGGCTTACTGCCTCGAATACTGGAAGTTAGGGTGACCACATGGAAAGGAGGACAGTGCTCCTGTATCTTTAACACTTGCATAGAAAAGAGAATTTCAGCAGGTGTCATTTGTATATATGGAGAACCTGGAGAAATTTCCTCTTCATCACAACAGTTAAAGCTGCAGGAGCCATGCCCTCTTTTAATTCTGGTCACTCCAGTATAGCTCCTGCAGCTTTAACTGCTGTGATGAAGAGGAAATTTCTCCAGGTTCTCCATATATACAAATGACTCCTGCTGGAATTCCCTTTTCTATGCAACTGTTAAAGATACAGGAGCACAGTCCTCCTTTTCATATGGTCACCCTACTGGAAGTAGCACACAACCACCAGGGCTAGCATTTTAACTATTTAGAAATCTTTCTAGACTGCCTGCCATATATCCAGGTGGAGCACAGTATAAAAATATTAATCTACATTATCAATAAAACCAATCAGCTATAAGAGTCTTCCTGAATCTAATGCCCTCCTGATGTTTTGGACTACAAGTCCCAGCATGCCTAACCATTGACCATGCTGCCTGCAGCTGAAGGGAGTTGAGGTCCAAAAAGGTTGGAGACTCCTGTCTTAGACAGGCTTTTTAAAACACGTACACTGCTGTAAAATTCTATAGTACGTGTGATATAAAAAAAATCTTTTCATTACAATGAATATAATTGCCTGCCAGAGACAAGTGGCAGACAGCAGTGTCTCATGTGTGTTTACTCAGAAGTAAGTCTCATTGTGTTTCCCGAGGCTTTCTTCCAGGTAAGTGTGGATAGCACTGCAGTTAATTCCATATTCGTATGGCTTTCATCCTTGGAAAACACATACACACACGTTTTTACTGCTACCACCTTTGGCTTTCTTGCAAAATTGGCCCTTATTTTCATCATTCGATGGCTGACCTTTCCCCCTCAGCAAGTAGCGAGTGTTGATGAATATTCCATGTCCCCAAACAGAGAAAGTCTTCTAAGGTGCTTGAAAAAAAAACCCTCAATATATATCAATACAACATTCCCAACTGTTTTAATATTTGCTTGCACTCTGTATTATTTCTCGTTGTGGTGAATATTACCACTAATACAGTTTTGCTTCATTCCGAATTTATTTTGCAACCATCGACGAGGTGGACTTAACATCCGTCCACAAAGAAGCGTTTCCCCTGTCAAATTCATGCTTTTCCGGAAAATTCTGCTTTTGAGTTTCTGAAGTCTCCGGAAGGATTGTTCCCCACAATTTCTACAGAAACAGGCCGTCGTTACGTTTCTCAGTCGTGAGAGTCACATGCAGAAGGCGTCCTCACCTGCAGCTGGTTGCACATACATGTTTATTTATTATTACATTTATATCCCATCGTGTTTTCCCCCTCTTGCAAAGAACCCTAGGTGGCTTGCACAATCCTCCACTTTGTTTTATCCTCACAACAACCCTGTGAGGTAGGTGAGGATGAGAGTCAGCGACTGGCCCAACGTCACCCAGTCAGATTCCATGACCGAGCAGAGACTAGAACTTGGACGTAAGAACTACAGCCGGAACTTGGTTAAGTAAAAAGCAGCCTCCCCTTGTCAGAAGCAAAACAAGTGTCTCAAATATAACACAACTCTTGGCCCAAAACATTGCAATCCCTTCAACTCATGCCCTGGGATGTGTCATGTTATGTGACCTGTGGTGCTGTTAGCACTCAATCCTGATTCTTGTGGTGAATGTGAAGTCCACGGCACTCCCCCATTTAAAGAAACTATTCTTTGGGTTGTTTTTGCCATGTGGCCACAGGAAATCTAAATCTGTTCAAAGCGAGATTTAGTTATTTATTTATTACATTTATATACCGCCCCACAGCCAAAGCTCTCTGGGCGGTTCACAATAGCTAAAAACAGAAAACATTTACTGTTCAGAGCAAGATTGGAGGAGGAAGAGGAGGAAAGAAGTAATTAACTCTGCGAGATCGCCTTCTCCTATACAATCTGCCCTGCACGCTCAGGTCCTCTGGGAAGCCAAAATTAGGCTGACAGGTATTACCCAGATGACCTTCTCTTCTGCTGCTCCCAGACTGTGGAACAGCCTGCCGGAGGAGATTCATCAACTTAACAGTCTTTTAGCATTTAAGAAAGCGATAAAGACTGAGCTCTTCCGGCAGGCCTACCCAGTGGAATTTTAGGATGCTTTTAGGATGTTTTAACAGTGTATACTGTTTTTAATCAGTATTTTATGTATTTTATACTTGCTGTTGTTCTCTGCCTCAATCAAAATGGAGAGGCGGGTAAGGAATAAAATAATAATAATTTCCCTGCCATGTATGTTCACTAAAAATTAGCCACTCCGAATTGCTTCTCTCCCCCAAGGGGGGAACAAAAAGACAAGTTGACCACTGGGGCAGCTTGTAGAAGAGTCTTATCCCAAGTTTGTAGGGAAGCAGTTAAGTAGGGTGACCATATGAAAAAGAGGACAGGGCTCCTGTATCTTTAACAGTTGTACAGAAAAGGGAATTTCAGCAGGTGTCATTTGTATGCCTGCAGCACCTGGTGAAATTCCCTCTTCAGCGCACCAGTGAAAGCTGCAGGAGCCCTGCCCTCTGTTCTACTTTTCTATCTGGTCAAGAGGGAAGGGCTCCTGCAGCTTTCACTGGTGCGATGAAGAGGGAGTTTCACCAGTTGCTGCAGGCGTACAAATGACACGTGCGGAAATTCCCCTTTTCTATGCAACTATTAAAGATGTAGGAGCCTGGTCCTCCTTTTCACAGGGTCACCTTAGGTTAAGCACTCTCACATTGCTACACTGATCAAATTCAGAGCCACGGCTGCATTAAACTAAAAACAAAACGAAGCGAACCACAAGAAATGCCAAGGAACACCACCTTCACAATCTCGCCCCCTGCCCTAAGTTCGCAAATCTCCCCCAAACCAACACGAAGATGCCTTTAGAAAAGGAATTGGTCAGAGGGGAGTTATGACCCAAAAGAATCAGTAGCACTGCTGGTCCTCGTCCACCTCTTCGGTCCCCTTTTTATAGTATTGGTCTCTGGCCCCACCTCTTCCTTTCCTGATTGGCTCTCCTGACAACTTCCCCCTGGATTTTAATGCCCATCTAGTTTCTCCACCCTCCCCTATACTCAACTGCTCTGCCTACCATTCCTTCCACATGAAGGTGATGCTGTCATGCCATAGCCTTCAGATTTCATTGCAATACGACGTGTGGGCGGGAACTAGAGAAGAGAGAATCCCTAAAATGCCCTAAAACAGCCTTGCGGCTGGACAGCCATCTGTCAGGGATACTTGAAGGTGGATTCCTGCATTGAGTAGGGGGTTGGACTTGATGGCCTTAGAGGCCCCTTCCAACTCTACTATTCTGTGATTCTATTCTTCTATGAACTCGCCTGGTCACCACAGGCGTACAGGAATTCCATGCAGGTGACTGAGCAGGATAACAGAGGAAGAGCAGATCACTGCGTCCTTTCTCCCCATGGCAGGAGACACATTTTCTTCAAGCCTGCCAAGACACGAGCAGCCTGCATTTCCAAGCTGAGCAGAGAACGGAGCTCTCCTTCCTCCCTGGTCAGGATGGAAACGCCAGGGACTACCCTCTTTGCAGGCTAGAAAAAGAGTTTGCAAGCTAGTAATTCTCGTGGGTTTATTGACAAGGCTAAGCTAAAATGAAAGTTTATCTAGACCGCTGCATTCTGGACATATTCTCCGTCAGGGGGCCCCAGTGAAACAGAACCATTTGTATTTTTGGCATGCTCTGTTGCAGGGGTAGGCAAGTAAACAGGAAGTCGGGACCTACCCGTTGATCAAGGGATGATTATCAGTAAGTCAGCTAGGCTTTATGACTTCCAGTTACCTCCCACCATGGCAAAACAACTCCTTAAATAAGCAGCCAGAATCTCTGATCTGTAGTAACTCGGATACAGATTGGCATTAGAAGATGATTCCATTGTAGGGCATATCAGGTGCAGTAAGGAACTGGCCCCGCCCCTCCGCCCCCACCATTTTCACCTGGCCCCGCCCCCTTCAGACCTGCCATTTTATACCTGGACCCACTTCAAGTCTCCACTTTGCATATGCCCCGGTGCTAATTGATGGATGTTAGCATTCCAGTGAAAACGCAGGCGTCAGACCCTTTTCAGACGGCCGGCCGAATCCCATTCCGGAGCTCTTGAGGGCAGCATTCCAGTGGCTGGGCTTCCAGCTTTTACCGCCAGTAATGAAGCCTTAGGACAGGTGTTTCACCCTTTTACGACGGGAACAAACTCCATGAAAGCTGGCAACCCACTGAAAGATCAGAGTTCAGGAAAGGCACTGGGGCCTTCTGGGTCTCTCTGGACAGCCGGGTTTGACAACGAAAGCCAAGTCGATCCCACAGGGCTGAAGTCCACACAGGCCAAAGAGATTCACCAATGGAATCACTCTGTTCCGCTCTCTATCCCAAATGTGTCGAGACCGAATAATTTATATTTCACTGTACTTTCTCACCCGTAGGGCCTTCCCCTTCCTTTCTCCTTCGCTTGTAGTTTGGGGAATTTGCGTTCGCCCCTTTTCATCGCTTGCCTCAAGGTCAGGGCTGTCCTTAACAAAATAATAATAATTCTTTGCCCCAATAAAATTATGCAAAATTGTTACGTTTGGCGTACCAGTATTCTATTTCGGTCATTGGGAAAGGATCTACATCCCCTGGGTGGTGTAAATCCTGCTCAGCCTCACACACCTGTCCTGTTCACTCTGCCTCTACCCCTGGTTGGCTTCCGATATTTCACCCAAAACTGAGTATGTATGTTCAAACCTATCAGGGCAGCGACGTTCAAACCTATCAGCGATGAGGACTAGAAACTTGCTTTAAAACAAACAAACAAACAAAGAACAACGAATAGGAGGCTCCCAAAATGCTGAATTCTGCATCAAATTCCAATTTCGGCATATAGTGTAAAAATCATTAGTCCACGCAAAAACATTAGTGAGTATATGTGGGCAAGCAGGCTATGTTAGTCCTTTATAGAGTGAAGAGAAAAAGAGAGAGACACAATCCGTTTTTTAAAAACTCCCCCTGCCGCTCGCCTGCGGCGAGTTAAGAATTGTCTCCAAGTGACCATGCGTTCACAAACAAGCTTGACTATAAGTAACCCCACTCGGTGTGGAGAAGGACGCACATGTGCCCCATTCTCATGTCCTTCTGGGTCACAAGCCTTTGAGCAGTTTCGGCCGTTTCATCCTTCACAGGAAGCCCGATCTCGGCCCCGGCAAAGCTGTTCCCATTATCTGAGTGTTGCGGGTACAGTTTCTGCCTCATGTGCCTTCTCTCGTGCGTGCTGCAGTGGGACCTCTGGCTGAAGCTTTTGCCGCAGTCGAGGCATGTGAACGGCTTCTCCCCCGTATGGGTCCTCCGGTGTCGGACGAGATCCGAGCGGTGGCGGAAGGTCTTCCCGCAGTCCGAGCAATTGTACGGCCTCTCTTTCGCGTGCATCCGCTGGTGCCGGCCCAGGAGCGAGGGTTCACTGAACTTCCGGCCGCAATCCGGACACCGGTATGGCTTGTCGCTCGCCGTGTGGGTCCTCTTGTGTACGACCAGGTTGGAGCTGTCGCTGAAACCCCGGCCGCAATAGGAGCACTTGTACGGCTTCTCGCCTGTGTGAGTCCTCCGGTGGCGGACCAGGTAGGAGTTCTGACAAAAGCTTTTCCCGCAGTCCAAGCACTGGTAGGGCTTCTTGTCGGCGTGAATTCTCCGGTGTGCAATGAGGTTGGAGCGGTCACTGAAGCTCCTCCCGCAATGGAGGCACTGGAATGGCCTCTCCCCAGTGTGGGTTCTCCGATGTTTAAGGAGGTCGGAGCTCCGGCCAAATGACTTCCCACACTCGGTACAGACTTTTTTCCTCCGGTCCTTGTGGATCCTCTCCTGGGCAATGGTTTCGCCAAATTCCCGCCCGAGTCCAGGACAAGAAACCGGTTTACACTCTCCCTCCCCTAAGTGGCCGTCGTACCGATTCTCCGATTTGCGTTCATTCTCAAAAGCGTCCAGCTGTTCCTGGCACAGAAAAGCCGTCTCTCCAAAGGCCCCGGACGGCTCCATTTTCTCCGAACATTTCAGTTGAGGTTTCTCCTCCTCGTTCTCACTCACCCACCCCTCTCCTGCTGGAAATATGGAAAAGGGGGAGAGAGACAGACACGCACTAGTCATTCCTCGTAACAAAGCTGAAAAATCTGGCCACAGCGATACATACCCTCGTAATTGGATTACCACAATACTCTGTATATGGGGCTGCCCTTGAAAGGCGTGTTTGGAAAACACCACAGCTAGTTTGCTCTCTGGCTTACACATTTTAAACCAAATTGCACCGCTCTTATGTCAACTGCACCAGTTTCAGATTCATTTCCGGGCCCAATTCAAGGTCCTGGTGCTTACCTATAAAGCCCTAAATGGCTTAAGACCAGGATACTGGAAAGACTGCTTACTTCCATATGAACTTCCCTACAGGTAGAGATCACCTGTGGAGGTCCTGCTTTGAAATTCTACTATCCAAACCACTTTTGGTGTTAGGACATGCCACAGGGCCTTTTCTGTGGCAGCCCCCATTTATAGAATTCCTCCTCAAAGGAGGTGAGACTAGCCACATCCCTGGTGGCGTTTAGGCCGGCAGTGAAAACATTTCGACTACTTGCCTAGTAATAGCTTTTAAAATCTTTAATTCCATCTCTTTTGTTTCGCAGGCTTTAAATTTTTTGTTACTTGGTGACGTGTTGTGTTATTTGATGATGATGCACAGGCACAACATTGGAGAATCCAGAGTTTATTAGTATGTATGGGGTTGACAACCTTTTTGGGGTGTGGGCACCACCACAAAATAGTTGCCATGGGAGGCACGGCAAAGGGAAAATAACCTGCCCAAAAGACTGAGTTCAATGCAGAGGTGGGGGCTGAGCCCCCTGCAGACTAAACCAGTGAACCCCAACGTGGCGCCCACAGATGCTTCCAAGAGTACCCACGAAGTTCTCCACTCCCTGTCCCCTTTAAATCATTTTTTGGGGATAAAAACCTTGGAAAATCTTAGGGCAGTCCTCTTTCTCAAAGCCTCTAGCCTTGCCCTTTCTCTTTGCCTTCCTGTTCCCGCCTCCATCCCAGCCTCTAGCTTTGCTAATCTTTCTCACTACCTCTTTACCTAGGGTGACCATAGGGAAAGGAGGACAGGGCTCCTGTATCTTGAACAGTCGCATAAAAAAGGGAATTTCAGCAAGTGTCATTTGTATGCGCGCAGCACTTGGTGAAATTCCCTCTTCATCGCAACCGTGAAAGCTGCAAGGGCCCTACCCTCTTTTGTAACTGGTCCCTCTGGGCAGGGCTCCTGCAGCTTTCACGGTTGGGATGTAGAGGGAATTTCACCAGGTGCTGCATGCCTACAAATGACACCTGCTGAAATTCCCTTTTCTACACAACTGCTGTTTCTGCCCCTGTGCTTTGACGCGGACAGCCCCTTTGGACTTTCTACCTGCTACTAGCGGCGGCTTACCTGAAGGCAGAAATCAGAATTAGCTTTGAGAAGCGCCTTGCCTCAAGGCCGGAATTAGATCACTTGGCAGAAGCACTGTACAAATGGCCCCAGTCCTGTTGCAAACAACAGGACGTAAACTTTTGACTCCTCACCGGAGTCTCCGTACGAAGAGCCCTGCTGGATCAGACCACGGTTCCATCTAGCCCAGCATTCTGTTCACACAGAGGCCCACCAGATGCCCCATGGGAAATCCACAAGCAGGACATGAGTGCAATAGCACACTCCCACCCATGTTCCCCAGCAACTGGTGAATGCAGGCATACTGCCTCTGATACTGGATGTAGCACATAGCTATCAGGGCTAGTAGCCGCTGAGAGCCTTCTCCTCTAGGAATTTCTCCAACCCCCTTTGAAAGCCATCCAAAGCGGTGGCCATCACTACATCCTGTGGTAATGAATTCCATAGTTTAACTCTGCACTATGTGAAGAAGTCCTTCCTTTGACCTGTCCTGAATCTCCCACCCATCAGCTTCCTGACATGACACCTAGTATTGTGAGAGAAGGAAAAATATGCCTCCCTATCTACTTTTTCCACAACATGCATCATTTTGTACACCTCTATTATGTCTCCCCTCATTTACCTCTTTTCTAAGCTAAACAATCCCAGCAGGGTGCAAAGTTTTCTCACAGAACTGTTGCTATTATTTATTTATTTATTTATTATTGCATTTATATCCCCGCCTTTTTCCTGCAAGGAGCCCAAGGCGGCGTACATAATCCTCCTCCTCTCCACTTTATCCTCACAACAACAACCCTGTGAGGTAGGCTGGGTGAGAGAGTCTGTGACTGGCCCAAAGTCACCCAGTGGGTTTCCATGGCCGAGTGGGGACTAGAACCCAGGTCTCCCGACTCCCAGTCTGACACTCTAGCCACTACACCACACTGGCTCTATGCCAGTAGCGACATGGATTTTTCAACCCCCTGCAGGAGAAGGCCTCAGGTATCATAAGAAATACTTACCCAGGGAACTGTTATCTGCATCACTATCCTGCTTGGCCTCTCGGTAGACTTGCCATTGCCCACTGCCTGATGGGACCCGTTCTGCCTTGGGGACGTTCCCAGGCGTTTCCGGAAAAGGTCGTGACACCTAGAATGACAATGAGTAAATAGCCACAGGTAGCGTTTCATTTACACCTGGAGCCAGTGAGGCCAGGTGAAAATTCTTCCACAGAAAAGTTTTTCAGTGGCCCCATTCAGAAGGCACCTTAAACCATGGCTTTAACCATGGTGGTTAAGCCAGAAAGCCAGGCCGTGTTCACAAGACACCTTAAACCATGGTTTGAACCATGGTGGTTAAGCCAGAAAGCCAGGCCATGTTCAGAAGACACCTTAAACCATGGCTTGAACCATGGTGGTTAAGCCAGAAAGCCAGGCCATGTTCAGAAGACACCTTAAACCCCGGCTTCAACCATGGTGGTTAAGCCAGAAAGCCAGGCCATGTTCAGAAGACACCTTAAACCATGGCTTGAACCATTGTGGTTAAGCCAGAAAGCCAGGCCATGTTCAGAAGATACCTTAAACCATGGCTTGAACCATGGTGGTTAAGCCAGAAAGCCAGGCCATGTTCAGAAGACACCTTAAACCATGGCTTGAACCATGGTGGTTAAGCCAGAAAGCCAGGCCATGTTCAGAAGACACCTTAAACCCCGGCTTCAACCATGGTGAATAAAACAAAAAGCCTTATTCACCGTGGTTAAAGCCATGGTTTAAGGTGCCTTCTGAACACGGCCTGGCTTTCTGGCTTAACCACCATGGTTCAAGCCATGGTTTAAGGTGCCTTCTGAATGGGCCCAGTGCTTTATTTTTCCACAGAATTCTTTTGTTTCCTTGTTCCAAAGTTCATTAGCAACGAGGAATGAACGAGTCTCTCTCAGCATATCACACAGAGTTCTTTGGGTTCCTAGAATTGTGTCAACAGCTTTTTTAGTACGTTTACTTTTTCCTGAAATTCAAACATTCAAAGGGAGGGAGGTACGTGCTCTTGTCTTCAAAAGTTTACAAGTATTCCAGTAAAGAAAGTCTACCTCATGTAACACTTAAATCACTTTAAGGCTGCAATCCTACAAGAATGGAAGAACTGGATCAGACCAAGGGTCCATCTAATTCACACAGTGGATAACCAACTGTCTACAGGAAACCCATGAGCAGGACATGGGTGCAACAGCACTCTCCTGCCCATGCTCCCCAGCAACTGGTGTACAAAGGCACGCTGCCTCTGATACTGGAGGTAGCATGTAGCCATCAGGACTCATAGCCATGGATAGGCTTCTCTTCCAATAATTTGTCCAACCCCCTTTGAAATCCATCCAAACTGGTGTTCATCGCTACATCTTGTGGTAGTGAGTTCCACAGTTTGCACTATGTGAAGAAGATGTCCTTCCCTCTCCCTGTTCTGAATTTCCCACCTCTCAGTTTCAAGGGATTATTATTATTATTATTATTATTATTATTATTATTATTATTATTATTTTATATAGCACCATCAATGTACACGGTGCTGTACAGAGTAAAACAATAAATAGCAAGACCCTGCCGCATAGGCTTACATTCTAATAAAATCACAATAAAACAATAAGGAGGGGAAGAGAATGCACCAAACAGGCAGTATAAAAGTCAGAGCAAAATCAAGTTTTAAAAGCTTTAGGAAAAAGAAAAGTTTTTAGCTGAGCTTTAAAAGCTGCGATTGAACTTGTAGTTCTCAAATGTTCTGGAAGAGCGTTCCAGGCGTAAGGGGCAGCCGAAGAAAATGGACGAAGCCGAGCAAGGGAAGTGGAGACCCTTGGGCAGGCGAGAAGCATGGCATCAGAGGAGCGGAAAGCACAAGCGGGGGAATAGTGTGAGATGAGAGAGGAGAGATAGGAAGGAGCTAGACCGTGAAAAGCTTTGTAGGTCAACAGGAGAAGTTTATATTGGATTCTGAAGTGAATTGGAAGCCAATGAAGAGATTTCAGAAGTGGAGTAACATGGTGAGAGCGGCGAGCCAAGAAGATGATCTTAGCAGCAGAGTGGTGAACAGAAACCAATGGACTGATGTGAGAAGAAGGAAGGCCAGTGAGAAGAAGGTTGCAGTAGTCTAACCGAGAAATAACCAATGCATGAACAAGAGTCTTGGCAGAAGAGACAGACAAAAATGATCGAATCCTGGCAATATTATACAGGAAAAAACGACAGGATTTAGCTACTGCCTCGATATGAGGAATAAAGGAGAGCGAGGAATCAAATATAAAGCCAAGACTACGAGCTTCCTTGACTGGAGTAAGCTTCCTTGACTGGATGACCTCTTTGGGTTCTAGTATTGTGAGAGGCGGAGGGAAACGTCTCCCTGTCTGAGACACTCACGCCCATGTTCCCCCAGCAGCTGGTGTACAAGGGCCAAACTTAGTTTCAGAAGAGCTCTTCGGAGGTACATTCAGGTGGTGGGAGGGGCCAAAGGGAAAAAGGGTGAAGCCAAAACAGCAGCTTATTTTAGCTTAATGTTCTTCTTGCTAGTAACTAGACCTTAGATAGTAGAAACGTTTCAGCCTTTGAGGACTACCAAATGATTGGCGGTCCGGGGAAAGGGGATGAGGTTATGGACATCTGGGAAACCTGGTAGGCCACATTTGGTATCCGGGAGGGCCGGATTTGGCCCACGGCCCTGAGGTTCAACACCTCTGAGAGAATGCATCTGTACCGTAGAGTGACCCTATGGAAAGGAGGACAAGGGCTCTGTGGCGTTACACCCCACAAGTCAATTCCAAATGTATGTCTGCGGTTTGTAAGTCTGTGGTTTTTAGAATGTTGGCCTGAGTGGGCGGAGTTAGAATGTCTGGGGAGGGGGAGGAGTCATATATAAGGGAAGGATTGAGGGGGACTTGTTAGGTACTCTTAGAGTCTTTAGTGCTCTCTGTGTGTAGAGTACTTAAGTTCTGGGAAATTTGAGAGTCAGCGTAGTGAGTGGTGTCTAGAGTGTGGTGTGCACGTAGTGGATGTATATTAAACAATACTGATAATAAAGAAAGTTCAAGAGTGATTGTGTGAGAAAAAGGAAAGCGCGAATGTGAATGAGTGACCGGATTGTATGAAAGGTTTCAAAAAGGGGTTTTAAATGTTGTTATTTGAAACAAAGCTTATGAACTTTTAAAAATAAATTTTGATTGTTTGTTTTAAAACTACCACAAAAATCCCACGTGTCTGTTTGGCATTTATCATCTTAAGTTTACACATTCAGCACCCACTTCTGACAATCATTCACCTAAGCAGATATAACTCACAGCGCATTATTGTATATATTAAAATCCATTCTCCATTTTAAACCCCTTTCTCCACATAGTTTGGAGGAAGGTGGGTTTTATCCCTTGCCTCAGGCGTATCAAGCGGTGGTGCTTGGCTTGAGCAGGGAGTAGCCTCGGCCGGGTCTGGTGTTCAGAGCCTGTGTCGCCCCAGGCTCCTGTACCTTTAACAGTTGCGTAGAAAAGGGAATTTCAGCTGGTGTCATTTGCAGGCGTGCAGCACCTGGTGAAATTCCCTCTTCACCACAACAGTTAAAGCTGCAGGAGCCCTGCCCTCTTTTGTATCTGGTCACTCTAGCTATACCCCTGCAGCTTGAAGTGTTGGGATGAAGAGGGATTTCACCAGCTGCTCCTTGCTGCTGTTGCCATTTCCCGGAGAAGGCAGGGGAAGGGCGACTAGGTTGGCAGGTAAGATTTGTGGGACACAGGGGCCCCTGACAAGTGCCCAAGGCTGCCGACTCCTTTGCCGGCGCCACAATATTTCAGAGCCGGCCGTCTACTTTGGGTGGTACGTTCGTGGCGTCACTGCCGTGGCCCCCTTGTGCCTAAAAAGTTTCCCCACCTAAGATGTTGGGTGAAGATCCTCTCACCTGCTGCTCCCAGTCCTTGGGCTCTCGCTGCCTCCTCAGGAACTCCTCCGCCAGGACCACCGCCTGGGAGCTGGTCCCTGGACCGCCTTCCCGGACCCAGCCCTGCATCTCCGTGGGCAGGACAGCCAGGAACTGCTCCAGGAGCACAAGCTCCAGGATCTGCTCCTTGGTGCGTCTCTCTGGTTCCAGCCACTGGCGGCAAAGGGCTCTAAGTCGGAGGCAGGCCTCGCGGGGGCCCTCGGCCTCCCGGTAGCAGAACTGCCGGAAACGCCGGCGCTGGGCCTCGGCGCCCAGCCTCGAGACCTCCGCCTTCAACTTCCCGCCGTCTCCCCTGTCTCCAGCCTCCGGGCTGTGGGAGGGCTGTTGCACTTCTCCTGTTAAGGGCCGTGCCGCCCAGTCCCCCCTCGGCCATATCCAAGCATCGCCGGCGCCCTCAAAGGGGCTGGCAAATGCCTTGCTGTTCTCTTCCCACGGCGTGGGGGCGGGCAGCTGTGGGTTTCCCCATCCGGGGTGAGGCGACTGGACCGCCTTCAGGAACTCCTGCCACGGGCCGTCCCAGGCCTGCGGCATCCCTTCGGCTGGCTCCTGCTTCACCTGCTGAGGGGCTGCCCACGGCAGGAGCTCCTTGGCCACCCCCACCTCGAGCGCTTGGCCTGCCCTTCTGGCGTCCTTGCTTGGCTTGGGGCTGGTCGGGTCGTCCTGTCCTCCCGCTTTCCTTCCGGGCTGGGCCCCTTGCTCCAGCACAGCCTGGAAATGTAGGCCTAGGGAGGTCACCGCAGCGCTTCCCACGGCAGCCATTTTCTCTCCACCTGGAAACAGAAGAACGCCACAATTGCCTTTCCAGATCAGACCAAAGGCCTTGCTAACCCAGTTCTCAGCCTCCAATGGAGGCCAGCCTAAAGTCCCTGAAAAAGTCAAACCAGGGGCTAAAGGTAACGGCTATCCCTAATCTTTCGTCCTTTCCAGCATCTAAGATAACTTGCATTTGGACAGGGAAGCCTGTCACGGCCGTTTGGCATCAATAAACCCATTCTCCTTCAGAACAGATTTAGTTTTGGGTTGGGACATATATAGAGATCAGGAGAAAATTGCCAATATTTCTCCCCCCTCTTCTCCCTGCCAGGGTGCCTGTGCTGTCAGTGGCTGCACAGTGGGGCAGGCTTGGTTTTCCTTCCCTGCATCTGAGGGCAGGAGGACAGGACTCCTGGGATCTAGATCAGTTCCCCCCCTACATCAAACCCTCTAGATGTTTTGGACTACAACTCCCACCACATCAGGATGATGGGGTTTGTAGTACAATACATCTGGAGGACACCAGGTTGGGGAAGATAAGCATAGAAGAAGGAGAGAGAAAAAGCTGCAACTCTTAAACTCCCCTCTTTTACAATCACAGGAGCCCCAGTTCTTCTGCTGCACCTGTTGAGCTTCTGCCTGCCAGACTATTCTTTTTTTTCTTTTAAAGACACAGGAACCCCATGGAGGGGGGGGTTGATGTTAGCAGCTGGAGATGGGAGGAAGGTCAGCTGCACAAGCACCTCCACCTCCCAGCCTGCAAGGGATGTGGGTGACTCTTTTCAGCCCCCCCACCCCACCCTCTGCACCCCACCATTAGCTGCTTGTCTCTGCTAACTCTCTAGGGGGGGATTTCTCTAGCCACCCCATTTTGCAGATCTAAAGGTGCTGCTTGCTTCTCCTCCTCCCCCTGTTCCCCCTTGATGGTCCCACACAGCGGCCCCTACTTTCAAGCTCACCCCCTGCCAGACAGCTTCCCCCACGTGGGAGGCAGGGGGCGTGGCAGGAAGGAAGGAAGCCCCTCTATTTACCTACCTTTACTGCTCCCAAGGTTCCCACGCCTCCTCTAGGCATTGCAGCTCTCTATCGCTTTAACTCCTTTGGTGCCATGTAACGTGTGGACGTGGCTAGGCTGGATTTTTTTTTAAAAAAAAACCCTTTGACTATTTTCTTGATCTGCTGCTGCATCTTTCCTTATTGTGATTTTCTTTCCACGATTCGTTGTTCTTGATGATGATGATGATGATGATGATGATAATAGAATGTATAATAATATTATGCATAAATAATGATGGACTTGTAATGCATTTTAATAATTTAACAATTATGCAATATCAGTTAATTAATAGTCTTAAGTAGGGTGACCATATGAAAAGGAGGACAGGGCTCCTGTGTCTTTAACAGTTGTATTGAAAAGGGAATTTCTGCTGGTATCATTTGTATATATGGAGAACCTGGTGAAATTCCCTCTTCATCACAACCGTTAAAGCTGCAGGAGCTATACTAGAGTGATGATGATGATGATGATGATGATGATGATGATAATAATAGAATGTATAATAATATTATGCATAAATAATGATGGACTTGTAATGCTTTTTAATAATTTAACAATTATGCAATATCAGTTAATTAATAGTCTTAAGTAGGGTGACCATATGAAAAGGAGGACAGGGCACCTGTATCTTTAACAGTTGCATAGAAAATGGAATTTCAGCAGGTGTCATTTGTATATATGGAGAACCTGGTGAAATTTCCTCTTCATCACAACAGTTAAAGCTGCAGGTGACCTGCCCTCTTTTAAAATGGTCACTCTAGTATAGCTCCTGCAGCTTTAACTGTTGTGATGAAGAGGGAATTTCACCAGGTTCCCCATATATACAAATGACACCTGCTGGAATTCCCTTTTCCATGCAACTGCTAATGATACAGGAGCCCTGTCCTCCTTTTCATATGGTCACCCTACTTAATGGTGATCTCCAGGGGAATTTTAAGATGTTTTTAGGATATTTTAACAATGTATAATTATGTTCTTAATTCAGTTTTATGTATTTTATATTTACTGTTGTTCCCCGCCTCGATCAAAATGGAGAGGAGGATAAGAAATTATTATTATTATTATTATTATTATTATTATTATTATTATTATTTTATTAACAATAATAATAATAGAATGCATAATGTTATGCATTAATAATGATGGAATTATAATACATTTTAATCATTTAACAGTTAATGTCTTAATGGTGATTTTATTATTATTAACAATAATAGAATGCACAATATTATGCATTAATAATGATGGAATTATAATGCATTTTAATAATTTAACAGTTATGCAATATCATGATTATTAAACGGTTAAATTAAGGGTTTAATGGTGATTTTATTGTTATTAACAATGATAATAGAATGCACAATATTATGCATTAATAATGATGGAATTATAATGCATTTTAATAATTTAACAATTATGCAATATCATGATTATTAAACAGTTAAATTAATATGTGTTAATGGTGATTTTATTATTAACAACAATAATAGGATGCTTGTGGCTTTGCTTTCTCACTACTGACCATCAACTATATGATTTCTGGGAGTTGTAGGACTTTTTATTCCATCTAAATTTATTATTTATTTATTACATTTTTATACCGCCCAATAGCCGAAGCTCTCTGGGCGGTTCACAGAAATTAAAACCATAATAAAACAACCAACAGTTTAAAAACACAAAAACAAAATACAGTATAAAAAGCACAACCAGGATAAAACCACGCAGCAAAAAATGATATAAGATTAAAATACAGAGTTAGAAGAATAAAATTTAAATTTAAGTTAAAATTAAATGTTAAAATACTGAGAGAATAAAAAGGTCTTCAGCTGGCGACGAAAGGAGTACAGTGTAGGCGCCAGGCGGACCTCTCTGGGGAGCTCATTCCACAGCCGGGGTGCCACAGCGGAGAAGGCCCTCCTCCTAGTAGACACCTGCCTCACTTCCTTTGGCATACAAAGGATTGGCGTTAATGGTCTATTTCACCTTTCTGCTAAAAATAGTTGTGCTCAAATGACTAACAAGAAAATAAGTAAATGTATAATTAAAACTCAAATAAAAACACACAAATAAAATCATATTAAATAAGTAAGAAATAATAGCACCCACTAGATTAAAACCTATTTCAGCAGTAAATTAGCTTAAACATTTACCTTTATTTCTATTATGATTAATATGTTAGATTAATATCAGATATATTAACTGTTTAATCATCATCATCATCTTACGTAAGTTACATCATTCCTATTGACAAGTTATGTCACACTGCTTCAAACTATTTAAAATATTGTTTATAATTCCTAACCAATCACATCAGTATACAAACACATGTCATATCACAAAATTAAACAAAATACTTATAGCCAATTATTATATTTCAAAAGTATATCTATGTATTGGTGGCGTGTAGTATACATTAGTAGTAATCAAAATAAAGTACATCCATATGATGAAAACAATTATACATCGTGTGGTAATTCAATGACATTCATAAAATCATAGAATCATAGAATAGTAGAGTTGGAAGGGGCCTACAAGGCCATCAAGTCCAACCCCCTGCTCAATGCAGGAATCCACCCTAAAGCATCCCTGACAGGTGGTTGTCCAGCTGCCTCTTGAAGGCCTCTAGTGTGGGAGAGCCCACAACCATCCTAGGTAACTGGTTCCATTGTCGTACTGCTCTAACAGTCAGGAAATTTTTCCTGATGTCCAGCTGGAATCTGGCTTCCTTTAACTTGAGCCCGTTATTCCGTGTCCTGCACTCTGGGAGGATCGAGAAGAGATCCTGGCCCTCCTCTGTGTGACAGCCTTTTAAGTATTTGAAGAGTGCTCTCATGTCTCCCCTCAATCTTCTCTTCTCCAGGCTAAACATTCATATGATGAAAGTAATTATACAGAGTGTGGTAATTCAATGAACAGGAGTCTGGTACACAAGACCTGTTTCGCTGGGAATGCTTCCTCAGGACACGTTTTTTTTTAGGACAAATCCAAGACCATTCACAAAGTCTCCCAGTATATGCAATCCGATCTGTTTCTGGCCAGAGTCTCAAGGCTGCAGGATCCTTGCCCTCTTTTGTATCTGGTCACACTAGGCAGGGCTCCCGCAGCTTTCACTGTGGTGATGAAGAGGGAATTTCTCCAGGTGTTGCATGCATAACAATGGCACCTGCTGCAATTCCCCTTTCAATACAGCTGTTAAAGATACAGGAGCCTTGTTCTCCTCTTCATATGGTCACCCTAAGTAGGACTAAGTAGGACAGGGGTGGGGGGAGTCCTACAACTCCCAGCATTCTCCAGCTAGCCAGGCACCCTAAAGGATGTTTCCCCAGGGTAGGGAACTGGGTGATCAATGCCCAGCCTTAGCTGCCTCTCTAGGAGTCAGTCATCTCTTATTTTAACCATATGACAGTTGGGCAACACCTTTATTAAAACCAACCATTATTTGCCCCTGCCCTCAAATGTGCAAGCTGTCAGGTTCTGCAGGACTCTTAATCAGGATCGAGTGGTACAATAAACATGGAACTAGGGAGTTGAATCATACTAGATTCAACTAGTCATTTTTCTCCATCTCTCATAATGCTAGAACCCAAAGGGGTCATCCCATGAAGCTGATGGGTGGGAGATTCAGGATAAATAAATAAATAAAAGGAAGGACTTCTGCACACAGCGCAGAGTTAAACTATGGAATTCCCTACCACAAGATGTAGTGATGGCCACCATTTTGGATAGCTTTAAAAGGTGTGTGTGTGTGTGTGAGATTAAATTCATGGAGGAGACAGTTATCAATGGCTATTAGTCCTGATGGCTATAGGCTACTTCCAGTACCAGAGGCAGTACACCAGTTGCTGGGGAACATGGGTAGGAGGGTGCTGTTGTGTGTTTCCCATGGGTAGCTGGTCGGTCTGATCCATCAGGGCTCTTTCTTATGTCCTTATGTTCATTCAGCACATAGTTAAACAACAGTAGCTAGTGCAAGACGTAGTAATGGCTACCGCTTTGGATGGCTTTAAATTGGACAAATTCGTAGAGGAGAAGGCTATAGATGTCTACTAGTTCTCATGGCCATGTGCTACCTCCCATATCAAAAGCAGTATGTCTATGTACATCAGTTGATGGGGAACATGGGTGGGAGGGTGCTGTTCCTGCATAGGTAGGGTTGCCATATGTCCCGGAAAACAGGAAATGTCACAGTTTCCAAGCATTTCCAAAATGTCCCGGCCAGTCAGTCAAGAATCCCGGATTCCTGTTCCAGCCGACCAGAAAAATTCCAACCTCCAAAATGGTGCCTTGAGCCTGCTCAGTGGAGTGTAAGTCTCCATATTGAAGCCTCCTCTAGCTTTTGGGAATGAGTGGACAAATATAATTTAGTGTCATTTTTTTCAGTTTGTTTGCTTAAACTGTTCTTTGCCTATTATTTATTTGCAGGTGCTTAAGTGCTTTAGGCTGCAATCCTATGCATACTTACTTGTAGGGTAGGGTGACCATATGAAAAGGAGGACAGGGCTCCTGTATCTTTAACAGTAACGTAGAAAAGGGAATTGCAACAGATGTCAATTGAAGTGGGTGAAATGCCCTCTTCATCACAACAGTTAAAGCTACACTAGCTGCAGTAGAGTGGCCAGATACAAAAGAGGGCAGGGCTTCTGCAGCTTTAACTGTGTTGATGAAGAGAGAATTTCACCCTCTTCAATTGACACCTGCTGAAATTCCCTTTTCTACGTTACAGTTAAAGATACAGGAGCCCTGTCCTCCTTTTCATAGGGTGACCATATGGAAAGGAGGACAGGGCTCCTGTATCTTTAACAGTTGCATAGAAAAAGGAATTTCAGCAGGTGTCATTTGTATATATGGAGAACCTGGTGAAATTCCCTCTTCATCACACAACAGTTAAAGCTGCAGGTGCCTTGCCCTCTTTTAAATTTGGTCACAGTATAGTTGCGGTATAGCTCCTGCAGCTTTAACTGTTGCGATGAAGAGGAAATTTCACCAGGTGCTGCATGCATACAAATGACACCTGCTGAAATTCCCTTTTCTATGCAACTGTTAAAGATACAGGAGCCTTGTCCTCCTTTTCACATGGTCACCCTACTTACCTGGGAATAAGTCCTATTTAACTTAATAGGATTTGTTTCTGAGCAGACACACATAGGATTGCAGTGTTAGATAACTAAAGCTTAGATAGCTTTCTTTCTTTCCCTAGACCTTTACATATTGCTCAGGGTTTTCTTTAAAAAAAATCCTACCCCCACCCCCCAAAAAAACACCCCTGTCCTGGTTTTGTGGATTCAGAATATGGCGTAGGGCTTTATGGGGAGTGGGGCTGGTTGCCACTGTGTGACCAGAGCTCTGGACTAGATGGACCCCTGGTCTGACCCAGCAGGGCTCTTGTGCACCAGGCAATACTCTTTTATTTGGAGAGAAAATACTCTTTTATTTGGAGAGAGAGAGAGAGAGAGAGAGAGAGAGAGAGAGAGAGAGAGAGACCAGCTGTCTAAGGGTTAAAGCCACCGGGCTCTGCAGTCCTAGGGAAGCCTCTGTAGGCAAAACCACTTCCTTTCCTCCTCCTCCTCCTCCTCCTGTTCCTTGGGAAAGCTAAGGGGGGAATCTGGTGAGTGTGATGTGGGTCTGGGGATGCCCCCTTTGCAAGGAAGAAGGGGGGACTGCATGGAGGGGTACCCTCCTTTGCAAGCAGCAGGGTCCTGACATGGACCCATGGATCTCTCGGGAGCTGGGAAACGCCCGTCTCAGTCACTGCAAACCTGGTGCCAATGGGGTAGATAGAAGTTTCTTTGGGGCAGGGACCAGAGCCTGGGGGTAGACCATGAAGAACTACCCCCCTTCCCCGGTGAAATCCCCAGTAGTGCAAAGACTACGGTGGGTACAGATTTATAGAGCAAGGGTGGCGAACCTGTTTCCCTCCAAAACATTTTGGACTCCAACTCCCATCAGCCACAGCACAGCTAGTGGTCCGGGAGGATAGGAGTTATTGTCTCCCTCCCCCCAACAACAACATCTGGAGGATGTTTTCTTTTTAGAGGAGGTCTAGGGAACTGGTGGCTTCCTGAATGATGTGGGACTCCAGCTCACATCATCCCTAGTCAGGAGGGCCAAAGGCCACTTAAGGTGGGAGTTGTAGTCCAGGAGGGAGTCTGCAAGGCTCGCAGGTGCTATGGTGACCTTATCAAAAGGAGCACAGGGCTCCTGTATCTAACAGTTGCATAGGAAAGGGAATCTCAGCTGGTGTCATTTGTATGCATTTGTATACATTTAAAACTGCAGGAGCCCTGCCCTCTTTTGTATCTGGTCACTCTCACTATAATCCTACAGCTTTAACTGTTGTGATGAAGAGGGAATTTCATCAGGTGCTGCATGCCTACAAATGACACCTGATGAAATTCCCTTTTCAATGCAAAGATACAGGAGCCCTGTCCTCCTTTCCATATGGTCCCCTTACCCAGTGCCACTCTATTTGAGATCCTAAACACAAAGATGTTTTAGTCCCAGGAGCCGCTATCCCCGGAGCTGCAGCCTCTCATCTTTGTAAATATGTAGAATATTATTATTATTAATAATAATACGTGGCCTTTTCTCCAGAGAAACTTGATGTACTAAAAATGTGGGCACCACACCCACCCTGTGGCACACCAGTTGTTTTGGACTACAACTCTCCTTAAGCCCCAGCCAGCATGGCCGAAGGTCAGCTATTTTGCAAGTTGTACATTATTACATAAAAACCTTCATTCTTCCTATTTTGAGTGAGGAAGGGCGCAATCCTATGGGAGGCTTCTGTGTATCTAACAGTGCCGTACCGGGCTGAAGCTAACAGTGCGGAGGAGCAGCAGAGGTGATCTTCACCACCCCATCGTCAAATCGTTGGATTTTTTCACTAGATGGGCATTTTTTGCCCATCTAGCAACAGGTTTTGAAGTGGAAGGGAGGGAAGCTGGAGGACGCTCAGGATAACTTGTATCCTGGCCTCTCCAGCCTTCTCTCTGACCAGACCACCCCCTGTTTCCCCTCTCTGAGGTTGATTTTTTTTACTGATACTGTGTATGACTCTGGATATGCTAAGCCACAGTAGTGGAGCATTTTGAGCTAATCATGGCTTGGCATGTTGTATAGGGTGACCATATGAAAAGGAGGACCAGGCTCCTGTATCTTTAACAGTTGCATAGAAAAGGGAATTTCAGCAGGTGTCGTTTGTATATATGGGGAACCTGGTGAAATTTCCTCTTCATCACAGCAGTTAAAGCTGCAGGTGCCCTGCCCTCTTTTAAATCTGGTCACTCTAGTATAGCTCCTGCAGCTTTAACTGTTGTGATGAAGAGGGAATTTCACCAGGTTCCCCATATATACAAATACAGGAGCCCTGTCCTCCTTTTCATATGGACACCCTAATGTCATGTGAACCATGACTTAGCGTGTCGTGTGAACCATTCCTAACCACGGTGGCTACATATCCCCGGTTTAAACACGAACACTAACTACTTGCTCCAAAAGAGTTAGCGGCCTAACCATGGTTTAGTGTGTCGTCTGAACAGGGTCATACAGTAAAAGAATAGATTGGACTTAATGAGGTTGGCGTGCAAGCTTTTTGGACATGTGGGTGTGTTTGGGAATTTGAAAAACTGCTGTAGGCACCACCATAAAATGCCTAATCGGTGGTTTGCCGCGTTAGGGTGACCGGGGGCGGATCCGCATGTTGGCCCCAGAGCGCATTTATGTGACTCTAGGGCACCCCAGAAAAGATAGTCTGTACTTGCCTGTAAAAAGAAACTAGGAAGAGACGGAGACGCCAACACCGACACCCGGCTCTCCCCGGCCGGCTCCTCGACCGGGACGGAGAGTTCGGCGGAAGAAGGTTGGGTGGACAGCGGAAGAAGCTCTCTACTCCCGCCTTCTTCAAAAAGAGCTCTCTGAGCCGGCCGGGGAGAGCTGGGTGGCGTCGGCGTCTCCGTCTCTTCCTAGTTTCTTTTTACAGGCAAGTACAGACTATCGTTTCTGGGGTGCCCTAGAGTCGCATAAATGCGCTCTGGGGCCGACTTGCGGATCTGCCGCATATGAAAAGGAGGACAGGGCTCCTGTATCTTTAACAGTTGCATAGAAAAGGGAATTTCAGCAGCTGTCATTTGTATATATGGAGAACCTGCTGAAATTCCCTCTTCAACACAACAGTTAAAGCTGCAGATGCCCTGCCCTCTTTAAATATTGTCACTCTTGTATAGCTCCTGCAGCTTTAACTGTTGTGATGAAGAGGGAATTTCAGCAGGTTCCCCATATATACAAAAGACACCTGCTGAAATTCCCTTTTCTGTGCAACTGTTAAAGATGCAGGAGCCCTGTCCTCCTTTTCATATGGTCACCCTAGCTTTGGGGCCTATTAGTCACATCTGTGTACCTTAGGCCGCGTCGTATTCAGCGAAAACGTGTGTTTCATGTCTCTTGCACATGGCAAGTTTCACAAGGAAATTAAAAAAGAAATACTGATGAGAAGGAAGGAGTTCGTTTGAGGTGAAATGTTTTGGTTTGTGTCACCCTCTGACTCCTAAGTCCAGCTGTTTTATTTTCTTTCCCTCAGGGACCAGCTCAAATTGACTTTGAACCGGAACATCCAGTTTTGCTCGTAAAAGATCTGCTGGTCTGGAGACCAGGAGAATTTTTAACGTGACTTCGCAAAGAACTTGTTGGCCTCGTGAGAAACTCAGCTCAGCGGCAATGAAGGTAGCCTTGGAGCAAGGGCATCTTCTGGACCCGTTTGGAGCAGCACTTCCACGCAGAGAGAAAATGGACGCCGTGAGGAAAGGGGCAGCAAGAGGCCCTCGCTGTGTTGAGGCCGGGAGCAGTGGAGCATTCTGGGAAAGAACCGCCCGGAGGAACCTGGCCAAGGAGAAGGGCAGCTCAGACACCGAGCGCCAACGCTTCAGGGCGTTCCGCTACCAGGAGGCCAAGCGGCCTCGGGAGGTTTGCAGCCAACTTCACATCCTTTGCCGCCAGTGGCTCAAGCCGGAGCACCACACGACAACTCAGATCCTGGACCTGGTGGTCCTCGAACAGTTTCTGGCTATCCTGCCCCCGGAGATGGAGAACTGGGTCAGAGAGAGTGGAGCAGAGACCATTTCCCGGGCCGTGGCCCTGGCGGAAGGCTTCCTCCTGCGCCAGGAACAAGAGAAGAAGCCGGACGAGCAGCAGGTGAGAGCGTTTAACTCCTGGTAGCTCCAAGGAGTAAGGAAGGCATGAAAGAACCTAAGATGAGCCATGCCGAATCAGTCCAGCATTCTGTTCCCACAGTGGTGAGCCAGCTGCCCACGGGAAACCCACAAGTAGCACATGAGTGTGACAATACCCTCCCACCCATGTTCCCCAGCAAGCACCTTGCTGGAGGCAGTACCTAGCCATGAGGACTAGTAGCCATTGATAACCTTTTCTTCCAGGAAATAGAAAGGATATTGTATTTTTAAAAACATCTCCGCCATATGCAAGTTCAGTTCTTCCTGGGACCCATCCTAAGGATCCTGAAGAGCTGGAGGAGGTGCAGAAAAGGCCAAGCAAAGTGATAAAACAACTATTATTTATTTATTTATTTATTTTATTACATTTATATACCGCCCCGCAGCCGAAGCTCTCTGGGCGGTTTACAACAATTGAGAATAGTAAACATTAAAAGTATACAAAAAATTTTTAAAAAACATAAAGACAGTATAAAAACAACAGTATCCATTTAAAAACAACAATTCTGGGGTCCATTAAAAACAAACTTAACGTTGTTAAATGCTGTTAAAATGCCTGGGAGAAGAGAAAAGTCTTGACCTGGTGCCGAAAAGATAACAATGTTGACGCCAGGCGAGCCTCATCGGGGGGGATCATTCCACAAATGGGGGGCCACCACCGAGAAGGCCCTGTCCCTTGTTGCCATCCTCCAAGCTTCCCTCAGAGTAGGCACTCGGAGGAGGACCTTAGATGTTGAGCGCAGTGTATGGGTAGGTTCATGTCGGGAGAGGCGTTCCATCAGGTATTGTGGTCCCAAGCCATGTAGGGCTTTATAGGTTAAAACCAGCACCTTGAATTGGGCTCGGAAATATATAGGCAGCCAATGCAAGCGGGCCAGAATCGGTGTTATATGCTCAAACCTCCCTGTTCCAGCTATCAATCTGGCCGCCGTATTTTGCACAAGCTGCAGCTTCCAGACCTACTACTACTACTTACTACTACTTTCGTGGTACCGTAAAGACAGATTGACCATGACAGAAGCTTTTGTGCATTCCAGTCTACTTCGTCAGATGAAGTGGCGTGGAGTCCATGAAAACATCATTATTATTATTATTATTATTATTATTATTATTATTATTATTTATATAGCACCATCAATGTACATGGTGCTGTACAGATTACACAGTAAATAGCAAGACCCTGCTGCATAGGCTTACAATCTAATAAAGTTGTAGTAAACAATAAGGAGGGAAAGAGAATGCAAACAGGCACAGGGAAGTGTAAACAGGCACCGGGTAGGGTGAAGCTGACAGTATAGGGTCAGAACAAACTCAATATTTGGAAGTGGAGTGACATGGTCAGAGCGGCGGGCCAAGAAGATGATCTTAGCGGCAGAGTGGTGGACAGAGACCAGCGGACTGATGTGAGATGAAGGAAGGCCAGAGAGAAGAAGGTTGCAGTAGTCCAACCGAGAGATAACCAGTGCGTGAACAAGAGTCTTGGCAGAAGAGACAGACAAAAATGGTCGAATCCTGATTTCTTACCCGCCTCTCCATTTTGATCAAAGTGGGGAACAACAGTAAATGTAAAACACATAAAACTGAATTAAAAACATAATATACATTGTTAAAACATCCTAAAAACATAGGATGGCAACATTTATGGCAACATAAATTTGTTAGTCTTTGAGGTGCAGCACTGCCTTACCCCTGTGGCAATTGTCAGACCGATCAAGGAGCTGGTGCAACTCCCCTATAAAGGATGTGGTGGTGGCCACCGATTTGAATGGCTTTAAAAGGATGTTGGATAAATTCATAGAACCGTAGAATAGCAGAGTTGGAAGGGCCTACAAGGCCATCAAGTCCAACCCCGTGCTCAATGCAGGAATCCACCCTAAAGCATTCCCGAAAGATGCTTGTCCAGCTGCCTCTTGAAGGCCTCCAGTGTGGGAGAGCGCACAACCTCCCTAGGTAACTGATTCCATTGTCGCACTGCTCTAACAGTCAGGAAGTTTTTCCTGATGTCCAGCTGGAATCTGGCTTCAACTTGAGTCCATTATTCTGTGTCCTGCACTCTGGGAGGATCGAGAAGAGATCCTGGCCCTCCTCTGTGTGACAACCTTTTAAGTATTTGAAGAGTGCTCTCATGTCTCCCCTCAATCTTCTCTTCTCCAGGTTAAACATGCCCAGTTCTTTCAGTCTCTCTTCATAGGGCTTTGTTTCCAGACCCTTGATCATCCTGGTTGCCCTCCTCTGAACACGCTCCAGCTTGTCTGCGTCCTTCTTGAATTGTGGAGCCCAGAACTGGATGCAATACTCTAGATGAGGCCTAACCATTCCTGGAGGAAAAGGCTATCAAGGGCGACTAGCCTTGAGGGCTGTGTGCTGCCTCCAGGATCAGATGCTGGGGAACATGGGTGGGAGGGTGCTGTTGCACCCGTGTCCTGGTTGTGGGTCCCTGGTGGACAGCTGTTTGGCCACTGTGTGAACAGAGTGCTGGACTAGATGGACCCTTGGTGTGATCCATCAGGGCCCTTCTGATGTTCTTAAGAAAAGGTTACGTTTGATACTTTTTAGCTTGGAACAAAAGCGAATAAGAGGAGAAATGGTAGAGGTGTCCAAAATGACGCATGGTGTAGAAAAAGTGTCCATTTCTCCAATTATCCTAGAGGCCCAAAGGGGTCCTCCCATGAAGCTGATTGGTGGGAGGTTCTGGTTGGATAAAGGAAGGAGTTCGTCACACAAGTGCGGAATTAAACTGCGGAATTCGCCACCACAAGATGTAGTGACAGCTGCTAATGCGGATGGCTTTAAAAGCGGGTTAAAAATATATGGAGGAGAAGGCTATCAATGGGTTTCTTCACACAGCGGATGTGGAATTTGCTACCACAAGACGTAGTGATGGCCACCAATTTGGATGGTTTTAAGAAAGGATTGGACGAATTCATGGAGGAGAAGCCACCAATGGCTACTAGTTCAGATGGCTCTAGTATTAGAGGCAGTATCCCTGTGTACCCCAGTTGCTGAGGAACAAGGGTGGGAGGGTGCCGTTGCACCCATGTCCTGGTTGTGGGTCCCTGGTCAACAGCTGGTGGGCCACTGTGTGAACAGAGTGCTGGACTAGACGGACCCTTGGTCTGATCCAGCAGGGCTATTCCTATATTCTTATGTCTAGATGGAGCGTGGTCTGATCCAACCCAGTTCTTATATCCTCGTATGATGAGATTTCACTACTTTGTTTTAGAAAATGGTTCCATAGCTTCGCCCCACTGATTTCTGCATTGAGCAGGGGGTTGGACTCGATGGCCTTGTAGGCCCCTTCCAACTCTGCTATTCTATGATTCAATGATTATTGCAGCAATTTGCAGAGTTGGGTACGAGGGGAGGGGGTGGTGGAAATCCTCGTGCAGTTCCTCTAACCTCTCTTCCTGTTTCCTGTCTCGGATCCTGGCCGCTGTTTCAGGTGCACGAGTCCTACCTGGAGGGTCTCGCTCATTCCCCCAAGTCAGAGAACGATCCGTCGATCGCTTGCCAGAAAGCGCTCCTTGTGGGGGAAGTGAAGGAGGAGGCCGCAACTCAGCACACGGCACTGGGTAAGAATGGATTCCCTTCTGCTGGAGTTTCCGAGGGCCATGAAGTTCCCAGGAGGAATTCCTGATTACTTCTCCCTTTGTGGGTGCTTGAAATTTCTGGAGCGGTTTTCGTAATAATACTTTGGCCCTTGGTATGTTTCAAGAGGCGCTTGTGTCTAGCGACTCCCAGATTTCACGAACGCTGCTTTAAAACAGGGGTGTTGAACATAGGCGTACATAGCACATTTCATTAGAGTGTACACTCGGGAAATTGTATTAATTATTTTATTTTTTAAAGGCAACCGTTTATTGAATACTCATTATTTTTATTCATTTATTTATAGGGTGACCATATGAAAAGGCTTCGGACCGGGCTCCTGTCTCTTTAACAGTTGTATTGAAAAGGGAATTTCAGCTGGTGTCATTTGTATATATGGGGAACCTGGGGGGAATCCGCATGTCGTTCTGAGATCGCTTCTAAGCGACCCCAGTGCGGCGTGAAAGCGAGCGTGTAACTTGCCTTTTGAAGAGCCGACGAAGAGACATCCTTCCCGCCCCCGCCACCCGCAGACCTCCTCACCGACCGGCGAGGAGAGCTCTGCTGAAGAAGGCGGGGTTGCGAGCAGAAGAAGTTCTCCACCCCGCCTTCTTCCCCCGAGCTCTCCATCCCAGCCAGTGAGGAGGGAGTTGGGTGGCGGCGGGAAGGACGTCTCTTCGTCGGCTCTTCAAAAGGCAACTTACACGCTCGCTTTCACGCCGCACTGGGGTCGCTTAGAAGCGATCTCAGAACGACGTGCGGATTCCCCCCTGGTGAAATTCCCTCTTCATCACAACCGTTAAAGCTGCAGGAGCAATACTAGAGTGGCCAGATTTAAAAGAGGGCAGGGCACCTGCAGCTTTAACTGTTTTGATGAAGAGGAAATTTCACCAGGTTCCCCATATATACAAATGACACCTGCTGACATTCCCTTTTCTAGGCAGGGTGGCCCTATGAAAAGGAGGACAGGGCTCCTGTAGCTTTAACAGTTGTGTTGAAAAGGGAATTTCTGCAGGTGTCATTTGTATATATGGAGAACCTGGTGAAATTTCCTCTTCATCACACCAGTTAAAGCTGCAGGTGCCCTGCCCTCTTTTAAATCTGGTCACTGTAGTATAGCTCCTGCAGCTTTAACTGTTGTGATGAAGAGGGAATTTCACCAGGTGCTGCATGTATACCAATGACACCTGCTGAAATTCCCTTATCAATACAACTGTTAAAGATACAGGAGAGCCCTGTCCTCCTTTCGATATGGCCACCCTATTATTTATTAAACACTGTTCCATTGATGCCCTACTCTGCGTTCAGAGTAGGGCTGTTGCAGGTGAGGGGGTGGGATGAAGAGGCCTTCCTCAAGCCTTAGCATTGGTGGGGCTTTGTGGTGACACTGGCTGGAGGAGGGATTTACGCTATTTCTTCGATTCTAAGACACTTCCCCCCCCCCATATAAACATCTCTAAAAACGGCGTGCGTCTTAGAATCGCGGGGGAGATTCTTATTCTCAGAATCAAAGCTTGTTTTTCTGTTGGTGGCACTGAAATGAGTGTGCGTCTTACAATCGATGGTGTCTTAACAATCGAAGGAATACGGTACAAGGCGATATTAGCCTTTGGGCTCTCCTCCTCCTGGCCTTTTTGAAATGTGGCTCCCAGCAGGGAGACAATATTCCTTGAGACATTAGGGTGTGGCTGGGCACACCGGGCACACCCCTTGCGCACACCTATGGTGTTGAACCCCCAACCTGTGGGCAAAACCTGGCCAGCCTAATTCGGCTCTCTTGGGTTCGCCAATTGGCCACGCCCCCTGCCCCACCCATTTCCCCCTGACCATCAATCATTGGTTGGTTTCCCATCTTTTGTCTTCCCCGTTCTCAGATTGACGTTCCCCCGCTAAAGCGTCGTCGTTACTGGCAGTTACTTCTCTTTATGCTAAAACTAGTGCAAAGCCCATGTTGAGATGGGCACTCGTAGTCCGGCTCTTTTCCCGCTTTTTTGCCCCTCAGTCCCCTCACCACAGAGGGGCTCATGAATGATGCAAATGTGGCTCATGCATAGTGAATATCCCCCTCCAGAATTCGCATGTGGTACGGCCCCCCCCCTCGCGCACCACAATGGGCCTCCTCTGTCCCCTTCCCCCTCCCCTTTGGCGTTGACAGCCTAACCGTGCGGCTGTGCCCGGGGCCCGCCTTTGTGCCACACCGATTGGCCCAACAGGGCTGTCTGTCATCCCACTCGCAGAGGGGCGGCCCTGACTGTTTGGCCTGGAGGAAATTAATTGCGATTAAAGCTAGAGCCTTGCACTTTTTTTTGAACTTTTAAAATTTTCTGCACGGCTACGCTGCTCAAGCTTCAGTTTAAACCAAAAATGAGCAAGATCGCTCTGGTAGATCTGTAATAATAAGCCTTACACTACTGTTGACTTATATAAGATCTGCTGGTTTTTTGGCCCCACGCACCAGTGGAACATAGAATCATAGAATAGTAGAATTGGGCCTATAAGGCCATTGAGTCCAACCCCCTGCTCAGTGCAGGAATCCACCTTAAAGCATCCCTGATGAATGGTTGTCCAGCTGCCTCTTGAATGTCCCAGGGAGAGCCCACAACCTCCCTAGGTCATTGGTTCCATTGTCGTGCCGCTCTAACAGTCAGGAAGTTTTTCCTGATGTCCAGCTGGAATCTGGCTTCCTGTAACTTGAGCCTGTTATTCCGTGTCCTGCACTCTAGGCTGATTGAGAAGAGATCCTGGCCTTCCTCTATGTGACAACCTTTTAAGTATTTGAAGAGTGCTCTCATGTCTCCCCTCAATCTTCTCTTCTCCAGGCTAAACATGCCCAGTTCTTTCAGTCTCTCTTCATAGGGCTTTGTTTCCAGACCCCTGATCATCCTGGTTGCCCTCTTTTAAACATGCTCCAGCTTGTCTGCGCCCTTCCTGAAGTGTGGTGCCCAGGACGGAACGCAATACTCAAGATGAAGCCTAACCAGAGCCAAATAGAGAGGAATCAGTATCTCACGCGATTTGGAAGCTATACTTCTATTAATGCAGCCCAAAATAGTTTTAAGGGTACCCTGGAGGAAGAATCATAGAATAGCAGAGTTGGAAGGGGCCTACAAGGCCATCGAGTCCAACCCCTGCTCAGTGCAGGAATCCACCCTAAAGCATCCCTGACAGATGGTTGTCCAGCTGCCTCTTGAATGACTCTAGTGTGGGAGAGCTCGCAACCTCCCTGGGTCATTGGTTCCATGAGAAATCTGAAAGGGCTGCTCTAAAATATATGCTTCACTCCTCTTTGCCTCCTTTACAGGCAACGGAATGACATCGCTGAGACACCCCAAAACGTCTCCTCCTTGGGATGGAGCGCAAACAGCGGTTGGCCAACCAGCTGAGGTAAAGGGAGAGGCACTGCGTAACCCTGTGGACAGGGTGGATGGGGCCACTCCTTCAGTTTCCCTAGATGTCACCACCGCTCCTGCTCTGGAAAAGGTTCAGGAGTTGTGCTCCTCTGTGTTCCCCCTCCATTATACCCCTACTTGTGTTTGAGTGTGTGTTTGTGTGTGTGTGTGAGAGAGAAACAGTATGGTGTAGTGGCTAAAGTGTTGGACTGAGAGTCGGAATATCCGGGTTCTCGTCCCCACTCATCCATGGAAACCCACTGGGTGACTTTTGGCCCATTACAGACTCTCAGCCCAACCTACCTCACAGGGTTTTTGTGAGGATAAAATAGAGAGGAGGAGGATTATGTACGTCGCCTTGGGTTCCTTGGAGGAAAAAAGGCGGGATGTAAATTATTATTTTGTTAGCTACCAATTACCACGTGTCAGCTTGGCATTATTTACCTGCCTCACAGTTATCAAACACCCTCACCAGAATATACAAACAGTATTTTTAAAAACAGATGCTATATGTAACTTGTTTCCCTCATAGCTAAGGGAAAGGTTTTATTTCATAGAATCATAGAATAGTAGAATTGCGCCTACAAGGCCATCGAGTCCAACCCCCTGCTCAATGCAGGAATCCACCCTATAGCATCCCTGACAGATGGTTGTCCAGCTGCCTCTTGAAGGCCTCCAGTGTGGGAGAGCCCACAACCTCCCTAGGTCATTGGTTCCATTGTCATGCCGCTCTAACAGTCAGGAAATTTTTCCTGATGTCCAGCCAGAATCTGGCTTCTTGTCACTTGAGCCCGTTATTCTGTGTCCTGCACTCTGGGATGATCGAGAAGAGATCCTGGCCCTCCTCTGTGTGACAACCTTTCAAGTATTTGAAGAGTGCTCTCATGTCTCCACTCAATCTTCTCCAGGCTAAACATGCCCAGTTCTTTCAGTCTCTCTTCATAGGGCTTTGTTTCCAGACCCCTGATCATCCTGGTTGCCCTCCTCTGAACACGCTCCAGCTTGTCTGTGTCCTTTTTGAAGTGTGGAGCCCAGAACTGGACACGATACTCTAAGATGAGTATGACTGTCAGAGCAGTACGACAATGGAATCAGTTACCTAGGGAGGTTGTGGGCTCTCCCACACTAGAGACCTTCAAGAGGCAGCTGGACAACCATCTGTCAGGGATGCTTTAGGGTGGATTCCTGCACTGAGTGGGGGGTTGGACTCGATGGCCTTGTAGGCCCCTTCCAACTCTGCTGTTCTATGATTCTATGATTCTCTGAGGCCTAACCAGGGCTGAATAGAGAGGAACCAGTACCTCACGCGATTTGGAAGCTATACTTCTATTTAACCCTTCCCTCAGGTTTTCAAGTGGTGGCGCTTGGCCTGAGAAGGGTTTATGCGGTGGGCCTGGTGTAACGTCGCAGGTGTAACGTCGCAGGTGTAACGTCGCAGTCATCCCTACAGCATCTAAAAGACGAACAAAAATCGCCAAATCCAGAGAAGCAGTTCAAACCGGCAAACACTTAATAAACTTTGGCCCCGAACATGCCACGAAACGCAAGCTGTGAGCTCAGCTTCTTTGATCAAATCAAGGTCTGAAGCCTGCCGTAAACATTTTTTAAAAATGCCCATTTCCCCCCTTCCAAACGTCTCTTTTGGGATTTGGGACAATTCCACCCTCTCTCTAGACTGACCTCTTAATAAGGATTTCTTTCCTTCCTCTTTCAGGGTCCGGCGTCCTTTGATGAGGTGGCTGTGGATTTCGCTGAGGAGGAGTGGGCTCTGCCGGATCTGGACCAAAAAGCCCTGTGCAGGGAAATCACAGAGGAGGACTTTGGGGACTCTTTGGGTATTTATTTATTTATTTATTTAAAATATTTGTCGGCCACCTTTTAGGATAAAACACTCCCAAAGCGTTTTGCGGCATATACATTTACAACATATCAATCAGTCTTCCTCAACCTGGGGACTTCTAGATTAGGGTGACCAACTGTCAGGATTTCCCCGGATTTGTCCTGGTTTTTGTTCTTTCCATGGTGGTCAGGGGGGATTTTCTGTAATTTTCAATAATGTCCTGGAATGATACACCTTCCTCTTTAAGGCTGCCATTAGCATGGCAGGAGGGAATGACATGCTTTCTTGAGGCACATCATTCCCCCACCCCGAGCTCCAATTGAGGTCTTAAAGGGGAAAGTGGGTCATTCGTGGACATTATAGAAAAGGCCCCAATTGGAGTGGATGGTGGTGGTGCAGAATGAAATCCTTTCCCCTCCTCCACTCCAATCGGGTTCTTTAAGGTGGCGGAGGAATAACGTACTTTCTGCAGGACTCAGAAAGCTGCTTCCCCCCCCCCCCCCCACACACACTAGGTGTCCTCTTTTTTGGTTTCCCAAATATGGTCACCCTATTCTAGATGTGTCAAACTCCAACTCCCATTATTCAACTCCCATCGAGAATGATGGGAGTTGCAGTCTGACACATTGGTTGGGGGCGGCAGCAGAAACCAAGTTGAGGCAGGCTGATGTAAACAATAAATTTTAAAACCACGGAACACAGTAGTAATATTTTTATATTTATAGCATTGTATATTTGTACCATATTTATTTTTTATACTGTAATCTTAATGAATTTTGGGATTTATTTGTTCCAGCCAGAGAGCTCTGGCTATTGGGCGGTATTATTTATTTATTTATTTATTTATTTATTACATTTTTATGCTGCCCAATAGCCGAAGCTCTCTGGGCGGTTCACAAAAATTAAAACCATAATAAAACAACCAACAGGTTAAAAGCACAAATACAAAATACGGTATAAAAAGCACAACCAGGATAAAACCACGCAGCAAAATTGATATAAGATTAAAATACAGAGTTAGAACAGTAAAATTTAAATTTAAGTTTAAATTAAGTGTTAAAATACTGAGAGAATAAAAAGGTCTTCAGCTGGCGACGAAAGGAGTACAGTGTAGGCGCCAGGCAGACCTCTCTGGGAAGCTCATTCCACAACTGGGATGCCAAAGCGGAGAAGGCCCTGCTCCTAGTAGCCACCTGCCTCACTTCCTTTGGTATAGAAATGTAACATATGAATACATACATAAAAAGGTTAATAACTAATAAGAGCCAGGAAGAATGCTAAAACAGGTAACATATTGGAAAAACAATACAATTGCAGCTAAAGCCGAATCATCAAATTGTCCAATAAAATCCATGTTCCAGTGAAAGCAATCCCAAACTTTGCTTTGCTGTAGAGATAATGAGGAATGGTAATGGGGAACTTCCTTTCTGTTGAAGGCCATATTCCCTTGGGGGTAATAATTTGGGAGTCAGAACTAAAATGGGGTAGGGAGCCCCATAATTTCCTGGAGTGTTCATACCAGATTTTTCTGTCTCTATTCTAACAGATGATGGGTGGGATACTAAGGCTGATGAAGGGCTGCATGAGAAAATCAAACTTCAGGAGATGGAAGAGAACTTTGTGAATCAGAATGGACCTAAAGTTCAGGAGGGAAACCAAACAGAGAGGTGGAAAACTAAATCCATCACTTCCCAGGCTGGTAATTTCCATGATATTCCAATTCAGCAAGAGAAACAGAAAGGAACGAGAAAGAATGCGTGCTCAGCCTTTGGGAAAAGTTTCAGTCACAAGTCAGATCTTAATGTCCATTGGAGAATTCAAACAGAGGAGAAGCCATATAAATGCCTGGAATGCGGAAAGAACTTCAGCCAGAGTACACACCTTAGGTTACATCAAAGAATCCACACAGGGGAGAAACCATATAAATGCTCTGTATGTGGGAAAAGTTTTCACCGGAGCTTCATCCTTACCGCCCATCAAAGAATGCACAAAGGAGAGAAACCCTATAACTGTTCAGAGTGTAGCAAGAGCTTTTACGATAGATCACATCTTATTAGCCACCAAAGAACTCACACTGGGGAGAAGCCATATAAATGCCTGGAGTGTGGAAAGAACTTCAGTCACAAGGTCAACCTTACCTCTCATCAAAGGATCCACACAGGAGAGAAGCCCTATAACTGCTCAGAGTGTGGGAAAAGCTTTTGCGACAAACAGAACCTTCTCAGACACCAAAGAATCCACACGGGAGAGAAACCGTACAAATGCATGGAGTGTGGAAAGAACTTCCGGCAACGTGCAACCCTTACTTCACATCAGAGAGTCCACACAGGGGAGAGGCCGTACCAATGCGCGGAGTGCGGAAAGAGCTTTTATAGGAAAGCGGATCTCAATAGACATGTAAGAACTCACAACGGGGTAGGGAGCCCCATAATTTCCTGGAGCGTTGAAATGGCTTCAAATGGCGTATCAATCTTATGTCCCAACAGAGAATTCTCACAGGACAACCAATCTATAACTTCTGACATCAAGCAAGAACTGAACTGCTAAATCAGCCCTTATTAGTCCTCAAGGAATTTGTGCATGATGCTCCCTGTCGTGATTCCATACGAGACAATAAAGAAGTCTGCCATGCAATCCACAAAGCTTTATTCAGTAAATAGACACCTCTTCACACCCGAAGGGAGTGTGACTGCTAGGAGCTATCCTCTAAGGTTAATTAGTCTAGCAAAGTAAGGCAGCCGTGCCTGACAGGTTTTTACCAGACCCCTCCTTCAGGGAGGGTCTTCAAGTTATAACCTCTGGTGTGTGGCTAGTCTGACGGACTGCCTGCCACCAGGGCCGGTGCTACCATTAAGGCCAACTAGGCATCTGCCTAGGGCGCAGACATCAGAGGGGCACAGACTTCCCCCTCTCCCCACTCCTGGGGTCAGAGGTTTTAGGGGTGGGTCGGGGCTTGGCTTGCATGCGCCCCCAGCCTTCTCCTGCAGCTGCCATCAGAGGCCCAGGAGAGACGCCGCTTGTTTCCGCTTTGTGCAGGGGCGTGTGTTGCTTGTTGCAAAACCCTCGGAGACAATGCAGAAGAGATGGAAGAGGAGCGGGCTGGGGACAGCTGAAGGCTCTGTGAGCCAGGGACGTGGGCGAGGAGAACGCAGAGACAGGCAGCCCCCGCAGAGCCGCAGCAGCCCCGGCACGCCACCTTCCCTGTTAGGGGTTGCAGCCACTGGAGACCGAGCAGAGACTGCGGGGCAGAGACCATCCCCTCCCCCCAACTAGCCAACCAGCCAGCCAGCGCTCGTTCGCAGCCCCTCCTCACAGGGTGTGCAGAGGCACAGGAACAGCCGCACGGGTGGGGGCAGAAGTAGCATGCCCGGCCTTGGTGCTGTGCCCCAAAGGACCCTCACACACACCACCGTGAGGTAGCCCCCCTCCCTGCCCGCACCCAGAGCTCGCCTTGCCTAAGGCGCAAAATAGTCTGGCACTGGCCCTGCCTGCCACCTCCTCTCAACTCTGCCCACTTGACCCTGAGGCGGATTCTGGGATCTGTCCATTGCTATGCTCCCTCCCCCTCTGACAAAGGCTGAGTTCCCAGGGGTGGGGAGAATGATCTCTGAGCCTGAGCCTCCTGTTCGATAAGCTCCTGCGAAGATTCCTCCTTGTCTCTTGGAGACTCTTAGAGAACTTCCTCCCCTGCTTCCTGTCTTGGCTGGTCATCTTCAGGTTCCAAGTCCAATTCCGAATCCACAACAGGGAGACCAGGCCTGATCCTGACAGGAAGCATGTCTCTGAATACCAGTTGTTGATGAAGAACAGTGAGAGAGGACTTCCACGAGCCCTCAGACGATTTGTGCAGGATGCTCCCCTCACCCCGCCTTCCCCAATAAATACTTGGAAATAAATGCGAAAATAACTTTGGCCAGAACAAACTATAAAAACAGAAGAAGATCCCTGCTGGATCAGACCAAAGGCCCATCTTGTCTGGCATCCTGGGTCTCACAGTGGCCAACGAGATGCCTCATAGAAGTCCAGAATACTTCTACATTCATCTGGTATTCAGAGGCATGCTTCCTCTGATCCAGGAGACAGCATATAGCCCTCATGACTAACAGCCACTGGGAACCTTATCCTTTTACAGTTGGGTAGGGTGACCCTATGAAAAGGAGGACAGGGCGCCTATATCTTTAACAGTTGCATAGAAAAGGGAATTTCAGCAGGTGTCATTTGTATACGTGGAGAACTTGGTGAAATTTCCTTTTCATCACAACAGTTAAAGCTGCAGGTGCCCTGCCCTCTTTTAACTCTGGTCACTCTAGTATAGCTCCTGCAGCTTTAACTGTGGTGATGAAGAGGGAATTTCACCAGGTTCTCCATACATACCAATGACACCTGCTGAAATTCCCTTTTCTATGTAGGGTGACCATATGAAAAGGAGGACAGGGCTCCTGTATCTTTAACAGTTGTATTGAAAAGGGAATTTCAGCAGGTGTCATTTGTATGTATGGAGAACCTGGTGAAATTTTCTGTTCATCACCATTGTTATAGCTGCAGGTGCCCTGCCCTCTTTTAACTCTGGTCACTCAAGTATAGCTCCTGCAGCTTTAACTGTGGTGATGAAGAGGGAATTTCACCAGGTTCTCCATATATACAAATGACACCTGCTGAAATTCCCTTTTCTATGCAACTGTTAAAGATACAGGAGCCCTGTCCTCCTTTTCATAGGGTCACCCTACAGTTGGGATGGGCAGCTTGTGACCCATGATGAACCCTTCTGCAGTTCCCCTCCCCCGTTGACCCCCAAAATTATATTTTAAAAAATGAAAACAAAATGGCATCCTGAACAGCCATTTTGAAGCCTTCTTTACCCCTTTGGTGCTTTGTAGGTGCTACGAAGTACCCAAAGGGCCAAAATTAGCTTGAGCTCTGTAGCCACTATGGATGCTTCCCCCCCCCCCCCCACCACTAACACCATGTGAGGGGAGTTGCTCAATGGAGGCGGGACACAGATATGCTCCTGGGTTCATCCCAAATTTGCCCGCCACTGTTTTAAAGCCATCTAAATTGGTGTCCATCACTACATCTCATATCTTGTGCTAGCGATTCTGACCTCCAACACATCATCAGCACAGACACCTCTCTCTCACAAGCCTTGGGAGGCAGACCAGGGGGGGGGATCTACACTACTGCTTTAAAGCGCTTTATAACAGTTTTGACAACTGTTGGGGCCCAGGACACACTGCATATACAGGTTTCAAAACGTTTTCAAAGTGCTTTAAAGCGCTTTAAAAGCAGTAGTGTAGATCCCCCCCAGTCCTGGCCTACATGCAACATCCCAACCTGAAGCGGATGCTAACCAGCAATAGTATACAGGACAGAGACACAGACAGAGGGACCAGACCCTGCAATAGACCCACGTCCCAACTCGGCCCCCACATCGATTCAGGCAACAGTGTCACAGGACCCAACAACATCCGTCACACCATCAAGGGTTCTTTCACCTGCATCCTTGGAGGAAAGGAAGCTAAGGGGAGACATGATAGAGGTGTACAAAATTATGCCTGGTGTGGAGAATGCGGAAAGGGAGACCTTTTTTCTCTCTTGTCTCATAATGCTAGAACCCAAAGGGCTCATCCCATGAAACTGATTGGTGGGAGATCCAGGACAGATCAAAGGAAGGACTTCTTCACAGAGTGCATAGTTAAGTTATGGAACTCACTACCACAGGATGTGGTGATGGCCACCAATCTGGATGGCTTTAAAAGGGGGTTGGATAAATTCCTGGAGGCGAAGGCTATCACTGGCTACTAGCCCTGATGGTTGTGTGCTATCTTCAGTATCCGAGGCAGTAAGCCTATGTGCACCAGTTGCTGGGGAACATGGGAGGGAGGGTGCTGTTGCACCATGTCCTGCTTGTTCATCCCTGGCCAATAGCTGGTTGGCCACTGTGTGAACAGAGTGCTGGACTAGATGGACCCTTGGTCTGATCCAGCAGGGCTCTTCTGATGTTCTTATCCTTATATAATTTGTGTTCCATGTCATCCCTGACTTTGTCTTTTGTTAAGTTCTTAATAAACATGTACACATAACACATGTCTTTTTTTACTTTTTTCAACTGCACATTATCAGATTTATTTATTTATTTTATTTATTACATTTATATACCGCCCCATAGCCGAAGCTCATTTTTGTACATTTTTATTCCCAACTGAACATTTTGTGTCCAACTGCACACTAAAAAAAAAACCCTCCCACAAGCAGAACGTGAGCGCAACAACACCCTCCCCACCCATGTTCCCCAGCAAACAGTGTGCATAAGCATCCTGCCTCCGATCTCCATTTTGCACATGGCCATGAGGACTAGCAACCTGAGAGGGCCTCTTCGCCTCCGTGAGAGCCTCGGGCAGAGAGTGCAAAAAGGCAAAGGGATCCCCTGCTGGAATCAATCCCTCGGAGGAAAACGCACCAGGTCCAGTGGGGGAAGATGGGCAAAGTTAGGGTGACCATATGAAAAGGAGGACAGGGCTCCTGTATCTTTAACAGTTGCATAGAAACTGATAAATGATATTGTGGGAATGGAGATTGAAGAGACACCTACAGTGGCATTGCTATCATTATATGGAGATTTAAAATGTAATAAACAAAAGAATCGATAACGAATTTGCTGACAGCAGCAAGGTTGATCATATCTAGGAACTGGAAGGTGCAAGGAGATTATCATGTTGAGGACTGGTATAAAGAGATTTGGGATATTGCTATAAATGATAAATTGACATGTAATATAAAAGTAAGAAGAGGGATAACAAAAACAAATGATTTTGAGGGAATTTGGAATCAGTTCCTAGAATATGTATTATCTAGGGGGAGTGGAAGACCACCCCTAGAAGAATCAATGAGATTTTGGAAACAGTAATAGATCCCGGGTTGGGGGGTGCACTTTATTGTTATGTAATGATGTAAAAATGTCAATTAGAAATCTTATAAGGTTAATCAAGTTATGTATTATGTTGTTTGTTGTCTTGTGCTGTTGTGATTATTGTAGTATTGTATTACTGTATTGTTAATCAATAAAAATAATAATAAAATAAAAAAAGAAAATTGAAAAAAACCAAAACAGTTGCATAGAAAAGGGAATTTCAGCAGGTGTCGTTTGTATATGTGGAGAACCTAGTGAAATTCCCTCTTCATCACAACAGTTAAAGCTGCAGGTGCCCTGCCCTCTTTTAAATCTGGTCACTCTAGTATAGCTCCTGCAGCTTTAACAGTTGTGATGAAGAGGAAATTTCACCAGGTTCTCCATATGTACAAAGGACACCTGCTGAAATTCCCTTTTCTATGCAACTGTTAAAGATACAGGAGCCCTGTCCTCCTTTTCATAGGGTCACCCTAGGCAAAATCCCCGCTGCCATCTGGGGCGATCATGCATCTCAGGGTTAAAGCGAGAGAGTCTCGCTCGGCTCGCAGAGAGGCGGCAACGGGGCCTGGACGCTCAGGCTTCCTGCCCCGCCCGCCCTGGCCTTCTCCTGCTCCCTGAAGCATCGGCGGGCCCCGCCCTTCTCCTCCTCCCCCTCCCACCAAGGGATCTAGTGCAAAATACACCCACAGGGGAGGGAAAAAGTGGGGCGGACACCTGCAGCCCCTCCTCCTCCGCCGCCGCCTTCCATGGGCGCTGGTGAGTGTATTGGGGGTGCAGGGATTGGGGGGGCGGTGCAGGGATGGCAGGCGAAGGAGAAGGGCGGGATCGAGACGTGGATTATTATTAATATTAATATAGCACCATCAATGTACATGGTGCTGTACTAGGGTGACCCTATGGGAAGGAGGACAGGCCTCCTGTACCTTTAACAGTTGTATAGAAAAGGGGATTTCAGCAGCTGTCATTTGTAGGCATGCAGAACCTGGTGACGTTCCCTCTTCATCGCAACAGTTAAAGCTGCAGGAGCCCTGCCCTCTTTTGTATCAGGTCAAGAGGGCAGGGCTCCTGCAGCTTTCACGGTTGTGATGAAGAAGGTATTTGACCAGGTGCTGTTGACACCTGCTGAAATTCGCTTTTCAATACAATTTGTTAAAGATACAGGAGCCCTGTCCTCCTTTCCATAGGGTCACCCTAGCTGTACGTAGAAAGAATAAAACAAAATGTGCCCAAGATGGAGATGCTTGGAGGCAGGGAATAGAGGGGAGAGGCAGGGTGGCATCTGAAGTGGGGGGGGGGGAGATTTCCCTCTCCCCCCCCCACGCCCCACAAGGCATGTCACCCCACGGAGAGGCGGGCTGGGTGGCTGAGCTGTCCACATCCCCGACGCCGAGATGCCAACCCTGAAGTTTCTGGGAACAGATGCCTCTTCGAGATGTGCCTGTGAAGTGGAGTGGATTGACACCGGTGTCAAACCGGTTTGCAACTGCTAGGGGGAAGGGGGTCTGGCAGAGGACTGTGGTGGGATGCGGAGCGGGTCATACGGACCTAGTAAGGTGCGTTAAACAGAATCAGGCCATGGATCCATCTAAGCCCTGTATTGTCAGCACTGACTGGCAGCCGGGGCTCTCCGTCCAGGGTGTCAGGCCGGATTCTTTCCTGGCCCTGCCTGGAGACACCAGGGCTCACCCTTGGGACCTTCTGCATGCAAAGCGAGGGCTATGGTTCTCCCATTTAAAAATAAAGTAAGATTCCAGTCCTCATGGTTCTGAATTAAACAGTAACATCGAAAGCTGCCTTTATTATAGGTATATATGGGGGTGACCGCCTCTCTTGGGGACATAGGCAGCTGCCTCACACAGAGTCAAGCCCTGGACCTATCTACCCCAGTATTGCCAACACTGACTGGCAGCAACGGCTCCCCAAGGTTTCAGGTGGGGTTCTTTCCTGGCCCCACCTGGAGACACCAGGGATTGAACCTGCGACCTTCTGGATGCAAAGCAGAGGCTCTGCCACTGAGCAATTGTCCTTCAGCTAAAAAATAAAGTAAGATGCTAGTCCTCATTATTCTCAATAAAGGGCTGAATTAAAAAGGATCGTAGGCAGCTGCTTATACTGAGTCAGATCCTTGGTCTCTCTAGCCCAGGGCTGTCAACACAGACAGGCAGCAGCTCTCCAGGGTTTTGGGCAGGATCCATCCCTTGCATTACCTGGAGAAGCCAAGGATCACACCTGGGACCTCCTGCATTCAGAGTAACCACGCTGCCACTTAGCTATGCCTCTTGCCTGAGAAGGGGGGAGGGAAGACAGGGAGAGAAAGCTGGGGGTGCTGGGAATTGTTAGGGTTGCTGCAGGAGAAGTCCTTCCTTTGATCTGTCCTGGATCTCCCATCCATCATAGAATCATAGAATAGCAGAGTTGGAAGGGGCCTACAAGGCCATCGAGTCCAACCCCCTGCTCAATGCAGGAATCCACCCTAAAGCATCCCTGACAGATGCTTGTCCAGCTGCCTCTTGAAGGCCTCTAGTGTGGGAGAGCCCACAACCTCACCAGGCAACTGATTCCATTGTCGTACTGCTCTAACAGTCAGGAAGTTTTTCCTGATGTCCAGCCGGAATCTGGCTTCCTTTAACTTGAGCCTGTTATTCCGTGTCCTGCACTCTGGGAGGATCGAGAAGAGATCCTGGCCCTCCTCTGTGTGACAACCTTTTAAGTATTTGAGAAGTGCCATCATGTCTCCCCTCAATCTTCTCTTCTCCAGGCTAAACATGCCCAGTTCCTTCAGTCTCTCTGCATAGGGCTTTGTTTCCAGACCCCTGATCATCCTGGTTGCCCTCCTCTGAACACGCTCCAGCTTGTCTGCGTCCTTCTTGAATTGTGGAGCCCAGAACTGGACGCAATACTCTAGATGAGGCCTAACCAGGGCCGAATAGAGAGGAACCAGTACCTCACGTGATTTGGAAGCTATACTTCTATTAATGCAGCCCAAAATAGCATTTGCCTTTCTTGCAGCCATATTGCACTGATGGCTCATATTCAGCTTGCGATCTACAACAATTCCAAGATCCTTCTCGTTTGTAGTATTGCTGAGCCAAGTATCCCCCATCTTGTAACTGTGCCTTTGGTTTCTATTTCCTAAATGTAGAACTTGGCATTTATCCCTATTAAATTTCATCCTGTTGTTTTCAGCCCAGCACTCCAGCCTATCAAGATCACTTTGAAGTTTGTTTCTGTCTTCCAGGGTATTAGCTATCCCACCCAATTTTGTGTCATCTGCAAATTTGATCAGCGTTCCCTGCACCTCCTCGTCCAAATCATTAATAAAAATGTTGAAGAGCACTGGGCCCAGGACTGAGCCCTGCGGTACCCCACTCATTGCCTTTCTCCAGTTTGAGAAGGTTCCATTGATAAGTACTCTTTGAGTCTGATTCTGTTGCCAACTCTGAATCCACCTAATAGTTGTTCCATCTAGTCCACTTTTAGCTAGTTTGTTAATCAGAATATCATGGGACACTTTGACAAAAGCTTTGCTGAAGTCAAGATATATGACGTCCACAGCATTCCCACAGTCCACAAGGCAGGTTACCCGATAAAAAAATGAGATCAAATTAGTCTGACAGGATTTGTTCCTGACAAATCCATGTTGGCTTCTAGTAATCACTGCATTGATTTCAAGGTGTTTACAGATTGACTTCTTTATAATCTGCTCCAGAATTTTCCCAGAGATGGATGTCAGACTGACTGGTCTGTAGTTCCCAGGTTCCTCCTTTTTGCCCTTTTTGAAGATAGGGACAACGTTAGCCCTCCTCCAGTCGTTCGGCACCTCAGCTTCATGGGAAGACCCCTTTGGGTTCTAGTATTATGGGAGAGGGAGAAAAATGTCTCCCTGTCCATATTCTCCACACCAGGCATCATTTTGTACACCTCTTTTACGTCTCCCCTCAGCCTCCTTTTATCCAAGCTAAACAATCCCAGCTGTTGTAACCTTCCCTCATAGGGGAGATGCTCCAGCCCCTTGATCATTTCAGTGGCCCTTTTCTGCACTTTTTCCAGCTCTACAATATCTTTCTATGGAGGTCCTTTGAATCCTGTTGGAGGCTGAGATAGAGCACAGATCAGAGATGGAAGAGCAAAACTCAGCTTGTCCTGATGCTACCGAGAATGGGAGCAGTGGGGCATTCTGGGAAAGAACAGTGCAGAACACCCTGGGCAAGGACACTGGCAACTCGGACGTACAGCGCCAGCGCTTTAGGGGGTTCTGCTACCAGGAGGCCGAGGGCCCCCGAGAGGTTTGCAGCCGACTCCACAATCTCTGCATTCAGTGGCTGAAACCAGAGAGGCTCACCAAAATCCAGATGCTGGACTTGGTGATCCTGGAGCAGTTCCTGGCTGTCCTGCCCCCGGAGATGGAGAGCTGGGTGAGAGAGTGTGGAGCGAAGACCAGCTCCCAGGCGGTGGCCCTGGCAGAAGGTTTCCTCCTGAGCCAAGCAGAGGACCAGAAGCAGGAAGAGGAGCAGGTGAGAACACGTCTTCTTGATAATTCCAAGGAGTGGGACATGTGTGGAATGGAACCCTGAATGTTGCCGAATTGTTCTGGATGTAGGGCTGGACCCCTTTAGCGGGATCACAAGACACTTTGAAGACACTGTAAGTTTTGCGAAAAGGGAGCGGGTCCTGCTGCAGGTAGAACCCGTGGCAACATCCTTACCCTCCCAGTAGCTGAAGACTAGACTTCTCAGCCGGCAAAATTGCTCTGGTAATTATCAACGTTAGGGTGACCCTATGAAAAGGAGGACCGGGCTCCTGTATCTTTAACAGTTGTATTGAAAAGGGAATTTCAGCAGGTGTCATTTGTAAAATAACAAAGTGACTGAACAAGACCTGTAACTCTTGGATAACTACAAAGCAATATCCTTAACTGTGATGTGCTTGCTGCTGTCTAAGCCTAAATACAGTTTTCTTAAGCTCTCCCACACTAGAGGCCTTCAAGAGGCAGCTGGACAACCATCTGTCAGGGATGCTTTAGGGTGGATTCCTGCATTGAGCAGGGGATTGGACTCGATGGCCTTGTAGGCCCCTTCCAACTCTGCTATTCTATGATTCTATTATTCTATGTATATATGGGGAACTGGGTGAAATTCTCTCTTCATCACAACAGTGAAAGCTGCAGGTGCCCTGCCCTCTTTTAAATCTGGTCACTGTAGTATAGCTCCTGCAGCTTTAACTGTTGTGATGAAGAGGGAATTTCACCAGGTGCTGCCTGCATCCAAATGACATTTGCTGAAATTCCCTTTTCTATGCAACTTTAAAGATACAGGAGCCCTGTCCTCCTTTTCATATGGTCACCCTAGTTAAGAAGGAGCCTCAAGTACACAGAGATTGACAAACTCTGCCCTTGGCCTGCACCATTCCTTTCCTAACCCCTCTCCCGGCCTGGAATTTTACTCCTCTTTCAGGTGATGGGGGCCTTTGGCAAAGCGGCTTCTGAGTTCCCTGAGGCAGAGGAAGCTCCCAGGCGGAAGGCACAATTCAGGTGGATCGTGCAGGAGGCTGATGGAGATGCCGCCTTACCGGGTAAGGGTTGCCGTAGCGTCCGGTCCGCTATCAATGCAGCCTCCATCTTGGGAGTAGGCCTCAAATTCCTGGAGAGGAGGAGGATTATGTACCCCTAGGGTGACCATATGAAAAGGAGGACAGGGCTCCTGTATCTTTAACAGTAATGTAGAAAAAGGAATTTCAGCAGGTGTCAATTAAAGAAGGTGAAATTCCCTCTTCATCACAACAGTTAAAGCTACACTAGCTATAGTAGAGTGGCCAGATACAAAAGAGGGCAGGGCTTCTGCAGCTTTCACTGTGTTGATGAAGAGAGAATTCCACCCTCTTCAATTGACACCTGCTGAAATTCCCTTTTCTACATTACGGTTAAAGATACAGGAGCCCTGTCCTCCTTTTCATATGGTCACATTATGTACCCCGGCTTGGGTGCCTTGGAGGAAAAAAGGCTAGATATAATAGATATTTATTATATAGATGTAATAATAAATAATAAATACAAAACCATATATATATATATATATATATATATATATATATATATGTTGATATATCTATATATCAATATAGATAGATAGATAGATAGATAGATAGATAGATAGATAGATATAGATAGATATATCAAATATCAGAGAGAGAGAGATATATCTGTTTAAAGCAAGGAATACCTTTAAAACATTACAGCAAAAGCCGTAAAACACAGCAGTGTCATGAACAGCTTCAAATCAAGGAAAGCCTGAGCGAACAAGTGCGTTTTCAAGAAGAGCCACAGTTTCCACCTCTCAAGCCACACGTGGGGGAGGGTTCCGGAGGGAGGGTGCCACTACCGAGAAGGCCTGCTTGCACGCCGCTACCCGAAATGCCAAGTGCTGATTAGGGATATTGAATCTTCTCACCTCCCCTGCCTCCCGCACAGGTAACGGGATGGCCCTGGTGCTTCATTCAAGGCTTTCTTCCGGAGGAGTGGAAATGGCTGATGTACGGCCAGGTCAGGTAAGTGAAGAATATTTGGAGAAGAGCTTGAAGAGGGGGCACCATGGATGGCCGTGGTCTGAACCAACAAGGAAACCAACAAGCGAGTATTCTGGGTGAGGTGGGTATGAAAACTGCCTGTGCTGCCATGGCACGAATGAAGTCTATGCCCACCTCACCCAGAATGCCTCACTTTAAGGAAGGGACTCTTGAAGCTTAGCATAAAAGGAGTGGCAGGATAAAGAATAAAAGAAGTGGATTAACTGCGAGAACAAACTTCTTCTTAAGAACATAAGAACTTAAAAAAAGCACTCCTGGATCAGACCAAGGGTCCATCTAGTCCAGCGCTCTGTTCACACAGTGGCCCAACAGCCATCGGCCAGGGATGAACAAGCAGGGCACAGTGCAACAGCACCCTCCCACCCATGTTCCCCACCAACTGGTGCACACAGGCTTACTGCCTCGGATACTGGAGGTAGCACACAACCGTCAGGACTAGTAGCCACTGATATCCTTCTCCTCCAAGAATTTATCCAACCCCCTTTTAAAGCCATCCAGATTGGTGGCCATCACTACATCTTGTGGTAGTGAGTTCCATAATTTAACTATGCGCTGAGTGAAGAAGTCCTTCCTTTGATCTGTCCTGGATCTCCCACCAATCAGTTTCATGGGATGACCCCTTGGGGTTCTAGTATTTTGAGAGAGGGAGAAAAATGTCTCCCTCTCCACATTCTCCATACAATGCATAATTTTGTTCACCTCTATCGTGTCTCCCCTCAGCCTCATTTTTTCCAAGCTAAACAATCCCAGTTGTTGCAACATTCCCTCATAGGGAAGATGCTCCAGCCCCTTCATAATTTTAGTTGCCATTTTCTGCACTTTTTCCAGCTCTATAATATCTTTTTTTAGGTGTGGTGACCAGAACTGTACACAGTATTCTAAGTCTTCTCCTTCTCCTCCTTCCCTTCTTCTTCTTCTTCTTCTTCTTCTTCTTCTTCTTCTTCTTCTTCTTCTTCTTCTTCTTCTTCTTCTTCTTCTTCTTCTTCTTCTTCTTCTTCTTCTTCTTCTTCTCCTCCTCCTCCTCCTCCTCCTCCTCTTCTCCTCCTCCTCCTCCTCCTTTTCTTTCTCCTTCTCCTTCTCCTTCTCCTTCTCCTCCTTCTCCTCCTCCTCCTCCTCCTCCTCCTCCTCCTTCTCCTCCTCCTCCTCCTCCTCCTTCTTCTTGTTCTTCTTCTTCTTCTTCTTCTTCTTCGTCTTCTTCTTCTTCTTCTTCTTCTTCTTCTTCTTCTTCTTCTTCTTCTTCTTCTTCTTCTTCTTCTTCTTCTTCTTCTTCCTCCAGGATCTGGTGACCTTTGAGGAGGTGACTGTCCATTTCACGGAGGAGGAGTGGGCACTGCTGGATTTTGGCCAGAGAGATCTGCACAGGGAAGTTATGGAGGAGAATTATGGAAACCTGTCCTCTCTGGGTAAGGTTCTCTCTGTGCCTTGGCTGATCAGTCCTGTGAATCTGAATCAAAGCCCTCTGGAGATGTCATCACTGGCTGGTCTACCATGTTCCTTAGATACTCTCTAAATTTATTTGTTATTTTGCTGCCCCTCAGAGTCTACCTGTCTTCTGTTATTAATTCTCTTCTTCTTTTTTTTACACTTTTATACAATTGCCACTTTATTTCATCCTTCCCTCCTGCTGCTTTTACATTCACTTCTTCCGATAACAGCTTCCCTCTCTTATTCCTTTTCTTTTCCCAATTTAAAATTATTATTATTATTAGTTAGGGTGACCCTATGAAAAGGAGGACAGGGCTCCTGTATCTTTAACAGTTGCATAGAAAAGGGAATTTCAGCAGGTGTCATTTGTATATATGGAAATCCTGGTGAAATTCCCTCTTCATCACCACAGTTAAAGCTGCAGGAGCTATACTTGAGTGACCAGATTTAAAAGAGTGCAGGGCTCCTGCAACTTTAACTGTTGTGATGAAGAGGAAATTTCACCAGGTGCTGCATGCAAGATACAGGAGCCCGGTCCTTCTTTTCATATGGTCACCCTAACTTACAATAATCAATAAGAAATCAATAAGACATAATATATATGAGAATTACATTTGAATACAAAGTGTATTTATTGCACTAATATTAGGAGATTGAACCTACACAATACAGGTCCTTTATCTTTACCCAATAATAGTGAGGGCCTCTCTCTCTTTCTTCGTGTTTATTATTTATTTATTTATTTATTTATTTATTTATTTAGAATATTTATATACCGCTCCCCATTGAAAAATTTCAGAGCGGTGTACAAGGTAAAATGAAAATAAAAACATGATAAAACAGTTAAAACAAAATTTAAAAAGAAGCAAAAACAGTAATCCAAGGCTGCATGTTAAAGAAAGGCTTCTTGGAATAAAGATGTTTTCAGGAGGCGCCGAAAGGAGTACAAGGTCGGCGCCTGCCTGACCTCCAGAGGCAGGGAATTCCACAGGAGGGGGGCCACCACCCTGAAGGCTCTTCCCCTGGTGGATTCCAATCGGAGGATGGATCTAGGTGGGACCACCAGGAGCAGGCCCTACGATGACCTCAGTGACCGGGCAGGTTGGTAAGGGAGAAGGCGCTCTCTCAGGTATCCTGATCCCAAGTTGTTTAGGGCTAGAGTTAATGTGGTATAGTAGTTAAGAGTGGGAGTTGGGAGACCCGGGTTTTAGTCCCCACTTGGCCGTGAAGCTCACTGGGTGACTTTGGGCCAGCCACTGACACAGCCTCACCTACAGAGGTCCTCATCAAAGGCCTGGGCGGAGCCTCTGTTTCTTCCAGTTGGTGTTGTGGGCCTTGCTGAGGGAGTTTGGTGTGTCACTGTTCTAGGAGGTTTTAGTAATAAAGGAATCCAGCAAGGAAAAGACTCTGAAGTTATTGCCTGGTAGTCTAGGGGCAAGTGGCAGGCTGAGCAGGTAAGCTCACCCGTATGGTCCCTATGCCTGAGGGATACTACATGGGATACTCACCTATAGCCTCTCATATATATTCAGGAGGCGCCGAAAGGAGTACAAGTTGGCGCCTGCCTGACCTCCAGAGGCAGGGAATTCCACAGGAGGGGGGCCACCACCCTGAAGGCCCTTCCCCTGGTGGATTCCAATTGGAGGATGGATCTAGGTGGAACCACCAGGAGCAGGCCCTTGGATGACCTCAGGGACTGGGCAGGTTGGTAAGGGAGAAGGCGCTCTCTCAGGTATCCTGGTCCCAAGTTGTTTATTAAAGGCATGGTGGCCTGTTCACCTATAAAAAGCAGGTGGAGACTACTTTTGATATCATAATGAGCAACAGCGGGTGGGGAACAAAACTGCCGCCACCCCCACGCCCACCTCCACAACTTGCTTTGCCGTGTATGGCGGCCTGAAGCCATCTTCCGCCAGTCCAGGTCACTTCTGGTACAAAGCATCTTAAGGCAGCCAAGCAGGCCTGCTTTGATCTCTCTCGCTGCCTGAACCTGAGCTCGCGTCACCACAAGACCCTCCTACCTCCCTTCATGCTGTCGCCACTGCCGCACATGCACTCACCCCCTTACCTTTGCAAAAACTACGCCTGGTGTGAAGAGTGTGGATAGGGAGACAGTTTTTCCCCTCTCTCAAAAGACTAGAATCCAAAGGGCTCATCCCAGGAAGCTGAATGGTGGGAGATCCAGGACAAATAAAAGGCAGGACTTCTTCACACAGTGCAGAGTTAAATTATGGAACTCACTACCACAAGATGTAGCGATGGCCACCAATTTGGATGGCTTTAAAAGGGGGTTGGATAAATTCCTGCAGGAGAAGGCTATCAAGGGCTACTAGCCCTGATGGTTGTGTGCTATCTCCACTATTCGAGGCAGTAAGCCTGTGTGCACCAGTTGCTGGGGAACATGGGTGGGAGGGTGCTTTTGCACCGTGTCCTGCTTGTGGGTCCCTGGTCAACAGCTGGTTGGCCACCGTGTGAACAGAGTGCTGGACTAGATGGACCCTCAGTCTGATCCAACATGGCACTTCTCATGTTCTTACATTTTGCTGCCACACAGGTACTCTTGTGAGATGGATTTGAAGATTTCCTCTCAAATCAAGTTTCATAGAATCATAGAATAGTAGAGTTGGAAGGGGCCTACAAGGCCATCGAGTCCAATCCCCTGCTCAATGCAGGAATTCACCCTAAAGCATCCCTGACAGATGGTTGTCCAGCTGCCTCTTGAAGGCCTCTAGTGTGGGAGAGCTCACCACCGCCCTAGGTAACTGGTTCCATTGTCATACTGCTCTAACAGTCAGGAAGTTTTTCCTGATATCCAGCCGGAATCTGGCTTCCTGTCATTTGAGCCCGTTATTCCGTGTCCTGCACTCTGGGAGGATCGAGAAGAGATCCTGGCCCTCCTCTGTATGACAACCTTTTACGTATTTGAAGAGTGCTACCATGTCTCCCCTTAATCTTCTCTTCTCCAGGCTAAACATGCCCAGTTGTTTCAGTCTCTCTTCATAGGGCTTTGTTTCCAGACTCCTGATCATCCTGGTTTCTCTCTTTATTCCTGCAGGGAGGAGGAGCGATAAGGAGAATGAACACCAGCGAAGCCAAACAAATGCCAATCAGAAATGGAGGAAGGACTTTGTTGTTTCTGAAGGTACTGACCTCCATGAATTCCCAATGAGAGAGGAGTGTTGCCCGAGGAAGAAAAGGAAAAAAGGCCCTCAATGTGCCCAAAATGTAACAGGGATTTCAAGCTTTACTGTGCCTACAAGAGCACACGAAACAAAGCTACCCTTTAAATGTTTAGAGTGCGGAAAGTGTTTCAACTGGAGGATACATCTCATTATACATCAAAGAACCCACACAGGAGTGAAACCGTTTAGCTGCTCAGAATGTGGAAAGAGCTTCAGTCATAGCAGTACCCTCACGTATCACCAAAAAACCCACACAGGTGAAAAACCATACAAATGCTCAGAGTGTGAAAAAAGCTTCAGCCACAGTGGCAGTCTTATTTCTCATCAAAGAATCCACACAGGAGAGAAACCGTACAAATGCTCAGTGTGTGGAAAGAGCTTCAGTCAGAGTGGGAGCCTTACTAACCATCAGAGAATCCACACAGGAGAGAAACCATATAAATGCCCACAGTGTGGCAAGAGTTTCAGTCGCAGCAGTATCCTTAGCGATCATCAACGAGTGCACACAGGAGAGAAACCTTACCAGTGCTCAGTGTGTGGAAAGAGTTTCAGCCATAGCGGTAGCTTTACTTATCATCAAAGAAGCCACACAGGCGAGAAACCATATCAATGCCTGGATTGTGGAAAGAGCTTCAGTCGAAGTGGTAACCTTATCTCCCATCAAAGAATGCACAGATGGGAGAAACCCTACACATGCTCAGTGTGTGGAAAGAGCTTCAGCCAGAGCGGTAGCCTTAATTCTCATCTAAAAACCCACACGGGGGAGAAACCATACAAATGCTCAGAGTGTGGAAAGAGTTTCCGGCAGAGTGGTAGCGTTATTTCTCATCTAAAAACCCACACCGGGGAGAAACCGTATATATGTTCAGAGTGTGGAAAGAGTTTCAGACAGAGAGGGAGTCTTAATTCTCATCAGAAAACCCACACTGGGGAAAAACCGTACATATGCTCAGAGTGTGGAAAGAGCTTCAGCCGGAGAGGTAGCCTTACTTCCCATCAAAGAACCCACAAGGACGAAGAACCATTTAAATGCTCAGAGTGCGGAAAGAGCTTTGGTTCCAGCCAATACCTTGATTTACACCACAGAATCCACAGTGGGGAAAAACTATATACCTCCTCAGAGTGTGGAAGTAGCTTCAGTCAGAGCAGTAGCCTTGCTTATCAAATAATCTATGCAAGGGAAGAAGGTGTTCAACTGCTCAGTGTTGAAATGGATTCCATCACAAGGTGATGAATTCACATAGTAGTATCTCTGAATCCTAGAAGTGCTTGGAGTAAGGAAGGAACTTGAGATGGACCCCATATCTTCATATCAAATAATTCACACTGTAGTTGAAACCTAGAACCATAGTAGAGTTGGAACGGGCCTACAAGGCCATTGAGTCCAACCCCCTGCTCAATGCAGGAATCCACCTTAAAGCATCCCTGACAGATGGCTGTCCAGCTGCCTCTTGAAGGCCTCTAGGGTGGGAGAGCCCACGGCCTCCGTAGGTCATTGGCTCCATTGTCGTACTGCTCGAACAATTTTTCCTGATGTCCAGCCGGAATCTGGCCCCCTGTAACATGAGCCCATTTTTCTGTGTCCTGCAATCTAGGATGATCAAGAAGACATCCTGGCCCTCCTCTGCGTGACAACCTTTTATAAAGTTTTATGACTAGGTTCTCTCCTGCCGGACTCTGGTGTACAACCTTGCTTCCCAGTGACTGCATGATGTAGTTTAGAAGTTGTTTTATTGCTATATTTGGCAACTGAAAATTGTGTGGCTGTATTCTGTTTCGAATGTTTACGTATTCCATTTTATTCATGTGTTTATAAATAATTTTACTGTTAGGATGAGATTGTCGAATCAAATTGGTAGTTTTATTTATCGTGACTTTTTTTTTTTACATTGCGGTTTCATATATACCTTCTAATAACGGCTTTAAAAGCATCCCAGAGAATTGACAACTTGACCTGTTTCGCACATAACAAGACACTGCCAGGTGTGAATTTCCCCATGGGGCTTGTCATCACAGTGGCGTCCACCATTTTGAATATTTACGCCTCAGTGCCATTTTTTAATCATTGAGCTTGTCATTACGTGTGAATCCAGTAAGGGAGGTTTGCTGGGGTGGTTCCGTGGTTGACAAGCCATCCAGGACTCATGGGCTGTTTTAGGGTTGTGGGTGGCTTGTCAACCACCCCAAAAAAGCACGCTAGCCAAGTTCACACGAAATTACAAGCTACGGCCATACCCCACCCCCAACAGTGGCTCAAATATTCAAAATGGCAGCAGCTGCCACAAATAAACCCAGAGAGCACATTCACCCACTGTGGCTTCTTGTTACATGTGAACTGGACCATTATCTAACATCCCTGGGGCGGGGGGGATTTCCCTGGGGATGCAACAGCACCCTCCCACCCATGTTGCCCAGCAATTGGTATACATAGTCTTACTGCCTTGGCTACTGGAGGTAGCACATTGCCATCAGGGCTAGTAGCCTTTGATAGCCTTCTCCAGGAATTTATCCAACCCCCTTTTAAAGCCATCCAAATTGGTGACTCGAAACATATCTTGTAGCCAATTCCATAGTTTAACTCTGCGCTGGGTGAAGAAGTCCTTCCTTTGATCTGTTCTGAATCTCCCACCAATCAGATTCATGGGATAAATAAACCCTTTTTGGTTCTAGTATTATGGGAAGGGAGAAAAATGTCTCCCCATCCAACAGTGGTTGATCATACTTCCTGAAAAGCTTTGACTGTACATATGGCTGCAAACCTAAGGGTTAAATAGAGTGTACAATTTTTATTTTTAAGTGGGCCGTAGGCCAGATAAAGTGTCCCTTCTACTTTTTTGGTGTCTCCCCCAGGACAAATAAAAGGAAGGACTTCTTCACATAGTGTAGAGTTAAAATTATGGAACTCAGTACCACAAGATGTAGTGATGGCCACCAATTTGGATGGCTTTAAAAGGGGGTTGGATAAATTCCTGGAGGCGAAGACTTTCAATGGCTACTAACCCTGATGGTTGTGTGCTACCTCCAGTATCCGAGGCAGTAAGCCTGTGTGCACTAGCTGCTGGGGAACATGGGTGGGAGGGTACTGTTGCACCATGTCCTGCTTGTGGGTCCCTGGCCGATGGCTGGTTGGCCACTGTGTGAACAGAGTGCTGGACTACATGGACCTTTGGTCTGATCCAGCAGGGCTCTTCTTATGTTCTTATGGTTGATGGAAAGGTAACGGGTCCTGGGCAAGGGGGTGGGTGGTTATCGGGGGAACCAAAGGCTGGCTTGGAGTCTTAGCTGACTAGCAGGAAGGATGGCCCAAAACTGTCTGAAAAGGACACGTTGGCCCTCTTCCATGTCCAGGGGCTGACCAGACAAGCAGTTGAATCTCACATCAGTGCTGGCTGCCTCCGTCGCACCTGAGGGCAACAGGCTAGCTGAGGGGGCGCAGGGCAAGCTGTGAGGCAGTCACAGCTCTGTCCCCCAACGCCTCACCGCCACTCAGTATCTGCTGCCTGAGGGGGCTGCCGCCCTCTGCCTAATGGTAGAGCCAGCCCTGAGTGGCAGAGGAACAGCCAAGTCTTTCCTGTGTTTACACAGGCAAGGCAGAAGTCAATGGGTGGCAGATGGAAAGAAAAAGCAATAATCTGGCTTAACTCATTGTTTTAGCCTGGCCACAGCTAGACCTCAGGTTTATCCTGGGATCATCCAGGGTTCGCCCCTGTCTGAGCACTGGATCCCCTGTGTGTCACCTAGATGAACAGGTTTGACCCCTGGACGATCCAGGGATAAACCTTAGTTCTAGCTATGGCCCCTGAATCCAGCCCCTGTCAGCATTTTTATTTTCTGTCTTTCACACATTCCAGAGGCCAGGAATAGAGATTTCCACTCAGGTCTGCCTTCGGAATCGAACCATGAACCAGAAGGCTCTCTTCACTAAATGTTTCCCTCCATTCCAGTCCACAAGCTCCTTTAGCCACCTCGAGTGTCCTTTTTTTAAAAAGAAAAGCGGGGTACAAATAAGAGAAATGAATGAATAAATAAGATAGGCCTCTGTCCCCAGTACACCTGAACCCCCTCCAAAAATAACAGGTCTCCATGGGACACCACTTTTGTGAAAGTTTCAAAGGAAGGAAAACCAGGTTCCCCCCCCCCCCCCCGGCAAACACAGGAAGCATTATTAAAAACGTTCTGAATAACATTTTTTAAAAAAACTTTATACCTTTATTCTTCATATAACTACTAGTGCACATGTAACAGGTAGAAAAGCCTATGCGTCTATACATGCCACAAAATAAGAGCTCTGGCTATTGGGTGGTATAGAAATGTAATAAATAAATAAATAAATAAATAAATAAATAAGAATGAAAAAGCCACCTGCTTCACTTGTGGCAACATTCAATATTCATTTGAATGCTGCAAATCTTAAGAAACAAAGAAGTCCAAAGCTATCGGGAATGATTCACCACACACAAGCGTGGGAGGTTAAAAGAAGCATCACCTGCCTTCACTTTATTTAGCTCACTTTTTTCTTCTTCTGGCGTCACAGAGTCCTCCTTGAAGGTGCTATATTCAGACACTGTGCATTAACTGTTCTCCCTTTCAAGCTCAAGCCCAAACTTCCAGGTGCCCCCCACCTTCCCCTCTCCCTTGGACTAGAAGAAACCCTGCTGTAGCCCTTGTTCTGCACCCCACTGAGGAGCTGCATAGAATCATAGAGTTGGAAGGGGCCTACAAGGCCATCAAGTCCAACCCCCTGCTCAATGCAGGAATCCACCCTAAAGCATCCCTGACAGATGCTTGTCCAGCTGCCTCTTGAAGGCCTCCAGTGTGGGAGCCCACAACCAGGCCCGGCGCTGCCATAGAGGCAACTCAGGCGGCCGCCTAGAGCGCCAAGCAAACGAGGGCGCTGAACAGCGTACCCGGACTGAACTCCTGTATCTTTTAACAGTTGTACAGAAATGGGAATTTCAGCAGGTGTCATTGGTAGGCATGCAGCACCTGGTGGAATTCCCTCTTCATTACAACAGTGAAAGCTGCAGGAGCCCTGCCTTCTTTTGTAACCAGAGCTCCTGCAGCTTTAATTGTTGTGATCAAGCGGGAATTTCATCAGGTTCTTCATATATACAAATGACACCTGCTGAAATTCCCTTTTCTATACAACTGTTATACAGGAGCCCAGTCCTCCTTTCCTTAGGGTCACCCTAACAACGCCTTCACCAACCTTGCAGGATTGTATTTTGGACTACAGAGATAATGTATTTCTTCATTCATTTATTGACCTAGAACTAGCAATGACTATGATTCAAGGAGTGGAATGGGTGGGGTAGAGAAGGCTCCCCCCTCCCCCAAAGCAAATTTTGGGGGTGCCCCTCCTTCTCCCTCGGTGGCCCCAAATCCACACCTTTACCTCTTTGCCCTATCCAGTCCTCTCCATGCATCTCCCCCACACCAACCCGAGGAACCTCCGAAGGGCAGGTCCTTCCGCCCCCTCTATTGTTGCCCCCTCCTTCCAAACGTTTCCTGCCTTTCTAGGAAGGAGACCTCTATCTCTTTAACCATCTGAGGACTGAAGTGGTGGCAAAGTGTTCTCTCTCCCTGCCCTAACAAACTTTTCACCTGCTGCAGCAGTTTATATATTACATTTCTATCCAGCCATTTTTCCTCTTGCAAGGACGTAGGGTGACCATATGGAAAGGAGGACAGGGCCCCTGTGTCTTTCACAGTTGTATTGAAAAGGGAATTTCAGCAGGTGTTGTGATGAAGAGGTGTCAATTTCCTCTTTATCACAACAGTTGAAGCTGCAGGAGCCCTGCCCCTCTTTTGTATCTTGTCACACTAGGCAGGGCTCCTGCACCTTTAACTGTTGTGATGAAGATGGAATTTCATCAGGTTCTCCAGATATACATATCACACCTGCTGAAATTCCCTTCTCTATGAAACTGTTAAAGATGCAGGAGCCCTGTCCTCCTTTTCATATGGTCACCTTAGATTTAACAGGCCCAAAGTCACCCAGTGAGCTTCATAGCCAAGGGGTGGTGGTGGATTTGAACCCAGCTCTGCTGAGTCCCAGTCCAGCACTCTAACCTAGGGTGACCATATGAAAAGGAGGACAGGGTTCCTGTATCTTTAACAGTTGCATAGAAAAGGGAATTTCAGCAGTAAAAGCTGCAGGAACTATACTAGAGTGCCCAGATTTAAAAGAAGGCAGAGCACCTGCAGCTTTAACTGTGGCAATGAAGGGGGAATTTCACCAGGTTCCCCATATATACAAATTACACCTGCAGAACACATCATGCGATGTGCTGGGCTTGACGAATCCAAGGCTGGAGTTAAAATTGCAGGAAGAAACATTAACAACCTCAGATATGCAGATGACACCACTTTGATGGCTGAAAGCGAGGAGGAGCTGAGGAGCCTTATGACAAAGGTGAAAGAAGAAAGTGCAAAAGCCGGGTTGCAGTTAAACCTCAAAAAAACCAAGATTATGGCAACCAGCTTGATTGATAACTGGTAAATAGAGGGAGAAAACGTGGAGGCAGTGACAGACTTTGTATTTCTGGGCGCAAAGATTACTGCAGACGCTGACTGCAGCCAGGAAATCAGAAGACGTTTACTTCTTGGGAGGAGAGAAATGACAAATCTTGATAAAATAGTTAAGAGCAGAGACACCACACTGACAACAAAGGTCCGCATAGTTAAAGCAATGGTATTCCCCATAGTAACCTATGGCTGCGAGAGCTGGACCATAAGGAAGGCTGAGCGAAGGAAGAGAGATGCTTTTGAACTGTGGTGTTGGAGGAAAATTCTGAGAGTGCCTTGGACTGCAAGAAGATCAAACCAGTCCATACTCCAGGAAATAAAGCCAGACTGCTCACTTGAGGGAATGATATTAAAGGCAAAACTGAAGTACTTTGGCCACATAATGAGAAGACAGGATACCCTGGAGAAGAGGCTGATGCTAGGGAAAGTGGAAGGCAAAAGGAAGAGGGCCGACCAAGGGCAAGGTGGATGGATGATATTCTGGAGGTGACAGACTTGACCTTGGGGGAGCTAGGGGTGGCAACGGCCGACAGAAAGCTCTGGCGTGGGCTGGTCCATGAAGTCACGAAGAGTCGGAAACGACTGAACGAATAAACAACAATGCAATTGTTAACGATACAGGAGCCCTGTCCTCCTTTTCATATGGTCACCCTATCTAACCACACCGTCTCTCTTATGTTTTTATTTACTCTTGCCTGACCCTGCAAGCAAGACCCACCTCGTGTTCTTACTGAGATTTGTCTGCCGTCTCTAACCCTGTGCCCTCCAAATGTTTTGCGGTACGAATCCTGTTACCTCTGACTCTTGGCTGGGGATGATGGTTAATACAGACTGATACATCTGGGGAAGGCTGCTGTTTGATGGTTTTGCTGCAACAGACTAACAACCCTACTTCTCTATATATCTTTAATGGGTAAAATCCAAGTCTGCCTTAAATAGGGTGACCATATGAAAAGGAGGACAGGGCTCCTGCATCTTGAACGGTTGTACTGAAAAGGGAATTTCAGCAGATGTCTTTTGTATATTTTATTTATTTATTTATTTAGAATATTTATATACCGTGCCTGCCTGACCAAAAGTGGCAGGGAATTCCACAGGAGGGGTGCCACCACGCTGAAGGCTCTTCCCCTGGTGGACTCCAATCGGAGGATGGATCTAGGTGGAACCACCAGGAGCAGGCACTCAGATGACCTCAGTGACCGGGCAGGTTGGTAAGGGAGAAGGCGCTCTCTCAGGCATCCTGGTCCCAAGTTGTTTAGGGCTTTGTACACAAGTACAAGAACCTTAAACCTGGCCCGGTAGCGAATCGGCAGCCAGTGCAGTTCCCTCAGCAGAGGAGTTACATGCTGGAAAGGGGCAGCTCCGGACAACAGCCGAGCTGCAGCATTCTGCACTAGCTCCAGCTTCCGGAGCAGCTTCAAGGGCAGCCCCACATAGAGCGCGTTGCAGTAATCAAATCTTGAGGTTACCAATGCTTGTACCACCGTGGTCAAGCTATCCCTGTCCAGGAGAGGCCGTAGTTGGCGAACCAACTGAAGATGGTAAAATGGCAATATATGGGCAACCTGGGGAAATTTCCTCTTCATCCCAACAGTTAAAGCTGCAGGAGCCCTGCCCTCTTTTAAATCTGGTCACTCTAGTATAGCTCCTGCAGCTTTAACTGTGGTGATGAAGAGGGGATTTCACCAGGTTCCTCATATATACAACTGACATCTGCTGAAATTCCCTTTTCTATGCAACTGTTAAAGATACAGGAGCCCTGTCCTCCTTTTCATATGGTCACCCTACCTTAAAAAAAAAAAGGCAGGATACAAATGTAATAAATCCAACATTAAAGCAGACCCACTGAAATGAACAGGACCTAAGCTAGTTGTGACTAAGTTATTTATCTAAACTTATTTCTTGGCCGCCTTTAAGGGTCGAATCCTCCGAAACATTTTAACTGGATTTATTCAATGCATTGCCATCAGAGAAGTCAAGCTTCTGTCAGCCTGAGGGCTGAATTCAATTATGGAGAAATGGTGTGTGTGGGGGTAACATTCCTGAGGTAGGTGGAGTCAAATTAAAAGGGTTTGAGCCAAAAATACCAGCATATTTTAGCTGAAAAGCTTTTAACGTCAGTAAATGAACCCATTGCCCAACTGCTGATCTGTTAGAGGGTTTCCCTGTTTTTGCAGAGATACCCTTCCTCCCCCCCCCCCCATGCTAAAAGACTAAAATGCCTTTCCTGAGGCTTAGTTACTGGCCGTAAGCTAAACTATGTTGGTATTTTGGGCTTTGTTCTTTTTTCCTTCAGCCTCGCCCACCACTGGAATGCCGCCCAAGAGGGAGGGTTCCACTGAGAAGGAACTGAATTCCACCCTGGGGCTGAAAGAGGTTGGACACCCCTGATGTGAATTAATCCCGCACCCAGTGAATGCTTTTCAGTTTGTGATAGATGGAGGCAAATTAGCCCGCCAGGTAAGCAGCACACCTGGGTTCAATGTAGCATCTGGCACAGGGGTAGTACCCAGTGAAATCATCTTAAGCCTCAGGCATCTGCAGAAACTTTTTTATTTAGTGGCTCCTCAACATATAGAATTACAGCCGGGTTCCTCTTAGACAGCAAAAAGTGGAAATTGCTATTAGAAAAGATTTGCAGAATGAGAGATTTCCCTCATGCGGCAGGCTGTAATGCAAGGCCAATTCTGCCAATTTATTATAGCACGTCTTCCCTAACCTGTGCCTTCCAGATGTGTGGGACTACAACTCCCAGCAGTCCCCAGCGCCTGTACTGTAATGCCATTTTTAGAAGCCATGTGACATTGACCCTGTTCAGATGACATGCTAAGCCATGGCAGTTAAGTAGAATCATAGAATCATAGAGTAGCAGAGTTGGAAGGGGCCTACAAGGCCATCGAGTCCAACCCCCTGCTCAATGCAGGAATCCACCCTAAAGCATCCCTGACAGAGGGTTGTCCAGCAGCCTCTTGAAGGCCTCTAGTGTGGGAGAGTACTTGGAGCGAAACATGATGGGCCCGTTGAGACAACACTGTGTTTAAACCGTGGTTATATAGCTACTGTGGTTACGAATGGGTCACATAACACACTAAGCCATGGTTCACACATTACGTTAAGCCATAATGGGTGCTATTTGTATGCACGCAGCACCTGGTGAAATTCCCTCTTCGTCACAACAGTGAAAGCTGCAGGAGCCCTGCCCTCTTTTGTATCTGGTAATACTAAGCAGGGCACCTGCAGCTCTCACTGTTGTGATGAAGAGAGAATTTTACCAGGTGCTGCCTGCCTACAAGTGACACCTGCTGAAATTCCCTTTTCTACACATCTATTAAAGATGCAGGAGCCCTGTCCTCTTTTCCATATGGCCACCCTACTGGCAGTCTTCCTTTGGGCAGCATAATTAGTGGTTTTGCCACCTTTTTCTTCCCTGGTAGGGTTCCTGTGTCTTTAATAAAAATAAATGTAATAACAGTGCATTCCTGTACATGTTTACTTAGAAGTAAATCTATTGAGTTCAATGGTAATTTACTTCCAGTCTAAGGGGCTGTTAGCACTTAATGGTGGCAAATCATGTGTTGCTTAACCCAAAATTTGTTCCAGCGAATGCTGGGTGCATTCCGCAATCTTTCTGAATGTTCAGTCCCTGATAACGTCGATCGGGGGTTGGTACATGACGTCTAAACAGTATAGGTTAAACAACCCACAGTTAACCTTACTAATTATAGGTTGACTGTGGGTTGTTTAACACAGCAAACCGGATCACAGATGGAATATTTTAAATGGCCACAGAATGCACCTTTCACCAAGTGTGGTAAATCTTGGGTTAATTAACCCACAATTTGCTGCTGTTACGTGTGAACTGGATCTAAGTGAAACTCTTCCCTATATACAGATGTAGGGATAGGAAAAGATGGGGGGCACAATCATGTCCTGCAACTCCCAGCATACCCCTTATTTGGGAGTGTACGGGGTCAATTGAAGCCTGCTAGCTCTCAACCACTCATCCTCTTCCAGTGCACTAAGCCATGTTCTCCATGACACAGGAACCCAGGTCTCTGGGTTGTTGAGAGAGAAACAAGCCAGAGTTATAGCCAAAGAAAAAACTACGTTCAAATTCTGGGTTATTTCCAGTGGTGCAGTTAGGTAAATTTAGACCCTGGACTTAATGATATAGGGCTGGGGTTGCTGGACTACATCCCCTATCATGTTCTTATAGAATCATAGAATAGCAGAGTTGGAAGGGGCCTACAAGGCCATCGAGTCCAACCCCCTGCTCAATGCAGGAATCCACCCTAAAGCATCCCTGACAGATGGTTGTCCAGCTGCCTCTTGAAGGCCTCTAGTGTAGGAGAGCCCACAACCTCACCAGGCAACTGATTCCATTGTCGTACTGCTCTAACAGTCAGGAAGTTTTTCCTGATGTCCAGCTGGAATCTGGCTTCCTTTAACTTGAGCCCGTTATTCCGTGTCCTGCACTCTGGGAGGATCGAGAAGAGATCCTGGTCCTCCTCTGTGGGACAACCTTTTAAGTATTTGAAGAGTGCTCTCATGTCTCCCCTCAGCCTTCTCTTCTCCAGGCTAAACAGGCCCAGTTCTTTCAGTCTCTCTTCATAGGGCTTTGTTTCCAGACCTCTGATCATCCTGGTTGCCCTCCTCTGAACACGCTCCAGCTTGTCTGTGTCCTTCTTGAATTGTGGAGGCCAGAACTTATATCCCAGCCTCCCCCCTCCCAGCCTGGCACATAGAAGTGCTTGACTACATTCTCTATCATCCCTAGGAAGCACTCTGGTCTACATCCTCCATTATGTCTTTATATCCCAGCCCTTCCCCCCGCCCATATCTGCCTCCCTCCAAACATGCTGAGCTACACATTCCATTATCCCCAGCCAGCACGTTGGACTATATTATGTACTTATAGCCCAATTTCCCACACACACACCAAACCTAGCATCCTTCAGTGGTGCCGGCCTTCATTCCCCATCATCCCCAACCGCCATACTGAACTATTATTATTATTATTAATTAATTAATTAATTTTATTACATTTATATACCGCCCCACAGCCGAAGCTCTCTGGACGTTTTACTATTATTATTATTATTATTATTTGCATTTTTATACCGCCCAATAGCCGAAGCTCCCTACATCTTCCATCATGTCCTTATATATATCCCAGCCTCCGCCCCCACTCTGGGAACCAGGCACTCTCCAGAGGTGCTGGACTACATTCCCCATCATCCCCATCCAACATGACCATGTATCTCAGCCTCCCTCCCCAACCTAGCGCCTAATCTCCCATTATCCCCAGTCAGCTAGGTGGTGCGTGCATGGGAATCGGGAGGCTGGGACTATCAGGACGCGCGAGGAGCCCCCGTGGGGGCAATCCAAAGCTGGTTCTGCCTAACCCAGTCTACTGTTCCCGCACAGCGGGCGGCCTTTTGCCAGGCAAATCCCCGGCTGGTCGCCTTGAATGGGACAGACAGGCGATGGCTCTTAATGGGGCGGGGGGGAGGCGCCCCTTCTTCTGTGGGTCTGAGGCCGGAGGAGACTGAATTATTGTTCAACTGCGCGCGCGCCCCTCCCATCCAGTCACTCCGCCCCCAAATGGGACCCAGATCGTCCTCTTCCTCAACCTGCCCCAGCAACTGCTGACGGGGCAGGGACGGATCTTTTCCCCCATTGGCCAAGGCCTCTCGCCTGGCTCCGCATTCCTGGGCTGGAGGGAGGGAGAGAGAGGTGGGGGGTTCACACCACGCTGCAGGAGGGGAGGGAGGAAAACAGCGCCCGGAGAAAGAAAGAGAGAGAGAAACACGCACACAATATCCGGGCTCCGGATCCACTCCGAATTGGCCTAGGCGTTGGCGCCCCACTTGGTGGAGGGGGGGATCCCCCTGGTGAGTATCTCTGGGGTGGGCTGGGCTGGGCTACGCTTCCCCCATTTGCACCCAGTCCCAGGGGAGGAGCGCATCGGGTGTGGAGCCTTCTGGATGGGGGTCGGACTCCAGCTTCCATCATCTCCGGCCGCTGATGGGAGCTGGAGTCCAAGCACATCTGGAAGGCCACAGCTCCTGTTTCCTTACCCCACCCCCACCCCATCGCCAGGCCCCTGCCTGTGGGAAGGAAAGCCCTTTGCTCTCAGTGCGCTTGCTCGGTGTGCAAAAAAAAAAAAGGGGGGGGGGTTGGTAAACCGGATCTGGAGATCCTAAAAAAATCTCTGCGTTTTTGCAGTTGATTTTTTAAAACTCCTGAATAACTCATAGGACTGGTTGGTATGATTGCATTTGATTGGCTTTAGAGGGAAGGGGGCAGAAGTAGGGTGCAGTCATATGTATGTTTAGATAGGGGGGGGGAAGTCCTACAACTTCCAGCATCCCCCAGCCAGGCTGGGGGATGCTGGGAGTTGTAGGACTTTCCCCCCCTATCTCAACATACATAGAGCTGCACCTTAACTCAGGAAGATCTATGGACTGCATCTCCTGATGGGCTTTGGGGACTCCCTGTCATCGCAGAGAAAAAGGCCTGAACCCCACAATCTAGGGTTCCCCCCCCCCCCAAACGACCACCCAAGGAGTGGCCAGTGTTGAAGGCATCAGGGCAAGGAGGGACAAATTCCCATTTTATTCCTGTACGCAGCTGCTATGATTTAGGTGAGTTTGCCATGTAAACCTGCACATGCTCAGAGTATCACCATCAACATCTGGGTTGGCAAACATTCGTGTTAGTTGCCTGCTTCCCCCCTTCAAAAAAAAAATATTTTAAATAAAAACCTTGGAAATGTTAGGGCAGTCTTCTTTCTCCCTCATTCTAGCCTTGCTATTTCTATCCCCCTCTTCACCTCTAGCCTTGCCCTTTCTCTACACGCCCCCTTGCCTTGCTGTTTCTAGCCTATTTCTCCCCACCCCACAACCTCTTTTGTTCGCTAGCCAGGCCCTCATGGCTAGATGAAAAGGAGGACAGGGCTCCTGTATCTTTTAACAGTTACATAGAAAAGGGAATTTCAGCGGGTGTCCTTTGTATGCATGCAGCACCTGGTGAAATTCCCTCTTCATCACAACAGTTAAAGCTGCAGGAGCTATACTAGAGTGACCAGATCTAAAAGAGGGCAGGGCACCTGCAGCTTTAACTGTTGTGATGAAGAGGGAATTTCACCAGGTTCTCCATATATAGAAATGGCACCTGCTGAGATTCACTTTTCTATGCAACTGTTAAAGATACAGCAGCCCTGTCCTCCTTTTCATATGGTCACCCTACTCATGATGTGACTAGCCTCACCCTTTGTGGGAGCCTTTTGTGGTGGTGGCCACAGCAGTTTGTGTTTGTCAAATCCCCAAATATACCCACGGGTCCAAAAAGGTTGGGGATCCCTGATCTAGAGCTCCATCAGACGAGCGTTTTATTGCATGCTCATTACTGGGTGCTCACGGATTTTTGCGGGTCCCTCTCACAACGTTGTCTGCCTCCCGCACGCCTCCCGTCCCTTCTAGCCTTCTTTGTGCAACAAAAAAACACCCCGGTAAATCCGACTTATTTCTAAAGATGGAACTTGCCGTTGTCTCATGAAAATGCCCCACTGAATGGGCCACATGCAAATTGTTTACTTCCTCTTTCAAAAGAGGAAGTAATGAGAGACAAATGTGCAGGCGGAGAAGCGACGGTAAGCAAACGTGATTTCTCCCCGTGTGACGACGCTCCAAAAGGGCTCTCCATACGTCCAGAGTCTGAAATCACCTAGCTGGAGCTTTCTTTAAGTCAGGGGTAGGCGAGTTCCAGACTTTTTGGAGAAGCCCTCCGCGTCCCACCAGCGCAAGGTATACGCTATGGTGGGTCTTGGGAGAGGGCTTTCTCTGTGGTGGCATCTCGCCTGTGGAATGCCCTCCCTTTGGAGGCCCGACTGGCGCCAACGCTGACTTTATTCCGGCGCCAAGTAAAAACATGGCTTTTTAACAAAGCCTTTGATGGCTAAGTTCACCAAGCTTGCACACTAACAGTTTTAATTGGTTTTACTGCTTTTAAACTCTATACTGGCTTTAGCTTGATTAATGGTTTGATTTGTTTTTAGCTGTGTGTATTTACTGTTTTATATTGCAGAATTTTATCTGTACCCTGCCCTGAGATCCAAGTGATATAGGGTGGGATACAAATGTTTTAATGAATAAATAAATAAATGTTTTCTACTACAGCTCCCAGAAGCCTCACCAAACATGGCCAATGGTCTTGGATTATGAGAGTTACCGTTCCAAACATCGGAGTGCATTAGGTTGCCTTCCCTTCACTTAAGTCCTTTGGTTTACAGCTTCCTCGTCACTTCTGCCCTTTGTGGTTATTTCTCACTTCTTTCCTCCTTCTCTATTTTTTGGGGAAACCATTTTTGTGTTGCTTCTCATGGTTTTCTTCCCTCACCGTTCTTCCATTCCTTCTTTCCTTCTTTCTGGCCATTCCTATCTTAAACACCTCCCCTTCTTATTTTTCCCCTCTGTCCTTCCCAGAGAGCCATCCGCCCCTTCTCCCCACACACAAAACATTTCTAGCTTCCTCCTGCCTACTTTGAGGTTGGATCCAGCCTTAAGCCAGACATGATCTCTTCTCGATCCTCCCAGAGTGCAGGACACGGAATAACGGGCTCAAGTTACAGGAAGCCAGATTCCGGCTCGACATCAGGAAAAACTTCCTGACTGTTAGAGCAGTACGACCATGGAACCAGTTACCTAGGGAGGTGGTGGGCTCTCCCACCCTAGAGGCCTTCAAGAGGCAGCTGGACAACCATCTGTCAGGGATGCTTTAGGGTGGATTCCTGCACTAAATCCACAATGAGAGAACACATTTCAGGATGGTAGAAGGATGGGTTTATTCTGAAGGAAGCTCATTACATTCCGCCCACTTTGAGGCCTTCAGGCTACCCACCACTTATTAAATAATAATAATAATAATACATTTATTTCTTGCCCGCATCTCCATTTTGATTGAGGCAGGGAACAACAATAAACGATAAAATACATAATACTCAATTAAAACATAATATACATTGTTAAAAACATCCTAAAAACATTTTAAAAACATCTTAAAATTCCACTGGATAGGCCTGCTGGAAGAGATCAGTCTTAATAGCTTTTTTAAATGCTGATAGACTGTCAAGTAGACGAGTCTCCTCCGGCAGGCCATTGCACAGTCTGGGAGCAGCAGAAGAGAAGGTCCTCTGGGTAACAGTTGTTAATCTAGTTTTTGCTAGCTGAAGTAGATTCTTCCCAGAGGACCTGAGTGTGCGGGGCGGATTGTAAGGGAGAAGGCGATCCCACAGGTAGCCTGGACCCAAACCGCTTTAAAGGTGATAACCAACACTTGATACTTTGCTCGGAAACTAATTGGCAGACAGTGAAGAGATTTTAAAACTGATGTATGAGAGATATCTTCCAGAGTTCACTGAAGGCTATTTGAAAGAATCCCCTGAAGGCCTCAAAGACATTCTGGGCCAAAACGCACCGGGCTTTCTTAATAATAATGCAATTTTTCCAGCATCCTGAGACATGTTCTTGCTTTGTGGTTTTCTCTTAAGTATGACTTCAGTCTGGATCCAATGCATTATACGCTCCCCACATCAAATTTAGGTGAATAAGAAAAATAGATTGGTTATTAACTACCGTACCACCGCAATCTATACAGGTCTACTCAGATGTAACGCACTGAGGTTTACTTCTAGGTGTGTTTAGGATTGCAGCCTCAATGGATTAGCGGATGGGAGAAACATGGCATGTGGGAGGCCATTTTGGAGAAGGGTTCATGTGGGTGACTTCGAGAAAGGTCATCAACTGGTCATTCTGCTGCTTTTACAAAATTTGTATTCGCTTATATTGTTATTGTTTATTTGGCTTTTTAAGGTAACTTTAAAGCAACCTTGTACCCTCCAGAGGTGTTAGACTACAATTCCCAGAATTCCCAGCCAGTAGGGTCATTGGCCCAGAATTATGGGAGTTGCAGTCAAGGCTCTGATGGCTGGGCATTATGGGAGTTGCTGTCAGTGGCCCTTATGGCTGGGGATTATGGGAGTTGCAGTCAGTGGCCCTGATGGCTGGGCATTATGGGAGTTGCAGTCAGTGGCCCTGATGGCTGGGCATTATGGGAGTTGCAGTCAGTGGCCCTGATGGCTGGGGATTATGGGAGTTGCTGTCAGTGGCCCTGATGGCTGGGCATTATGGGAGTTGCAGTCAGTGGCCCTTATGGCTGGGGATTATGGGAGTTGCTGTAAGTGGCCCTGATGGCTGGGCATTATGGGAGTTGCAGTCAGTGGCCCTTATGGCTGGGGATTATGGGAGTTGCTGTAAGTGGCCCTTATGGCTGGGCATTATGGGAGTTGCATTCAGTGGCCCTGATGGCTGGGCATTATGGGAGTTGCAGTCAGTGGCCCTGATGGCTGGGCATTATGGGAGTTGCATTCAGTGGCCCTGATGGCTGGGCATTATGGGAGTTGCATTCAGTGGCCCTGATGGCTGGGCATTATGGGAGTTGCATTCAGTGGCCCTGATGGCTGGGCATTATGGGAGTTGCAGTCAGTGGCCCTGATGGCTGGGCATTATGGGAGTTGCAGTCAGTGGCCCTGATGGCTGGGCATTATGGGAGTTGCAGTCAGTGGCCCTGATGGCTAGGCATTATGGGAGTTGCAGTCAGTGGCCCTGATGGCTGGGCATTATGGGAGTTGTAGTCAGTGGCCCTGATGGCTGGGCATTATGGGAGTTGCAGTCAATGGCCCTGATGGCTGGGCATTATGGAAGTTGCAGTCAAGGCTCGGATGGCTGGGCATTATGGGAGTTGCAGTCAGTGGCCCTGATGGCTAGGCATTATGGGAGTTGCAGTCAGTGGCCCTGATGGCTGGGCATTATGGGAGTTGTAGTCAGTGGCCCTGATGGCTGGGCATTATGGGAGTTGCAGTCAATGGCCCTGATGGCTGGGCATTATGGGAGTTGCAGTCAAGGCTCGGATGGCTGGGCATTATGGGAGTTGCAGTCAGTGGCCCTGATGGCTGGGGATTATGGGAGTTGCAGTCAGTGGCCCTGATGGCTGGGCATTATGGGAATTGCAGTCAGTGGCAAAAGCCACACCTTTACCTCTTTGTCCTGTCCAGTCCTCTCCATGCATCTCCCCACCCACAACCCGAGGAACCTCCGAAGGGCAGGTCCTTCCCCCCACTCTATTGTTGCCCCCCTCCTTTCCTGCCTCTCTAGGAAGGAGAGCGCTGTGCCTTTAACCATCTGAGAACTGAAGCAGCAGCAAAGCGTTCTCTTTCTCCCTGCCCTAACAAACTTTTCACCTGCTGCAGCAGTTTATTTATTTATTATTTTCCTATCCTGCCATTTTTCCTCTTGCAAGGACGTAGGGTGACCATATGGAAAGGAGGACAGGGCTCCTGTATCAAGTGGGATTTCAGGCGGTGTCATTTTTATACACGCAGCATCTGGTGAAATTCCCTCTTCGTCACAACAATTAAAGCTGAAGGAGCCCTGCCCTTGTAACCAGATATGAAATTGGGCAAGGCTCCTGCAGCTTTCACTGTTGTGATGAAGAGGGCATTTCACCAGGTGCTGCACGCCTACAAATGACACCTGCTGAAATTCCCTTTTCTATGCAACTATTAAAGATACAGGAGCCCTGTCCTCTTTTTCATATGGTCACCCTATCCTTTGTGCCCCTCTCGCTGTTCCCATTAGGGGTGGTGAAAGGCACGCAAAGGAAGAGGGCAGGGCTCCTGCAGCTTTAACTGTTGGGATGAAGAGGGCATTTCACCAGGTGCTGCACGCCTACAAATGTCACCTGCTGAAATTCTCTTTTCAATACCACTGTTAAAAGAGGCAGGAGCCCTGTCCTCCTTTCCATATGGTCACCCTAAACTCTGTTAAATTTCCTGGAGGAGAAGGCTGTCAATGGCTACTAGTCCTGATGGCCATAAATGCTACCTCCAGGATCAGAGGCAATATGTCTATGTGCAGCAGTGGCTGGGGAACATGGGCAGGTTGAAGCAATGGGGCGGTCGCTGTGGTTCTCGGCCTATGTCGGCTTAGCAGTGCGGGGTGGCGGTGGGGGCGAGCCTCTTTCAGCCCGAGGCTTGAATTCCATTTCTGAGATGCTTGGGCTGAGCAGGGCCAGGGTGGTGGCATTCCAGCTGTGGGTGGGGCCAAAATACCAGCATATTTAAAGCTCTTAGGGAGCATAAAAAAAGCTTTAGGAGAGCCATTTCAATCTTTTAGAAGGTGGGGAGGGAGGGAGGGAGGGAGGGAATGAATGCAAAAGCTGAGAAACTACCGAAGGGTTGGTGGTTGTGGGGAAAGCCGCATGGCCTTCTGGGAACTCCCAGGTGTGTGTGTGGGGGGCTGTATTGGCCCCCCTAGGCTGGCAGGATTCCCCCCCCCGAGTCTGAAATTGCCCACCCCCAGGGCTGAAGTGAAGGAGATGTTTTGCAGCGTCTAGTTCATTATCCCCCAACCTGGTGTCCTCCGGTTATGTTGGGCAACGACTCCCATCAGCCTCAGCCAGCAGGGCTAACTGTCAGGGATGATGGGAGTTGTGGTCCAAAACAACGTGACGTCACCAAGTTGGGGAAGCCTGCTCTTGCGTCTTTATTTATTTTATGTATTCATTGCATTTCTATCCTGCCTTTTTTCCTCCAAGGAACCCAAGGTGGCATATATAATCCTCTCCATTTTAGCCTCACAACAACAACAACCCTGTGAGGCAGGTTGGGCTGAGAGTCATTTTTTAGGTGTGGTGACCAGAACTGTACACCATATTCTAAGTGTGGTCGCACCATAGATTTGTATAAGGGCAGTATGATACTGGCCGTTTTATTCTAATCTTCCTCCTCCTCTCCATTTTTATCCTCACAACAACAACAACCCTGTGAGGCAGGTTGGGCTGAGAGTCTGTGACTGGCCCAAAGTCACCCAGTGGGTGGCCAAGTGGGGAATCATAGAATCATAGAATCATAGAAAAGCAGAGTTGGAAGGGGCCTACAAGGCCATCGAGTCCAACCCCCTGCTCAATGCAGGAATCCACCCTAAAGCATCCCTGACATATGGTTGTCCAGCTGCCTCTTGAAGGCCTCTAGTGTGGGAGAGCCCACAACCTCCCTAGGTCACTGGTTCCGTTGTCGTACTGCTCTAATAGTCAGGAAGTTTTTCCTGATGTCCTGCTGGAATCTGGCTTCCTTTTGGACATCAGGAAAAACTTCCTGACTGTTAGAGCAGTACGACAATGGAATCTGTTACCTAGGGAGGTTGTGGGCTCTCCCACACTAGAGGCCTTCAAGAGGCAGCTGGACAACCATCTGTCAGGGATGCTTTAGGGACTAGAACTCGGATCTCCCAACTCCCAGTCCAACGCTTTAGCGACTGCACCACACTGGCTCTCTTTGGTCTGCTTTTCCTACATAGAGAATCCCTTGGTTGCTGACTAAAATTGTCCACATGACCTTGTAAAATATCTTCCAGGCGGCGGCTTCTTCTTCTTCTTCTTCTTCTTCTTCTCAACATCATCGTCGTCATCATCAATTTGGGGGGAGAGCAAAATTTCAGCAAAACAAAACAGAAAAGAGGGCGTTTTGTGTTGTTTTGATGAAAATGCCTTCTCAGCCCTGAGAACACATTCATTGTTTTCGCAGATGGCAAGCTGTTGGCTTTGCAAGTCTTAACAGCTGCGGACTCTTGCGCAGCTTTGGCCTGAGGAAAGAAATCCGAGGCTGAGCGAAGAGATCCTTCCGTGTTGTCTGTGGCTGCCTTTGGGTACGGAGCCCAGATGGAGGGGCAAAGTTCAGCTGGCCATGAGGAAGGAAGAACCCCGGAGGTCAAGGAGGCTGGGAACAGCGGGGAATTCTGGGAAAGAACGGTGCAGAAGATCCTGGGTGGGGACACCGGCAGCTCGGACGAACGGTGCCAGTGCTTCCGGCGTTTCCATTACCGGGAGGCCGAGGGCCCCCGAGAGGTTTGCAGCCGACTCCACGAACTCTGCCGTCAGTGGCTGAAGCCAGAGCGACACACCAAGACGCAGATCCTGGACTTGGTGATCCTGGAGCAGTTCCTGACTGTCCTGCCCACGGAGATTGAGAGCTGGGTCCGAGAGTGTAGGCCGGAGACCAGTTCCGAGGCGGTGGCCCTGGCAGAAGGTTTCCTTCTGATTCAGGCAGAGGACAAGGAGCAGGTGAGAATGTGTGGGAAGAGAACTGCCAAATTCCCACTCAGTAGCTCTGCTTGTTCCGGACATCACCCGGAGAAGGAATGGTTCGACCAGTCCTGTTTCAAGGCTGGCAAGTGCCCAGGTCAAAACCAAGAAAGTCCCAAGTGGAAAGAAAGAGAGAAACCAATCCAGTCCAAGGTTACACACAGGAATCTGAATAGCGCCGTAGGAGAAGGCAGGGGCGAGGTCAAAAGCAGTCCAGAGACTTTCACAGAAGTTAGTTGTGCCAAACGTCTTAAGCCCGTCAGGGAGTGTCCAGGAGCGTAGTTCACGAGGGTTGTTGAGGGTCCAGGAATCTGTAAAGTCCGGAGAAGCAAAGCGAAACACTGTAGTTGAATATCCATTTTCTGCAGCAGAGAGTCGGCCCTGGCTGAGTTGATTTATAGCTGGCTTATTAGGTCAGCGTGTTGCTCTTGCCTCTCTGCTGCTTGCATTTGATCCTATGTCGTTTCGAGGGATGTATTATCTCCACCTCCTGCGTTTGGGGGAGTCCAGGAATGGCACTGGAGATGCCAGGCTGCTCTTCCAATGGTCCCAGGGGAGTGCTGTCGGCCAAAGCTTCCAGCTCCCTGCTTGGCTCCAGCTGGGGCCTGCTGTGCTGGCTCTCCCCCTCCTCTTCCTCATCAGATGAATCTTCCTCTAGGTAAGGCATGACACAACCCCCGACAGGACAGTGGCTCTGAATGGGTGGAGCTGGCCTTCTTTATGGGATCACAATACACAGAACATCAGAAGGGCCCTGCTGGATCAGACCAAGGGTCCGTCTAGTCCAGCACTCTGTTCACACAGTGGCCAAGCAGCCGTCGGCCAGGGATGAACAAGTAGGACACGGTGCAACAGCACCCTCCCACCCATGTTCCCCACTGCAACTGGTGCACACAGGCTTATTGCCTCCAATACTGCTGACAGCACACAACCATCAGGGCTAGTAGCCATGGATAGCCTTTGCCTCCAGGAATTTATCCAACCCCCTTTTGAAGCCATCCAGATTGGTGGCCGTCACCACATCTTGTGGGAGTGAGTTCCATAATTTAACTCTGCGCTGTGTGAAGAAGTACTTCCTTTTTATTTGTCCTGGATCTCCCACCAATCAGTTTCATGGTTGGTTCTAGTATTTTGGGGTTCTAGTATTTTGAGAGAGGGAGAAAAATACCTCCCTATCCACATTCTCCACGCCATGCATAATATTGTACCCCTCTATCATGTCTCCCCTCAGTCTCCTTTTTTCTGAGCTAAACAATCCCACCTGATGTAACCTTCCCTCGTAAGGGAGATGCTCCAGCCCCTTCATCATTTTAGTTGCCCTTTTCTACACTTTTTCCAGCTCTATAATATCCCTTTTTAGGTGTGGTGACCAGAACTGTACACAGTATTCTAAGCGTGGTCGCACCATCGATTTGTATAAGGGCAGTACGATACTGGCTGTTTTATTCTCAATTCTTTTTCTAATAATGCCTAACATGGAGTTTGCCTTCTTTCCAGCGGCCGCACACTGGGTGGACATTTTCATCGAGCTGTCCACCACAATCCCAAGAGCTGTTTCTTGTTCAGTCACCGCCAGCTCATCTGAAGGGGTTTGTGAAGTCTGAGAAAAGGAGGGGCACAGCATTTACCGTTTGTAGGCACCAGAATTTTCCTCAGTGCTAGTTTTAGGAGTGCTTTTGGGGTGGTCCTGTTGTCGTCCTCTTCTGATGCCAGGGCTGAATGATTTGCCCCACCCCATAGATGACAGGTCAGCAACCTGGCACCTGTGAGCATCAAGGTTCCCTGTCCCCACTACTTTTTATTGATGACTTAAAAAAAAATTCTTACGGACAGCTGGAGTCTGACTCCGTATAAGGCAGCTACCTATGTTCCTGTTTCAGGTAAAGACGAAGTTACCCAAAGCAGCCACGGATTTCCCCAAGGCGGAGAGCGCTCCGTCAGACGCCACACAGCTGCCGGTGTTCAAGTGGATTGTGCAGGAGGGGAACGGGCCCCCCGCCTTGCTGGGTAAGGATCTGTGGGGCACATCCCGACACGGGTTGCCTTCTCTCGAATATGAATTCCATGTGCTGCTTCTGTGCTTCCGTTGAGCCTGCGAGTGGAGAATAAATCTATGGGTCAGATTCAGATTTAGGCCAGTGCAACTGGACTGGTGGGAGTAGACTTCTCCTGATCCTTATGGCAGCTTCTCCAGCCCCCTGAAAATGCTACATAGAGGTTCGGGGGGGGGGGGCAGTTGAATGGGGTGAGCTGTAGTTCAGGAGTGGGGCTTTTGAAATCTCTTCAAGAAATTGAGAGCATTACCTGACGGCTTGAATACGTGAAAATGACATGGTGATAAACCTTGGAGGGTTCCACTCTAAATGTATAGCCACGGCTCCTTTTGTGAACCAGTTGCGTCCTACTGACGAAGAATTATCGAAACAGAAACTTGTACCGGACTACTGTTTATTAGACGCTTTATGAAATTATTTATTAGATTCCAGATCCGACCAAGATGCTGTTCCTGTATAACCCGCCTCCGTTTCCTTCCTCCATTTATTGTTTTTACATTATTATTATTATTAAATTTATTTGTATCTCGCCTTTTGCCCAATACTGGGCCTCAAGGCGGCCATATACCCGTTCCTCATTCAAGAATTTCGAAATGGTGGACAACTAGAATAAAAGAATAAAAACAGAATAAAAGCACATTTTTAAAAGAAAAACATCTGTTGCGTCTCCCAGGTGCATAAAGTTTGGGATTGTAAGTGCCTTGGGGCAAGGACTTGTCTTCTGTGGTGCAGGTTGAGGAGGGGGAGATCCCCCCCTCAAAAAAAAAATTGCAGGGAGGCACTTTGTGTGAAGGGAACCTCTCTGTCCACAGAAGGCAGGTCCTGGATTCCAAACCTAAGGCCTTTCACTCAAAACAACTGTGGGTGCAAAGTGCTCATGAAGTATAAGAGATGTTCCCGCTGTTTTTCTCTCCCTCGTAGGTTGTGGAACGACGCTGGGAGAGAACGGGACGACACTGGAGGGTCCTTCTAGGCCTTCTGTCCTTTCTGGTGGGGTGGAAACGGCTCCTCGGCATCTAGAACAGGTACGGGAGGAATAACTGGGGAGGCGGGCAGGTGGCAGCTTGCTGGGCCGAGATATTTTGCTGCCTGAACTGATGCACAAAACGGTTCTGAGGGCCTTTTTTGCCAAGACACCTTCAATGAGGGTGACCCTACGGAAAGGAGGACAGGGCACTTGTATCTTTAACAGTGGCGTAGAAAAGGGAATTTCAGCAGGTGTCGTTTGGATGCAGGCAGCACCTGGTGAAATTCCCTCTTCACAACAGTTAAAGTGCAGGAGCCCTGCCTAGTGTGACCAGATACAAAAGAGAGCAGGGCTCCTGCAGCTTTCACTGTTGGGATGAAGAGAGAATGTCACCATGTGCTGCATGCATACAAATGACACCTGCTGAAATTCCCTTTTCAGTACAACTGTTAAAGATGAGCCCGGTCCTCCTTTCCATATGGTCACCCTACCTTCAGTGGCTCCCCTCACTCAGTGAATCTACCTCACAGCTGCAGAGCCTCATGACTTGAAGCCAAATCTGCGGGGGGGGGGGTCCCCCAAAGATACTTGTACTGAGTGATTTGAACCAAACTGTGCAGCCGTTTTGGGTATTTTGGCCCCACCCACCACTGGAATATGGCCTCTGAGGCCTACTCCAAAATGGTGAGGCAGGAAACTTTGAAATGAGGTGAAACAATAGGCAACGCAGCTGCCTTCCGGAAGGGACAGATATAAGGCCCTTTGAGGTTCTTAGGTCAGGGGGAGGGATGCAAGGAGAGGATAAAGAGGGAAAAGTGTGACTTTTAGGCAAAAGGAGAAGGAGGAGCACCCAAAATTTGCTTTGGGGGAGGTGGGAGGGGAGAGCTGGCTCCAGGTTTTGGAGGGTCCCTGGGCAAGTTACTTGCCATGGACTCCCTACTATCAGCTTCAGCTGATATGTCAGCTGCGCCCTTTCCTAGAGTCAGAAGACCTAAAGACAGTCGCGCACGCACTGGTAACTTCGAGGCTTGACTTCTGCAATGCGCTCTACATAGGGCTACCTTTGTGCCTACTCTGGAAACTTCAACTAGTTCAAAATATGGCAGCCAGGCTGGTCACCGGTACACCTAGGGGTGATCACATCACACCAGTCTTAAAATCTCTGCACTGGCTGCCAATTAGTTTCCGGGCAAAGTATAAAGTGTTGGTTATCACCTTTAAAGCCCTACATGGTTTGAGTCCAGGCTACCTGCGAGATCGCCTTCTCCCATACAGGTATTACCCAGAAGACCTTCTCTTCTGCTGCCCCCAGACTGTGGAATGGCCTGCCGGAGGACATTCGTCAACTTGACAGTCTGTTAGCATTCAAGAACGCTACCAAGACTGATCTCTTCCGGCAGGCCTATCCAGTGGAATTTTAGGATGTTTTTATAATGTTTTTAGGGTGTTTTAACAACGTATATTATGTTTTAATTCAGTTTTATGTATTTTATATTTACTGTTGTTCCTCGCCTCGATCAAAACAGAGAGGTGGGTAAGAAATAAATTATTATTATTAAATCTATTCCTTCCTCACTGCTTTTGTCACCGGCTGCTGCTCCTCTTTCTCCTCATGGCTCCTGTTTGGTTGCTTGGCAGGCAGAGAACCATGGAGCAAAAGGGCCGTGGCTTCTACTGCTTCTCCTCAACACCGTCATTGTCTGGGCCAGAGTGTGAGGCAGGTGAACAAAAAGGTTGCTGGAGGAGGAGGACTCGCTCCAGCAAAATGAGTGTCCTCAAATATCTTGGTCTCAAGCCGTTCAGAACTTCATACCAGTACCTCAGACCCGGACCAAATCACGGTCCTGTCTTCTTTTACGTTGGCCGTCAGGAGAAACTGTTTTCTTCTCCTTATTTCAGGGGCCGATGACATTTGAGGAGGTGGCTGTGTATTTCACGGAGGAGGAGTGGGCGCTGCTGGATCCAGGCCAGAAAGCCCTCCACATGGAAGTTATGGAGGAGAATTACGGAAACCTGGCCTCTCTCGGTAAGAACGAAAGAAGATTTCCCCCTGCTGGATCTCACCAAGGGCCTGTCTTGTCCAGCGTTCTGTTCCCACAACGGCCAACCAGATGCCACAAGCAGGACATGAGGGGGAAAAAATACCCTCCTACCCATGTTCCCCAGCAGCTGATAATCAGAAGGATCCTGCGTCTTTCTTATACTGGAAGTCATATATAGCCATCACGACTAGTAGCCGCTGATAGCCATAAAGCCATCCAAGTTGGTAGCCATCATTATTCTCGATTAGATTTGTATTTTTTTAAAATTTCATTTCATTTCTATACCACCCGATAGCTGAAGCTCTTTGGGAGAGCTTCACCAAAGTTAAAACCACAAGTACAGCGTCAAATATATGAACGCTTAAAACCACAATCCAAAAGTTCAACCAGAATAAAACCGAGCAGCGATGCAGAGATTTAAAAAACAGATTTAAAATGCAGGTTTAAAATAGCAGAATTAAAAGGCTAGGAAAGTAAATCGCTAAAATACTGGGGAAGTAAAAAGGTCTTCGCTCAGCGCTGGAAAGAGCACAATGTAGGTGCCAGGCGAACCTCCATAGAGAGATCATTCCACAGCCAGGGTGCCACAGCAGAAAAGACCCTCCTCCTGATAGCTAAACACCTCACTTTCTTTGGCAGGGGCTCACGGAGAAGGAGCTCTAAGGATGATCTTAGGGTCTGGGCAGGTACATATGAGAGGAGATGATTTTTCAGATAACCTGGCCCCAAGCCGCTTCGGGATTTGAATGTTAATATAGGGTGACCATATGAAAAGGAGGACAGGGCTCCTGTATCTTTAACAGTTGTATTGAAAAGGGTATTTCAGCAGGTGTCATTTGTATATATGGGGAACCTGGTGAAATTCCCTTTTCGTGAGAACAGTTAAAGCTGCAGGTACCCTGCCCTCTTTTAAATCTGGTCACTCTAATATAGCTCCTGCAGTTTTAACTGTTGTGATGAAGAGAAAATTTCACCAGTTTCTCCATATATACCAATGACACCTGCTGAAATTCCCTTTTCTATGCAACTGTTAAAGATACAGGAGCCCGGTCCTCCTTTTCATATGGTCACCCTAACACAGTGGTCGTTTCAAGAGAAAGCCAAGGTAAAATAATACGTTTTCAAGGCCTTTGAATTTATTTATTAAATTGTATTCCGCCTGATAGCTGACGCTCTCAGGTTTGTTGCTGGTTAATTTGTATTGTGTGGTTTTTATTGTTATATTTATTGTTGTTTTTATGCCATGGGATTTTATGTTCACTGCTTTGGTACCTTTGTGGAAAGCAGTATAAAAATGTTGTTGTTATTTACATTTCTATACAGCCCCATAGCCAAAGGTCTGGGCAGTTTAAATAATAATACCGTATTTCTTCGATTGTAAGACGCACACTAATTTCAGTACCACCAACAGAAAAAAAGCTTTGATTCTAAGAAATAAGAAACGCACCCGCGATTCTAAGACGCACTCTGTTCTTAGAGATGTTTATATGGGGGGAAAAGTGCATCTTAGAATCGAAGAAATATTATTATTATTATTATTATTATTATTATTATTATTATTATTATTTATTTATATAGCACCATCAATGTACATGGTGCTGTACAGATTACACAGTAAATAGCAAGACCCTGCCGCATAGGCTTACAATCTAATAAAATCATAGTAAAACAATAAGGAGGGGAAGAGAATGCAAACAGGTACAGGGTAGGGTAAGCAGGCACAGGGTAGGGTGAAGCTAAACAGTATAGAGTCAGAACAAACTCAATATTTGAAGGCTATAGGGAAAAGAAAAGTTTTTAGCTGAGTTTTAAAAGCAGTGATTGAGTTGGTAGTTCTCAAGTGTTCTGGAAGAGCGTTCCAGGCGTAAGGGGCAGCAGAAGAAAAAGGACGAAGCCGAGTAAGGGAAGTGGAGGTCCTGGGGCAGGCGAGAAACATGGCATCAGAGGATGATAATAGGATGATAATAATAATAATAATAATAATAATAATAATAATAATAATAATAACTACCACCACCTAAGTTCTAAGTTGTTATGGCTGTTTTATTGATTCCTGTGCTGTTTATTATTTTGCATTATGTTGTATTTTATCTATTTAAATGTATTGTATTGTATCTTTTTAACTATTATGTGGCATTTTAGTTTTTAAACTTTGTAATCTGCCTAGAGAACACTATTATAGGGCGAGTTAGAAATGTACTAAGAAAATAAATAAATAAACAAACCAAGTCTGGCTAGTGATAGGGCCGGCCCTGTCAACAGGGCTGACAGAGGCCCTTTCTACACCTAAGGATTATCCCAGGAAAATGGTGGGATCGTCCCTGCCTGCTCCCGGGATCCCCTGTGTGTCATTTGCATGCACAGGGATGAACCCGGGACGATCCCTGGTGGGGGAAAGGCAGGCGTAGAAACAGCCAGAGAGGGAAGGAGGACAACCTGGAGAATTAGAAGCTACACCCTTTCCTAGAGTCGGAAGACCTAAAGACAGTCGTGCACGCTCTGGTAACTTTGAGGCTCAACTTCTGCAATGCGCTCTACATAGGGCTACCTTTGTGCCTAGTCCGGAAACTTCAACTAGTTCAAAATTTGGCTGCCAGGCTGGTCACCGGTACACCTAGGGGGGACCACATTACACCAGTTCTAAAATGTCTTCACTGGCTGCCAGTTAGTTTCCGGGCGAAGTATAAAGTGTTGGTTATCACCTTTATAGCCCTACATGGTTTGGGTCCAGGCTACCTGCGGGATCGCCTTCTCGCGTACAATCCGCCCCGCACACTCAGGTCCTCTGGGAAAGGTTTACTCCAGCCAACAAAAACAAGGCTGACAACCATTACCCAGAAGACCTTTTCTTCTGCCGTTCCCAGACTATGGAATGGCTTGCCGGGAGAGATTCGTCAACTTAATCGTCTTCCGGAATTTAAGAAAGCCATAAAGACTGATCTCTTCCAGCAGGCCTACCCAGTTGAATTTTAAGATGCCTTTTTAATAATTTGCTGCTCTTAATAATGTATTAGTTTTAAATGTTTTAATTAGTTATATGTATTTTATGGTGTTTGTATTTGTGTTGGAGCCCACCTCGATCCAGAGGGAGAGGCGGGTAACAAATAAATAAAATTATTATTATTATTATTATTATTATTATTATTATTATTATTATTATTATTATTAGCAGCTCCTTGGGTTTGACGAGATCTTTGGTTTGTGCTTTGAACTCCTAACGGAACGTTGTGTTTATTTTCCCAAGCCGGTGATGGACAAGACAATGAGAATTATTGGGAGCCCTCTGTGATGACATCTCAACCCATCAAGCAGGAAGTGGGAGAAGAGACGTCTGGAGATCGAACAGAACCAAAAGAGCACGAGGGAAACGAAGCCATGAACGGGGGGAAGGTACCCTTTGCTTGTCAGGATGCCGACGTCCCTGAGCTCCTCCTCCCGGAAGAAGACTGCCAAGAAAAGAAAAGGGCCGAGTGTCCGGTGTGTGGGAAAAAATTCAGGTACCAGTCAGACCTGAGTCGGCATTTCAGAATCCACACAGGGGAGAAACCGTACGAATGTCTGGAGTGCGGGAAGCGCTTCAGCGACAGTGGGACCTTCGCTGCCCACCGGAGAATCCACACGGGGGAGAAACCGTTCAAGTGCTTGGAGTGTGGGAAATGCTTCAGTCGGAGTTACCACCGCACCACGCACCAGAGAACCCACAGAGGGGAGAAGCCGTATCAGTGCCTGGCGTGCGGAAAGAGCTTTAGCCGGAGCACCACCCTCGCCATTCATCAGAGAATCCATGCCGGGGAGAGGCCGTACGGCATCAAAGAGCTGGGGTGGGGACCCAACAACCCGTGGACTGGATCTGGGCCACCCCCAACGATCATCTGGCCCTTGGGGTCCCCTGCCCCTCTGGATGCTATGGGACCCCTGTTGCCTCCCTGGACCACCTCTTCTAACTGGCCTGCCTCTTCCGCTTCCAATGTCTGTGTGTACGAGAGCAACGGAGAGGGAGTTGGCAGAGAAGCAGAGAAGGAGACGCAGTCGCTACATGGTGAGTCCTCAGGCTGGGTGAGGGGGAAATTGTGTGGGTCAGGGAGTGCGGAAGGAGCGGAAAAGAAAAGGCCTTGGCTCAGTTCAGACAACGCATTAGTCAATGCAGTGGGGAAACTCCACTCAGTGGTTGAGTTTCTAGAAGGTGCTCCCCACATAACAAGTTCTAACTCCACCGTTGTGTGACTGTGGGCTACCGTGGAGTTGAGTAAAATCCATTAAGCTGATTGACAGTTCCTCCATCCTCTCTTCTCCCCCGGTCTGCCCGATGGTATCCCATCAGCCATTGCTGCAAAAGAACTAATCCCAGCAGGTCTCCTAGAGCGGCTCTCACTCCTTTTGCCACTCTTGCCAGGGAACTCTGTAGCTAGTAGTCCACTCAACGCAATGGGAAACTCCACAGACGCCTCCACCCAACACAACGGTTGTGCAGGAACTCTCCTCTGCTCAGCATGGATATTCAGCGTGGCGTGTTTTCCCCAAAAAACCCTCCACTGTGGGGTGGAGTTTTCCTGCCAGACAACACATTTCTCAACGGTGGTGTCATAGAATCATAGAATAGTAGAGTTGGAAGGGACTTTTAAGGCCATCGAGTCCAACCCCCGCTCAATGCAGGAATCCACCCTAAAGCATCCCTGACGGATGGCTGTCCAGCTGCCTCTTGAAGGCCTCTATTGTGGGAGAGCCCACAACCTCCCTAGGCAACTGATTCCATTGTCGTACTGCTCTAATAGTCAGGAAGTTTTTCCTGATTTCCAGCCGGAATCTGGCTTCCTGTCACTTGAGCCTGTTGTTCCGTGTCCTGCACTTTGGGAGGATCGAGAAGAGATCCTGGCCCTTCTCTGTGTGACAACCTTTCAAGTATTTGAAGAGTGTCAAAACTCCACCGTGGAGTTCTAAAAACACTGTTGAGAAACATGTTGTCTGAACTGAGCCCTGGTGTTACGCTGCAAGGGGAGGCAACTTGAAGGGGAAAAAACAGAGCTGAAACCAGGCCACTAGCAAATTTCATCTATCCTCCAGCCGCCGCCACCACCTCTCCAGAAGCCGTGGGCTCGCTCTTGCCCCCCTGGACCACTTCCTCCTCTTCCAACGTCTACGAGAGAGAGAAAGAGGGAGTGAGCAGAGAAGGAGAGAAGGAGACGCAGCCACTACCTGGTGAGACTTCTAGTTAGGGTGGGGGGAATTGTATGTGGGGTGGGGATGGGATGGGAGGGGGGGCTGAAAAGAAAAATGCCTTGCCAATGACTGCAAAGGGGAGGAAGCCCTGGAGGGAGAGGGTTGCAGGGGCAATATCGGGGGAGGGAGGGAAGCAAGGAACACGTCTGCAAGACATCATCACCATTATTATTATTATTATTATCATTTTATATAGCAATACTACAAACGAGAAGGATCTTGGAATTGTTGTAGATTGCAAGCTGAATATGAGCCAACAGTGTTATATTGCTGCAAGAAAGGCAAATGCTATTTTGGGCTGCATTCATAGAAGTATAGCTTCCAAATAATGGGAGGTACTGGTTCCTCTCTATTCGGCCCTGGTTAGGCCTCATCTAGAGTATTGCGTCCAGTTCTGGGCTCCACAATTCAAGAAGGACGCAGACAAGCTGGAGCGTGTTCAGAGGAGGGCAACCAGGATGACCAGGAGTCTGGAAACAAAGCCCTATGAAGAGAGACTGAAAGAACTGGGCATGTTTAGCCTGGAGAAGAGAAGATTGAGGGGAGACATGATAGCATTCTTCAAATGCTTAAAAGGTTGTCACATAGAGGAGGGCCAGGATCTCTTCTCGATTCTTCCAGAGTGCAGGACACAGAATAACTGGCTCAAGTTAAAGGAAGCCAGATTCCGGCTGGACATCAGGAAAAACTTCCTGACTGTTAGAGCAGTGCGACAATGGAATCAGTTCCCTAGGGAGGTTGTGGCCTCTCCCACACTAGAGGCCTTCAAGAGGCAGCTGGACAAGCATCTGTCGGGGATGCTTTTGGGTGGATTCCTGCATTGAGCAGGAGGTTGGACTCGATGGCCTTGTAGGCCCCTTCCAACTCTGCTATTCTATGATTCTATGAATGTACATGGTGCTGTACATAGTAAAAGAATAAAACAGCAACACCCGGCCACATAGGTTTGCATTCTAATAAAATCATAAGAAAACAATAAGAAAAGGGAAGAGGACACACCAAATAGGCTCAGGGGGCAATAAATCTAACAGTGTAAAAGTAAGAACAAAGTCAAGTTCTAAAAGCCGTAGAAGAAAGAAAAGTTTTCAATTGAGCTTTAAAAACAGTAATTGATCATCATCATCTATCTTTTCTCGCTCGTGGCCGTTTTTCTAGGTGGACATGGCCGGCTTTGCCAAATCATGCTGTGTTTAACTGCTTTAGAAATTTCCTGGCAATTGAGCATGTTTTAAGTATGACTGCTTTTTGGATGTTAGTGGGGAAGTGTTTTGGTAGGCCCCGTTTGCCGCGACGCAGGCTCTGAACACCAGACCCGGCCGAGGCTACTCCCTGCTCAAGCCAAGCACCACCGCTTGATACGCCTGAGGCAAGGGATAAAGCCCACCTTCCTCCAAACTATGTGAAGAAAGGGGTTAAATGGAGAAGGATTTCAATATATATAATAATGCGCGGTGAGTTATATGTGGAATGATCTCCCCGATGAGGCTCGCCTGGCGCCAACATTGTTATCTTTTCGGCGCCAGGTCAAGACTTTTCTCTTCTCCCAGGCATTTTTAACAGCATTTTAACAGCATTTAACAACGTTAAGTTTGTTTTTAATGGACCCCACAATTGTTGTTTTTAAATGGATACTGTTGTTTTTATACTGTTTTTATGTGTGTGTGTGTGTGTGTGTGTGTGTGTGTGTGTGTGTTTAAATTGTATACTTTTAATGTTTACTATTTTTAAATGTTGTAAACCGCCCAGAGAGCTTCGGCTGTGGGGCGGTATATAAATGTAATTAAATAAATTATATCTGCTGAGGTGAATGATTGTCAGAGTGGGTGCTGAATGTGTAAACTGAAGATGATAAATGCCAAACAGACACGTGGGCTTTTTGTGGTAGTTTAAAAACAAACAATCAAAATTTATTTTTAAAAGTTCATAAGCTTTGCTTCAACTAACAACGCTTAAAAAACTTTTTTTAAAAACCTTTCATACAATCCTGTCACTCATTCACATACGCGCTTTCCTTTTTCTCACACAATCGCTCTTGAACTTTCTTTATTATCAGTATTGAATTATATACTTCCACTACGTGCACACCACACTCTAAAGACACCACTCACTACACTGACTCTCAAATTTCCCAGAACTTAAGTACGCTAAACACAGAGAGCACTAAAGACTCTAAGCCAGCCTTCCTCAACCTGGGGCGCTCCAGATGTGTTGGACTGCAACTCCCAGAATGCCCCAGCCAGCTGGCTGGGGCATTCTGGGAGATGCAGTCCAGCACATCTGGAGTGCCCCAGGTTGAGGAAGGCTGCTCTAAGAGTACCTAAAAAGTCCCCCACAATCCCCTCAGTCCTTCCCTTATATATGACTCCTCCCCCTCCTCACACATTCTAACTCCGCCCACTCAGGCCAACATTCTAAAAACCACAGACTTATAAACTGCAGACATACCTTTGGGAACTGACTTGTGGGGTGTAACGCCACACCGTTCCTGAAGGTTTTCTGTAAAAATAAATAAATTGATGTGATGCCGGTGACTGATGTGAGTTAACGAAATAATTGTAACTTTTTTCTGTTGTCATAGTTTTTTAACTTCCATAGCCAGTGCTGTATATTTTTCTCTCTTTTCCGCTTCCTTTTCTACAACATTTTTGTCTATTATGATCATCGTCATCTCTTTTCTTGCTTGTGGCGGTTTTTCTAGATTTATTTATTTATTACATTTTTATACCGCCCAATAGCTGAAGCTCTCTGGGCGGTTCACAGAAATTAAAACCATTAAGATCATAATAAAACATCCAACAATCTAAAAAACCCAATAACAAAATACAATATAAAAAGCACAACCAGGATGAAACTACACAGCAGAAATTGATGTAGGATTAAAATACAGAATTAAAAGAGCAAAGTTTAAATTTAGGCGTTAAAATACTGAGAGAATAAAAAGGTCTTCAGCTGGCAACGAAAAGAATACAGTGTAGGCGCCAGGCGGACCTCTCTGAGGAGCTCGTTCCACAGCCGGGGTGCCACAACGGAGAAGGCCCTGCTCCTAGTAGCCACCTGCCTCACTTCCTTTGGCAGGGGCTTACAGAGAAGGACCCCTGTGGATGATCTCAAGGTCTAGGTAGGTACGTATGGGAGGAGGCGTTCCTTCAAATAATCTGGCCTCAAGCCATTTAGGACTTTGTATGTTAGTACCAGCACTTTGAATCGGTGCCAGATCTGGACTGACATGAACATGACAGGCTTTGCCAAGTCATGCTGCCATTTACTGATGATGATGATGATGATGATGATGATAATTTTACTGTAAATTTCAAGACACCGCCCAGAGAGCTTCAGCAATGGGGTGGTATATAAATGTCATAAATGTAATAAACAAACAAGAACATAAGAACATCAGAAGAGCCCTGCTGGATCAGACCAAGGGTCCATCTAGGCCAGCACTCTGTTCACACAGTGGCCAACCAGCCATCGGCCAGGGATGAACAAGCAGGACATGGTGCAACAGCACCCTCCCGCCCATGTTCCCCAGCAACTGGTGCACACAGGCTTGCTGCCTCGAATACTGGAGATAGCACACAACCATCAGGGCTAGTAGCCCTTGATAGCCTTTGCCTCCGGGCGTTTTAGTCTCAATTCCTTTTCTTATAATGCCTAACATGGAGTTTGCCTTCTTTACAGCGGCCGCACACTGGGTGGACAACAACAAACAAAAGGAAAGAACAGGTACAAAAAAATAAATATATTTCTTTATAATAAAAGAAATTTCTTATAAATGTATTTATTTATTTATTTATTTGGAGTATTTTTATCCCGCACCTCAGCCAAAAGGCTCTCGGAGCGGCTTACAATGTATCAGTAAAGAAGACAGTCCCTACCCTCAGGCTTACATTCTAAAAAAGACATGACACACAAGGAAAAGTGGATGGGAGGGAAGAGGGAGAAAATAAAAAGAAATTAAGGAGACTGTTTAGGCGGGTGGGAAGGCCCTGCTCCGTCCTCTCATCTCCCAATGGAGGGGCAAACCAACAGCTCCTTCTTCCCCACAAGGTGAAGATGTGTCAGGCATGATAATACTAGAATCTGGATCTGATGTGGCTCATAATATTGGAGCCCGAGGTCATCCAATAATCCTCCTCCTCTCCATTTTTATCCTCACAACAACAACCCTGGGAAGTAATAATAATAATACCGTATTTCTTCGATTCTAAGACACACTTTTCCCCCATATAAACATCTCTAAAAACGGGGCGCATCTTAGAATCGCAGGTGCGATTATTTTTCTTAGAATCAAAGCTTTTTTTTCTGTTGGTGGTACTGAAATTAGTGTGCGTCTTACAATCGATGGCGCCTTACTGTTGAAGAAATACGGTAATAATAAATTTATTTCTTGCCCGCCTCTCCATTTTGATCGAGGCGGGGATCAACAATAAACGATAAAATACATAATACTCAATTAAAACATAATATACATTGTTAGAGACATCCTAAAAACATTTTAAAAACATCTTAAAATTCCACTGAATAGGCCTGCCAGAAGAGATCAGTAGGTTGGGCTGAGAGTCTGACTGGCCCAAAGTCACCCAGTGGGTTTCCATGGCTGAGTGAGGACTAGAACCCGGATATCATAGAATCATAGAATAGCAGAGTTGGAAGGGGCCTACAAGGCCATCAAGTCCAACCCCCTGCTCAATGCAGGAATCCACCCTAAAGCATCCCTGACAGATGCTTGTCCAGCTGCCTCTTGAAGGCCTCTAGTGTGGGAGAGCCCACAACCTCCCTAGGTAACTGATTCCATTGTCGTACTGCTCTAACAGTCAGGAAGTTTTTCCTGATGTCCAGCTGGAATCTGGCTTCCTTTAACTTGAGCCCGTTATTCCGTGTCCTGCACACTGGGAGGATCGAGAAGAGATCCTGGCCCTCTTCTGTGTGACAACCTTTTAAGTATTTGAAGAGTGCTCTCATGTCTCCCCTCAATCTTCTCTTCTCCAGGCTAAACAGGCTCAGTTCTTTCAGTCTCTCTTCATAGGGCTTTGTTTCCAGACCCCTAATCATCATGGTTTCCCTCCTCTGAACACGCTCCAGCTTGTCTGTGTCCTTCTTGAATTGTGGAGCCCAGAACTGGACGCAATACTCTAGATGAGGCAGTCCAACTCCCAGTCCAACACTTTAGCCACTAAGCCACACTGGCTCTCATATGGTATAAATTCATGGAGGTTAAGGCTGTCAATGGCTATTAGTCAAGATGGCTATGCATTAACTTTGGGATCAGAGGCAGAAAGCCAGTTAAGGACATAAGAAGCGCCCTGCTGGATCAGACCAAGGGTCTGCCGTGTCGTCCGAACCAGCCTTGCTTGCAAAAATAGACCCCCTTCGCAGTCAGTTGAGTAAATGCAGCTAACTTGTAAATCTGTTTCCTGTCTTGGTAGATCGCTTGGTGCCTACACCAGCGCCGACCAAAAGGAAAGTCGATGCGGAAGGCCGTGTTTTTAACGAGAACTGGACCGCCGATTATTTCTTTGTGGAGGTGCGCGGCAAGCCCGTGTGCCTGGTTTGCGGGAAAGCCCTTTCCGTCATGAAGAAAGTGAACCTGGAGAGACACTACAACACGATGCACGGCCAGTACGAGGCGTTTCAGGGAGAACTGCGCCTGGAGAAAATCGGCGCGTTGAAGAAGGATTTGAGCGCACGGCAGGGGAATCCCTCCAGCTCGAGAAAAGAAAGCGCCCCGCAAGGCGGATGCGCGGACAGCGTGGTGCAAGCCAGCTACGCGGTGAGCGAGCTCATCACCAAAAAGCTGCGGCCTCATTCCGAAGGCGAGTTTGTGAAGGAGTGCCTGATCGCCACAGCGGCCTTATTGGCGCCGGAGAAGCTGAAATTATTTGAGAGCGTGAGTTTATCCCGCACGACAGTGTCGGGACGCATTAGCGACATGGCTCAGGACACCGAAACGTCCCTGAAAGACTCGGCGGCGGATTTTGCCTTCTACTGCCTGGCTATCGACGAGACGACGGACATCACGAACACAGCCCAAGTGGCCATTTTTGTGCGGGGCATCAGTCGGGGCTTCGAGGTTCGAGAGGACCTGCTCTCTTTAGCGGCGGTGCACGACACCACCAACGGCAGCGATATTTTCGAGAAGGTCCTTTCGGCCGTGCACCGGCTGCACTTGCCGTTTGAGAAGCTGAGCGGGCTTGCGACTGACGGTGCTCCAGCCATGGTCGGCCCTCAGGAAGGGTTAGTTGCCCTGCTGAAGAAGGAAATCGATCACCTCGGCCTCAACCCGAGTCAGATGTTCGTGTACCACTGCATCGTGCACCAAGACGATCTGTACGCACAGTCCCCGCGCCTGAACCACGTCATGTCAACGGTGATCATGACCATTAAGTTTATTAAAAACCGAGGGTTCAACAGCCCGCTGTTCAAAGAGCTGTTGAAAGACCTCGAATCGGAGTGCGGCGACTTAGTTTATTACTGCGAGGTGCGCTGGCTGATCCGAGGGAGCGTGCTGCTGCGCTATTACGAACGGAGGGAGGAAGTGAAAGTTTTCATGGAGGCAAAGGGAAGGCCTGTGGCTGAGCTGAGTGACCCCAGATGGGTGCGCGACCTGGCGTTCATGGTCGACATGACTCAGTACTTGTCGGAGTTCAGCGCCACGTTGCAAGGGCCAAACCAATTTCTCCCTTCCCTCCTTTCGAACGTCAGGCTGTTCGAAGCGAAGTTAAATCTCCTGCATTTCCAGCTGGAAGAGGGCAACACGCTGTATTTTCCCACGCTTCAAGGGCTGAACCCCGAATCGACGTCGGAGTACGCCTGGGAGTGCGCAAATCTGCTCCAGATCTTTTCCGAGCGATTCCAAGACCTGGAAGAGAAGGAGCCGGAATTGAACATGTTTGCCACGCCGTTCAGCATCGACGTGGCCGAGGTCCCCGAACGCTTCCGACAGGAGCTTGCAGATCTGCAAAGCAACGGCGAGCTTCGGATGAAATTCGCGAGCCTGGAACTGCTGGAATTCTACAGACTCTGCATCGGCGCCGATGAGTTTCCCAACCTGAGGAGGCACGCGCTGAAAGTGGCCTCGCTGTTTGGAACGACGTACTGCTTTGAGCAGTTTTCGAAGCTTTCGCTCACCAAGAATTGCCGGCGTGCCAGGTTGACGGGCGCGAACTTGGAAAACCAGTTGCGGGTCGCAATATCGTCGGTGCCGGCCGATATAGCGGGACTCACCAAGGAAAAGCAAGCACAGGTCTCGCACTAAGGGACGCGGACGGGGCGAGGTGAGGATATTTCTTTCCTTCGGTAAGAAAAATGACGTAAAATGAGACGGTTCAGCTGGAGCAGATGAGTTCAGCCTTTTAATACATTTTGTGGCTTTTAGTCCTCAGCTCACACTCAACTGAACCTATGCAATGACACAATCTTTGCCCACTTTGGGTGCCGGCTCCGCCCTCAATTGACTTTAAGAACATAAGAAGAGCCATGCTGGATCAGACCAAGCGTCCATCTTGTCCAACGTAGCGTTCATTTTTTCTGTGGGGCAGTGGCCCGATGCCGTATAAATGCTCAGAGTGCGATCTAGACTTCACCGTACATAGGGTAGTATTCAATGTTAGTTCTATAGAGAGTAGGAAAGGAAAGGAACCTCTCGTGGAAGCACGGAGTCATTGCTGACTCTTGGAGGGATGCCAGCTTTCACTGAAGTTTTCTGGGCAGGCCTTATAGCGGGGTGGTTTGCCGTTGCCTTCCCCGGCCGTTATTACCTTTCCCCCAGCTAACTGGGTACTCATTTTACCGACCTCGGGAGGATGGAAGGCTGAGTCGACCAGAGCCGGCTGCCTGAAACCAGCTTCCGCTGGGCTCGAACTCAGGCCGTGGGGAGAGTTTCAGCTGCAGAAACTGCTGCTTTACCTCTCTGTAGACCCATTGAAATGAATGTGATTTAAGGTAGCCATGACTAACTTAAGCCTCATTCATTTCAATGGATCTACTCTTATGTAGGACTAACATTGGACACTACACTTATTTTAGTAAGGATGTCGAAAGTCTCTGAAATGTGTTCCATCTGCATTTCATGGATTGTCAGGTTCCTTTTGTTCTATCAGCTGCTCATTCACTGAATTGGATATTTTTTCCAATTTACCGAATTTGTGCAAATTCGCACTTGGGAAAGTGCGCAACCCCACCCCTAGATTTGCATTTTCCTGCTTTAGGCTATAAGGGAAATGCAAATTTTTCAGCTGGTGGTTTTTTAATGGTATTAATTTTTCTACGTTTAAATTTAAATAAAATTCTGGAGAGTAAAAAAAAAACAGTTGGCAAGTCTGTAGAATCCATTAAACTCAGGAAAATCAGGTTGGCTGACAAATCTGCAGTTCGGATTCATTTGATGCCATTGTGGATTTTTCCAACATCCCTAGTTTAGGCCCATTGAAACCAAGAGGACAACTTTGCCATGACTGATTTACGTCCCATAGATTTCAATGAGCCTCCCTGAAATATGATGATGTCTTGACCGAGCCGACGGGAGTGCGGAAAGCGTTCTTGTCAAGCCTTAAATTCCATCAGAGAATTTATATGGGGGAGAAACAGCGCTCCCATCATCCCCAGTCAGCATGGCCAATGTTTGTGTTGGCTGTGGGTTGATGGGAAATGTAGTCCAATACATTTGGAGGGTGCTGGATTGGACAACGTTTCTGTGAATGGTCAGACTGGAAGGCGCTTCCATCAGAGGACAACCTTAAAAGACATGGAAGAATGCACACAGGAAAGGATGCTGTAAGTCCTAGCCATGTCTGAAATATGGGACGATTTTCCAGTGGTAAGCAGCCCTTCATTTTAAACAACTCAACAAACTCAGGGGAAAGCGTATAAATGAAGCAGGGTTTTGATTAAGGGTTGGGTTTTTTTACCGATGCAAGTGTCACGAACAACAGAGAATCCACAAAAGAGCCTCTGTGGATAAATGCGCCCAGTGTGGGAGCAACGTCCATTAGTAGGGCCGAAAGTGGGGAGTGTACATCAGTTGAAGGCACCCTTTTACACAGTGTCCAACTTGTTCTCTGATGAAGCACCCGCCTGGTTGCCTGAGAGGAATAAACGTCTCCCAGTGACTGCACGAATCCAAACTGGTGTGAGGATAGACACACGCCTGCAGGTGCCTGCTCAGGACTCAATGGTCTGGTTCAGACCACACATTAAACCATGCTGCTTAACCACAAAATGGTTAAGGGAATGCATTAAGATTAAGCAGCATGGTTTAGTGTGTTGTCTGAACCAGGCCATTTTGTAAGGAGCCCAATATTATTTGGTTTGTTTCTTGAAATCCTACACAAAGAGCATTTTTTTAAAAAAAAAATATCCCCATATTGTCAGTTTTGTACAAGAATGTTTAATTAAACAACGTGCTGTCAAATCCTTCTTTGCCTACTTTTTGTCAAGAACCACTCAGAGCTGAAGCCTTTTCAGGCCTATGGGCACATTTGGAGTTTTGATAACAGTGGCATGGGCCTCCCCACAAAACAGTTGCTGTGTGAGGCATGACTTGTCATACGATGGTTGCCACGGGAGACAAGGCTAGCCAGGAAATGACAAGGAGTTAAGTAAGATCCAATAAATCAGAAATGGATCACCATGAATGTTTGATTGTTATGTGGGAGCGCTATCAAACCACCATTATATTAAAGTTTGCATTTAATTAAATTGACTATGGTTTGTTGAATCATGGGTTGTCGGATGTGCAAACGCGGAACTATGGGTTGTTTACCCCCAAATAATCCACAAAGCGAACCCATAGTTCGTTCTTCGGTTGTGATTTGCGGGTTGTTTAAACCATGGGTTGTCATTACGTCTGAATCCAGAATCCTAGGTTGTTTCACCGGGCTACAAAGTCAGCGGCAACAGCAGTGCTGCAAAGGCAGTTGGGATACATGAAAGGAGCTGGCAAATGAGAGATACAAACAACCCAGGGGCTGAGAAAACAAATCATAGTTTGTTAGATCGTCTGCCCGACAAACTCTGGGTGGGGTAACCATGGGTTATTGTTAGGTGTGAACCAGGTTGTTTGGTTAATCATAGCCCATTTTATTTATATTTTATTTATTTATTTATTTATTACATTTATATACCGCTCCCATAGCCAGGGCTCTCTGGGCGGTTTACAGAAATTCTAAAATTGAGGTAAAAACAAGTATACAAAATTTAAAACTCTAAAACACAGAACATACACACATAAAGCATTAAAAACCAATTAAAAACTAAACATGTGGGTAATTAGATCTGCTATCATGAGATCTGTTGGGATGTGCCGCCATATGCCTGGGCAAAGAGGAAAGTCTTAACCTGGTGCCGGAAAGATAGCAGCGTTGGTGCCAGACGAGCCTCGTCAGGGAGATCATTCCACAGTCTGGGGGCCACCACCGAAAAGGCCCTGTCCCTTGTTGCCACACTCTGAGCCTCTCTCGGAGTAGGCACTCAGAGGAGGACCTTAGATGTTGAATGTAGTGACCGGGTATATTCACGTCAGGAGAGGCATTCCGTCAGGTGTTGTGGTCCCAAGCCGTGTAAGACTTTATAGGTCAAAACCAGCACCTTGAATTGGGTTCGGAAACAGACAAGCAGCCAGTGCAAGCAGACCAGAGCAGGTGTTATATGGTCAAACCTTCTGGTTCCCGAAATCAATCTGACCGCTGCATTTTGCAAAAGCTGCAGCTTCCGAACCGTCTTCAAAGGCAGCCCTACGTAGAGCGCATTGCAGTAATCTAACTTGGATTTAACCTGCAAGGTTGCCTGAGGCAGGCTTCTCCCCAAGACATTTTTGTTGCCTGGGGGAGAGCGGCAAAGGGCACCCCCCACCCCCAAATAAAGGTGCACAGCACAAGTTATTATGAGATGTAAGCCCGAAAAACCCACAAGTGCCTCTTCTGCTCCCTGGCAATAAAGATACAATTGCAGTAAATGAAATGACTAACAATTTGCTGGCCTTTCGTGACACCCAAAGCCAGCTGCCTCAGCTGAGGCAACCACCTCGCCCCACCTAACGGTAGGGCCGGCCCTCCTGCTGCCTTTGGCACCAGCGTCCCAGCAGGCCGAAGAAAAGGAAGATTAGCAGCTGCACCAAAAGTGCCCGTTTTTGCTTTACCCGTTCACGTTTTCCTCTTATTTTTCTGTCAGGCCACCCAGTCTGAAGAGCTTCAATGAACCCACTGGCCTATAAGGCCTGCTATAAGGCCCGCTATAAGGCCTGCCAAGAAAACGTCAGCGAAAGCTGGCGTCCCTCCAAAAGTCAGTAATGGCTCAGTGCTTGCACAAGAGGTTCCTTTCCTTCCTTTCCTATTATTATTATTATTATTATTATTATTATTATTATTATTATTATTATTATTATTATTTCTATCCCGCCTTTTGCCCAGTACTGGGCCTCATAACAATAACAATGATTAATAACAATAATAACAATAATTTCTTACCTGCCTCTCCCTCTGGATCGAGGCGGGGAGCAACACTGAATACAAAAATATAAAATACATAAAACTGATTAAAAATGAAACCGATACATTATTAAAATCATAGGGTGACCCTATGAAAAGGAGGACCGGGCTCCTGTATCTTTAACAGTTGCATAGAAAAGGGAATTTCAGTAGGTGTCATTTGTATATATGGTGAACCTGGTGAAATTCCCTCTTCATCACCACAGTTAAAGCTGCAGGAGCCCTGCCTTCTTTTAAATCTGGTCACTCTAGTATAGCTCCTGCAGCTTTAACTGTGGTGATGAAGAGGGAATTTCACCAGGGGCACAGCTGTATTTCAACGTTACAAGTCTTTTGAGGTTTTAGCTCTTGCATTTTAGCTCTTTTAAATATTTATTCAATTATTACATTTCTAATCCGCCCAATAACCAACGAGCTCTGGGCGGATTTCAAACTTAAAAGAAACACTTTGTGGGGAGGGGGGGCATAACAGAAACACAACCCCTCACCCAAAAGAATCATAAGTAAAAGTTGAAAAACTACGGAACATCTAACACTGAAATCCTGGTATACAGAACTGTGGCAAAAAGGTCTTGGCAGAAAAATTGACGGACCAACTGAAACTAGTTAAAGGCAAAGTATCCAACCCTATTTCGAGTAGATCCATTGAAATGAATGGGATTTATGTTAACCATGTCTTAAGTCCCATTCATTTCAGTGGGTCGACTTCAAGTAAGACTAAGATTGGATTCTGCCCAAAGTCAAAACATCTGGCTGTTATAAATCAGGGCTGGATTTTATTTTATGTACTAATCAGGGACATACACACCAGTATTTGTCAAAGTCTCTCCTCAGACTGTGTAAAAGAGACTCAATATAATCCATTACAGTGAAGAATTTATAAAGAAAAACTCCCAAGCAGCTGGTGGATTCCACCTATATCTTGGTTTGTAAGGTAAAGGGGGGGAAATACATATATGTTAAATGTACTACTCTCTGTCAATAAATAGATTTAAATCCAATGTTTTTTCTATTTATTATTTTTCTCTGTGCTAGTTTGTTTAATCTTGTTTTGTAAAACTAATAAAATCTTTTTAAAAAGATGACAGTCCCTCCCTTCATGGGTACAACTGCATTTCAATGTTACAATCTGTTTTGCGATTTTATTGCCTTTTTAATATATATATATATATATATATATATATATATATATATATATATTACTACATTTCCAATAATTAATGTTCTCTGGCCGGATTACAAGCAAAAGAAACACAAAGAGGGCAGAGGGATATCCACAGGAGAAAAATCTCTTCATTGGCTCCCAATTCACTCCAGAAACTTCTCCTGTTGACCTTCAAAGCTTTTCACGGTCTAGCTCCTGCCTATCTCTCCTCTCTCATCTCACACTATTGCCCCGCTCGTGCTCTTCGCTCCTCTGATGCCATGCTTCTTGCCTGCCCAAGGGTCTCTACTTCCCTTGCTCGGCTTCGTCCATTTTCCTCTGCTGCCCCTCATGCCTGGAATGCTCTTCCAGAACACCTGAGAACTACCAACTCAATCACAGCTTTCAAAACACAGCTAAAAACTTTTCTTTTCCCTATAGCTTTTAAACTTTGAGCTTGTTCTGACTCTATACTGTTAGCTTCACCCTTCCCGGTGCCTGTTTACACTTCCCTGTGCCTGTTTGCATTCTCTTTCCCTCCTTATTGTTTACTACAACTTTATTAGATTGTAAGCCTATGCGGCAGGGTCTTGCTATTTACTGTGTTATCTGTACAGCACCATGTACATCGATGGTGCTATATAAATAAATAATAATAATAATAATTGTATGGAATGTAGAAAGAGTTTCATTAATAGCAGAAATCTTACTAGAATCATCAAGTTGGAAGGGGCTTATAAGGCCATCAAGTCCAACCCCCTGCTCAATGCAGGAATCCACCTTAAAACATCCCTGACAGATGGCTGTCCAGCTGCATCTCAAATGCCTCTAATGTAGGAGAGCCCACGACCTCCCTAGCTCATTGGTTCCATTGTTGTACTGCTCTAACAGTCAGGAAGTTTTTCCTGATGTCCAGCCGGAATCTGGCTTCTTGTCACTTGAGCCCATTATTCCGTGTCCTGTACTCTGGGACGATCGGGAAGAGATCCTGGCCCTCCTATGTGTGACAACCTTTTAAGTATTTGATGAGTGCTATCATGTCTCCCCTCAATCTTCTCTTCTCCAGGCTAAACATGCCCAGTTCTTTCAGTCTCTCTTCATAGGGCTTTGTTTCCACACCCCTGGGCATCCTGGTTGCCCTCCTCTGAACACGCTCCAGTTTATCTGCGTCCTTCTTGACTTGTGGAGCCCAGAACTGGACGCAATACTCTAGATGAGGCCTAACCAGGGCCAAATAGAGAGGAACCAGTACCTCCCGCGATTTGGAAGCTATACTTCTATTAATCCAGCCCAATATAGCATTTGCCTTTCTTGCAGCCATATCACGCTGTTGGCTCATATTCAGCTTGTGATCTACAATTCCAAGATCCTTCTCATTTGTAGTATTGCTGAGCCAAGTACCGCCCCCACCATCTTGTAACTGTGCATTTGGTTTCTATTTCCTAGAGGTAGCTTTCACACAGCTGAAGCCATATGTGGGAGAGTGGAACACTTACTACATATCAAAGAACCCACTTGAGTATAACCGTATAAATGCAGAAGGGAGAAAGCTACCTGCTCCTCACCACCCAACTCATGGTGGATCATCTGGGTGGAGGGGCACAGAGGACAGGATTTCCCAAGCTCCGCAGGCCACTACTAGGATAGCAGAGGGCCTCAGGATGGCCATATGAGTTTTAGATAGAATCTATGAAGGGAGAATCAGTAGAAATGTTCCCCATATAATGAATAATGGGCTCAAGTTGAAGGAAGCCAGATTCCAGCTGGACATCAGGAAAAACTTCCTGACTGTTAAGCATAGCATGACAATGGAATCAGTTACCTAGGGGGGGGTTGTGGGCTCTCCCACACTAGAGGCCTTCAAGAGGCAGCTGGACAACCATCTGTCAGGGATGATTTAGGGTGGATTCCTGCATTGAGCAGGGGGTTGGACTCCATGGCCTTGTAGGCCCCTTCCAACTCGGCTATTCTATGATTCTATGAAAACTGTCTCAAACGAAATGGGACTTACACTGAGTTGGATTGTTCATATATTGGGAAACCTTACTACACATGGAAGAACTCACAAAGGAAAGAAACCATATACATGGCTTGGGACCTTGAAACTCCCTATATATGCCTGCTCGAGATCTGAGATCAGTGCGTCCCACCAAGGTGATACATACATTATGGTGGGACATAGGAGAGGGCTTTCTCTGTGGTGGCTGTGGAATGCCCTCCCTTTGGAGGCCCGACTGGGGCTGACACTGGCTTCATTTCGGCACCAAGTTAAAACATGGCTCTGAATTAAAGCCTTTGAAGGCTAAAGTTCTCCAAGGTTGCATATAGTTTTAATTGTTTTACATTTAATTGTTCTGATTTTATCTGTCCGCCGCCTTGAAATCCAAGTGCTATATGGCGGGATACAAATGTTTTAATAGGTAAATAAAATAAAATCTTACTATGTGAAAAGAGCCTCAATCACAGGTTGTAGAGAGGGGTGTCACGGTTCTGTCCGCCACCATTTGCCCCTGCCACCACCTCCCCAGGTCCCCGCACCTTGGAGGAAACTTCAAGTAGCCCGATACACACAGTCATGTATTCCTGGCCGGTGACCCACTGGATTTAGTGCTTGACTTTAAGGAAAAGAAATACCAGCACAAAATACTGAGCAGGATAGTTTATTTACAAGTCAGGAGTAAGGGAATGGGAAGAGTAATGAGGAAAGACGATACAGGAAACCCAAGAACCAATCCCTTGTTTGGAAAACCAACACAGCTAAAACAATAAACTACCTGGCCTAGCTATTTACTCCAGAGTACGGCCCTTTTCATCATAAACCAGCAACCAAGACCAGATGAAAATTAAAGGACAAAGAGTTGAACATTCCTCCCACCCAGGCTTTATCCCATCCCAAACTCGGCTTCAGCTATTCCACTCACCCCCTTTTTAAAGGAAGTGATGGCATATTCACACCTCACCAGTTGGGTTTCTCCCTATTTCAGCAAATCGCACGGAAATCTTAGCAGTGAGGTCCGAGGGAAGAGGTTCACAGTCAATCAACGGAAGTAGCATCAGGGCCTGGCCCCATTTTTGTCAAACTTTCTGCCCCCACCCCAAAGAAATGGGGAAAATGCATTTAATTTAGAATAGTAAAGTTGGAAGGGGCCTGTAAGGTCATCAAGTCCAACCCCCTGCTCAATGCAGGAATCCACCTTAAAGAGGGCTGAAAGAGGGCTGTCCAGCTGCCTCTTGAAGGCCTCTACTGTGGGAGAAGAGCCCACCACCTCCCTAGGTCATTGGTTCAACTGTTGTACTGCTCTAACAGTTAGGGAGCTTTTCCTGACGTCCAGCTGGAATCTGGCTTCCTGTCACTTGAGCCCATGATTCTATGTCTGGGACTCTGGGATGACTGAGAAGAGATCCTGGCCCTCCTCTATGTGACAGCCTTTCAAATATTTGAAGAGTGCTCTCATGTCTCCCTTCAATCTTCTCTTCTCCAGGCTAAACAGGCCCACTTCTTTCAGTCTCTTCTCATAGGGCTTTGTTTCACAGAATAGTAGAGTTGGAAGGGGCCTATAAGGCCATCGAGTCCAACCCCCTCCTCAATGCAGGAATCCACCTTAAAGCATCCCTGACAGATGCTTGTCCAGCTGCCTCTTGAAGGCCTCTAGTGTGGGAGAGCCCACAACCTCCCTAGGTAACTGGTTCCATTGTCGTACTGCTCTAACAATCAGGAAGTTTTTCCTGATGTCCAGCTGGAATCTGGCTTCCTTTAACTTGAGCCCGTTATTCCGTGTCCTGCACTTTGGGAGGATCGAGAAGAGATCCTGGCCCTCCTCTGTGGGACAACCTTTTGTCCTTTTAAGGGACAACCTTTTAACCTTTTAAGTGCTCTCATATCTCCCCTCAATCTTCTCTTCTGCAGGCTAAACATGCCCAGTTCTTTCAGTCGCTCTTCATAGGGCTTTGTTTCCAGACCCCTGATCATCCTGGTTGCCCTCCTCTGAACACGCTCCAGCTTGTCTGTGTCCTTTTTGAAGTGTGGAGCCCAGAACTGGACACGATACTCTAGATGAGGCCTAACCAGGGCCGAATAGAGAGGAACCAGGACCTCACACGATTTGGAAGCTATACTTCTATTTATGCAGCCCAAAATAGCATTTGCAGACCCCTGATCATCCTCGTGGCCCTCCTCTGAACTTTCACACCTCTACAACATCTCTCCTGCATCATTTAAGCTGGGGCGTCCATATGGAAGGAATGGCAGGGCTCCTGCAGCTTTAACTGTTGTGATGAAGAGGGAATTTCGCCAGGTGCTGCAGGCATACAAATGACACCGGATGAAATTCCCACCCCAGTCTCCCCAAAGCAGCCGAGTTTCGAGAAGGCAGCAACGGCACAGGCCCACAGGCTGGCTCCTTCAGCTTGGAGGGAGGGAATGGAGGTGCGAAGGGGGAGGGGCACGCTTCGCTGCTCTTCCTGCTCATGGGGGAGCTTCTTCCGGCTTCACGATAAAGCTGGCTCTGCCTATAACTCTGTCCCTCAGCCTGCTAATCTTCCCTGGCTTCAATGTGTAGCACATGCAAAGCTATGAGCTACTTAGGGGAGTCTGCCACCTAGTGACTGAAGATGCTATTGCAGGTTTTAATCACGCAGACACTTAAAATCATTAGAATGAGCACATTTTAAAAAACCAAAATAATCCAAAGGGGCACGCCCCTAGGGTCCCCTTAATATGCATGCCAAGTTTCACTTGTGTAGGTTTCGCAGTCTTGCAGCTGGGGTTGGACTCGATGGCCTTATAGGCCCCTTCCAACTCTACTATTCTATGATTCTAGATATGTCTACTGCCAAGAAATCCATCCCTTTTTTTGGGGGGGGGGTGTTTCCTGGATTTCCATGGGTCCCATAACTCAGTTTGCATTTGCGAGCCGAGGTTTCCCCTGAAATCTGGGAACTTTACAAAGCCCTTAACAACTTGGGACCAGGATACCTGAGAGAGCGCCTTCTCCCCTACCAACCTGCCCGGTCCCTAAGGTAATCCGAGGGCCTGCTCCTGGTGGTTCCACATAGACCCATCCTCGGATTGGAGTCCACCAAGGGAAGAGCCTTCAGCGTGGTGGCCCCCCTCCTATGGAATTCCCTGCCTCTGGAGGTCAGGCAGGTGCCAACTTTGTATTCCTTTTGGCGTCTCCTGAAAACATCATTATTAAAAACATTAAAAACATACTGTAACTAGTACATTAAAATACACCACACGCAGATAATCTATAAAAGCAGAATAAATCATTTTTCAATTACCAGGTGTCACAAAAAAACCCATTTCCGAGGCTTCTCATCCGAAAGGAAAAAAACTGTCTGCAATGCAACTTGTAGAGATTCTTCCTCATGGGGGAAGCAGAGAGCACGTGAAACTATACCTGTCAGATGTATTGTTATTTATTTTCTGAGCTGTATTATTATGTCTATTATTTAACTTGTATTATTACAAGATAAATAAGCTGTATTGGCTGTATTCTTTATCTTCTGAGCTTCGTTTGATATGAAGATACGATTTCTATCAGTGTTTCGTTCCACACATTCAGCGTTTCTGGGATTCACGGCGTTGTCCCTTGTGTGGATTCTTTGATGGTAAGTAAGGTTTGTGCTACGATTGAAACTTTTTCCGCATGTGGGGCATTTATAGGGTTTCTCCTCCGTGTGGATTATTTGATGTTGTGTCAGGTTACTAATCCTACTGAAGCTTTTTCCACACGTGGAACACTGATACGGCTTCTCCCCTGTGTGGATTATTTGATGTTGTGTAAGGTTACCAACCATACTGAAGTTTTTGCCACACGTGGAGCATTTATATGGTTTCTCTCCTGTGTGAGTCCTTTGATGGGAGCAAAGGTGTGTGCGGTGACTGAAGCTCTTTCCACACAATGAGCATTTGTATGGTTTTTCCCCTGTGTGAATTATTTGATGTTGGGTAAGGTTACCGACGTTACTGAAACTCTTTCTACACACCGAGCATGTGTAAGGCTTCTCCCCTGTATGAATTATCTGATGTTGTGTAAGGTTGCCAATCTTACTGAAGCTCTTGCCACATGTGGAACATTTATAAGGTCTCTCTCCTGTATGGATTATTTGATGTTGCGTCAGGTTACCAATCATACTGAAGCTCTTTCCGCATATGAAACATCCATAAGGTTTCTCCCCTGTGTGGATTCTTTGATGTGCGCAAAGGTGGGAACTCCACCAGAAGCTTTTTCCGCATGCTGAGCATTTATATGGCTTCAGCTCATCCTGAATTCTCTTTGGTATGCTAAGCCTTGTTTTATTAGTCAAGATTTTTGCAGACAGGGGGGTCTTCTTTCTCTCGTTTTCTTTGCAACGTTCTTGTTGGCCCAGGGTCTCATGAAAGTCTGCCTCTTCAGAACAAATGGATGTCTTCACCCACTTCTTTGCTTCAGTTTTCCTCCTCTGCCATTCAACCTTTTCTTTATTGTTATCCCTCCTTTCACCTGCAGGAATAAAGAAAGAATCTGATGAGGGAGAAATGGATCCTCCATTCAGGGAAAAACCCAATTAACTGCTGTGAGAATAATAGAACAGAAAAGAGTTCCGGTCATGCACTAAATGGCTCCTGGCTGGCATTCAACTGGCAGCCAGTGTAATGTATTGCAGGGCTGGGCAGAAGGTAGATCTCCAGATATTTTGGACCTCAACTCCCAGAAGCCCCTGCCAGCATAGCAAATGTTCGGAATGCTGGGAGTTGAAGTTCAAAACTCTTGGTGGAGATCTACTTTCCGCCCACCCCTCGTGCAATGTATTTGGATGCTTGACATGCATCAAGTCCCAGATTTGACCTCTAGCATCGACAATTGAAGGGGGCGAAACAGCAGGTGGGAAGTCCTTCAGCCGAGACCTTGCAGGACCGGTGCTAGTCGGAGTAGACCACCCTTCCCCAACCTGTGGCCCTCCACATGCTTTGGACTTCAGCACCAGTAAGCACGGCCAATGGTCAGGAATGCTAGGAGTCGTTGTTAGATCAATGTTCTTTCACCCAAGGACGAAATCCAAACAGCCCTTAAGCACGACTCCACCATTCCAGCGACAGAGGGTTCAAAAGCGCTTTATTGATTAGTAATCAAGGCCTGGTCTCTTCAAAGGGAGCAATCAGACAAAGACATTGGGAATTCAGCACAGCATTTGAGCCTGCAAGGGGCAGGGCCCAGTAGCAGCATAAACCAATCAGAACAGAACACTGGGGCATAGCTAAACAATTCTCATTGTTCTATAAACAATCCCTTTGCCTTACAGTAAGTTACAGAAAGTTAACTTTGACACAGGAGGACTGGAGCCGAAGCTCTTGTTTATGTTAGATAAGACAGATGCAAGGATGCACTCAAGGAGATATTCTCGCATGCATGACATTTTGGGCTACTTCACAGTTTCCTTTTTAAAAATGGAGGCACCTCTGCTAACATCGTAGTCCAAAACGCACGGAGGGCATCAGTTTGGGGAAGGCTGGCGCAGGCATTACCAGGCCAGAAGCACCAACAGCGGTTTCGTATGTTGAGTTGTTCCATAATGTTTGGTATTGTGTAGATTATTTCGCCAACGGTTTGGACACAGGCTATGAGAATATTTTTTATTTATTTATTACATTTATATACCGCCCCATAGCCGAAGCTCTCTGGGCGGTTTACAAAAACATAAGAAGAGTCGTGCTTGACCAGACCAAGGGTCCATCTAGTCCAGCACTCTGTTCACACAGGGGCCAAACAGCTGTCCACTGGAAACCCGCAAGCAGGACATGAGTGCAACAGCACCCTCCCACCCATTTTCCCCAGCAACTGGTGCACACAGGCTTACTGCCTGGGATACTGGAGGTAGCTCATAGCCATCAGGGCTAGTAGCCATTGATGGCCTTCTCTTCCAGAAATTTGTCCAACCCCCTTTTAAAGCCATTCCAAATTGGTGGCCATCACTACATCTTGTAGTAGTGAGTTCCATAGCTTAATTCTGTGCTGTGTGAAGAAGTCCTTCCTTTGATCTGTCCTGAATCTTCATGGGGTGACCCTTTTGGGTTCTAGGATTAAGGGAGAGGGAGAAAAGCGTCTCCCTATCTACTTTCTCCACACTATACATAATTTTGTACCCCTCTATCAGGTCTCCCCTCAGCCTCCTTTTTTCCAAGCTAAACAATCCCACCTGATGTAACCTTCCCTCATAGGGGAGATGCTCCAGCCCCTTGATCATTTTAAATGCCCTTTTCTGTCCTTTTTTCAACTATACAACAACCTTTTTTTTAGGTGCAGTGACCAGAACTGTACACAGAATCATGTCTAATAAACATTACGAATAAATAAAGGACCGTGGACCAGCCACTGATGACCTCCATAATGTCTCTTGAGGGATTTGGTACAGACAAAAAAAATGGCAGCAATTCCTGCTTCCAGGATCTATCATTGTGGCACGGAGAGAAGCTTACCCAGACAGGCCAGATTTCCGTAATTCTCTTCCATGACTTCCCTGTGCAGAGCCCTGTGGCCTGGATCCAGCAGTATCAATTCCTCCTCTGTGAAATGCACAGCCACCTCCTCAAAAGTAACCAGACCCTGGAAGAAGAGGAGGAGGAAGAGGAGGAAGAAGAAAAAGAAAAAGAAGAGGAGGAGGAGGAAGAAGGGGAGGAGGAGGAGGAGGAGGAGGAAGAAGAAGAAGAAAAAGAAAAAGAAGAGGAGGAGGAGGAGGAGGGAGGAGGAGGAGGAGGACGAAGAGGATGAAGAAGAAAAAGAAAAAGGAGGAGGAGGAGGAGGGAGGAGGAGGAGGAGGAGGGAGAAGAGGAGGAGGAGGAGGAGGAAGAAGAGGAGGAGGATGAAGAGGATGAAGAAGAAAAAGAAAAAGTAGAGGAAGAAGAGGAGGAAGAGGAGGAAGAAGAAGAAGAGGAGGAAGAGGAGGAGGAAGGAGGAGGAGGAGGAGGAGGAGGAGGAGGGGGCATTATTACATTGGAGCATTACATCAGAGAATCATAGAATAGCAGAGTTGGAAGGGACCTAAAGGCCATGGAGTCCAACCCCCTGCTCAATGCAGGAATCCACCCTAAAGCATCCCTGACAGGTGGTTGTCCAGCTGCCTCTAGTGTGGGAGAGCCCACAACCTCCCTAGGTAACTGGTTCCATTGTCGTACTGCTCTAACAGTCAGGACGTTTTTCCTGATGTCCAGCCGGAATCTGGCTTCCTTTAACTTGAGCCCGTTATTCCGTGTCCTGCACTCTGGGAGGATCGAGAAGAGATCCTGGCCCTCCTCTGTGTGACAACCTTTAGAAGAATCATTGTATCAAAGATGAGCAAAGTCCTTATTCCTCTCTAATTGGCATTAGTGAGACCACACCTGGAGTATTGTGTACGATTCTGGGCACCACATTTCCAGAAGGGCATTGACAGGTTGGAACAGGTTCAGAGGAGGGCAACATTATTATTATTATTATTATTATTATTATTATTATTATTATTATTATTAATTTATATAGCACCATCAATGTACATGGTGCTGTACAGAGTAAAACAGTAAATAGCAAGACCCTGCCGCATAGGCTTACAATCTAATAAAATCATAGTAAAACAATAAGGAGGGGAAGAGAATGCAAACAGGTACAGGGTAGGGTAAGGAGGCACAGGGTAGGGTAAAACTAACAGTAGAAAGTAACAGTAGAAGTCTGCACAACATCAAGTGTTAAAAGCTTTAGGAAAAAGAAAAGTTTTTAGTTGAGCTTTAAAAGCTGCGGTTGAACTTGTAGACGATACCGGGATTTGAGGACAGGCCCTGTGAGGACAGGCTGAAGGAACTTGGGAGACATGTTAGCAGTGTTCAGGTACATCAAAGGGTGCCACAGAGAAGATGGTCAAGAACTTTTTTCAATCGCTACAGAAATTAGGACCCAAAATAATCGATATATATATAAGAACATAAGAAGTTCCATGCTGGATCAGACCAAGGGTCCATCTAGTCCAGCACTCTGTTCACACAGTGGCCAACCAGCCATCGGCCAGGGACCAACAAGGCAGGACATGGTGCAACAGCACCCTCCCACCCATGTTCCCCAGCAACTGGTGCACAAGGCTTACTGCCTCGGATACTGGAGAGAACACACAACCATCAGGGCTAGTAGCCATTGATAGCCTTTGCCTCCAAGAATTTATCCAACCCCCTTTTAAAGCCATCCAGATTGGTGGCCGTCACCACATCCTGTGGTAGTGAGTTCCATCATTTAACTCTGCGCTGTGTGAAGAAGAACTTCCTTTTTATTTGTCCTGGATCTCCCACCCATCAGCTTCAAGGGACTGACCTTACAGCTACCTAGATTCTGATTAAATATAAGGAAAAACTTCCTGAGAGTAAGATCTGTACAACAGTGGAACGGTCTACCTACAGAAGTTTTGGGTTCTCCATCTCTGGAGGTTTTTAAGAAGAGGCTGGACAGCCACCTGTTACAGATGGTTTAATTGGTTTTCCTGGACATCGCAGAGGGTTGGACTAGATAATCCTTGTGGTCCCTTCCAAAACCACAGTTCTATGATCGTATAAGAAGAATATTCCTCCTCACAGATAATTTACCAGTCCAATCATTTAGTAAAAGTGAGGTGGAGACAGTGATCAAAGCTTCATCAGTTACTTTCAAAGCCTTCCTTGTGAGCACCTTTTGACAGGTCCCGAAGGAAAGGGTCAGACCTTTTCAAGCCCAGGGAGATGCACAGGAGACCCAGGTGTTCAGGCGACTTCCACACCATCCCCACAATTCTTCTTCTCCTACCTGATCAGGTGACTGTCCAGCCACCGTTTCTCCTCCTTCACAAAGAGGAGAAAGCTTGGGATGAAGCATCAGAGCCGTTTCACCACCTGAGAGGGAGACAAAGAATCATAGAATAGCAGAGTTGGAAGGGGCCTACAAGGCCATCGAGTCCAACCCCCTGCTCAGTGCAGGAATCCACCCTAAAGCATCCCCGACAGATGCTTGTCCAGCTGCCTCTTGAATGCCTCTAGTGTGGGAGAGCCCACAACCTCCCTAGGTAACTGGTTCCAGTGTTGTACTGCTCTAACAGTCAGGAAGTTTTTCCTGATGTCCAGCTGGAATCTGGCTTCCTTTAACTTGAGCCCGTTATTCCGTGTCCTGCACTCTGGGAGGATCGAGAAGAGATCCTGGCCCTCCTCTGTGTGACAACCTTTCAAGTATTTGAAGAGTGCTATCGTGTCTCTCCTCAATCTTCTCTTCTCCACGCTAAACATGCCCAGTTCCGTCAGTCTCTCTTCATAGGGCTTTGTTTCCTGACCCCTGATCATCCTGGTTGCCCTCCTCTGAACACGCTCCAGCTTGTCTGCGTCCTTCTTGTATTGTGGAGCCCAGAACTGGACGCAATACTCTAGATGAGGCCTAACCAGGGCCGAATAGAGAGGAACCAGTACCTCACGTGATTTGGAAGCTATACTTCTATTAATGCAGCCCAAACTAGCATTGGCCTTTCTTGCAGCCATATCGCACTGTTGGCTCATATTCAGCTTGCAATCTACAACAATTCCAAGATCCTTCTCGTTTGTAGTATTGCTGAGCCAAGTATCCCCCATCTTGTAACTGTGCCTTTGGTTTCTATTTCCTAAATGTAGAACTTGGCATTTATCCCTATTAAATTTCATTCTGTTGTTTTCAGAAGTGCACGGATGTTTGATCCCGTTAGCTGCCTGGGCTAGTTCAAGGCACTAGTCCTTAGTATCAAAGCCCTAAATGGCTGGGGAAATGCAGGTTTCAGAGAGAGCTTCTTCCCACATTTTTAATTTCTTTATATGGTCACTTATACCACACCTTCCCTTGCTCGATATCACCTGAACCTTCTACACAACAGAGGTGCCCGGGGTCCCAATTTGGCCGTCTGGAGTTCACCAGAGGACCAGGATCCCCTTTCCCCCCAAATCACCAGCCATTTGGGGGGTTCTTGGTTTGCCACAGTTTGTTTTCATTTTGCTTGCCAGGCAGATTGCCAGGGAGCAAAATGGCCGCAGTGTCTGCTGCTGCTGCTCCTCCTCCTCCTAGAGCAAGGCCTAGACAAGGCCTTGCTCTGGCCTTGTCTAGGCCAGAGCAAGAGGCAGGTGAAGAGACAGGTTGCCATGGCGAAGAGCCGGAGCGACTCTTGTCAGTGAGCCACTGCTGTGGTGCGGGCCCTCGGCAGGTGCCCGACCAGGCCTGTCCTTGACCCCGGCGCAACTTAAAGTGTTGTGGATGAATTCATTCTGAAACTAGGGGAGAGGCCCAGAAAGGAGCCTTTCTCCACCACAAGGTTGTGGGAATTATAACAGCGGTCGGCAAACTCGGGAGAAATGCAGGCCTGTTCATCCTCACCCGGGAAGGCGGCCCCTCCGTCCTCCTCCTGCACGGTCCACTTCTGTGCGGATCCCACCAGAGCCGCCTCTTTTGGGAGGAAATCGGCGGGACTTTCTGTCTTCCCCTCCACCTGAAATGGCAGCAAGGATCTCAGGCAAGGAAAGGGAAGAAGCATCAGGGTAGGAAAAGGGAGGGAGAAGCCAAAGGCTGGGGCACGAGGGACAAAACTCAGACAAGTGCCGAGGTTTTCAGGATGTGATCGATCACATTGAGCTTTTCTACACGAGGCTGTTAATTAGGGCGACCATATGAAAAGGAGGACAGGGCTCCTGTATCTTTAACAGTAATGTAGAAAAGGGAATTGCAGCAGGTGTGAAATGAAGTGGGTGAAATGCCCTCTTCATCACAACAGTTAAAGCTACACTAGCTACAGTAGAGTGGCCAGATACAAAAGAGGGCAGGGCTTCTGCAGCTTTAACTGTGTTGATGAAGAGAGAATTTCACCCTCTTCAATTGACACCTGCTGAAATTCCCTTTTCTATATTACTGTTAAAGATACAGGAGCCCTGTCCTCCTTTTCATAGGGTCACCCTAGATTAATCTACTTGCATTTTCGACACAGAATTGAGAGCCGAGCACGAGGAATGTTTTCTTTCCCGCTTTTCCGCTACCTAACCTCTAGATGGCACTGACGTATAGCAGAATGGCACGAATACCCAAGTGACAAAAGCAGTCACTTTCACTTTTACAATGAAATACCGCAGTTTCTCTGCTCTACAAAAATTTGCCAAGAGTGCTCTTCAGATACAGAAGTGAAACTGGAATGTCACGTCAACCGTGCGTAGGAAATGACGAGCGCACGATACATGCCTCGTGTAGAAAAGCCTGTTATCCGCCCCTTGGAACTACCAGGACCAAATGCTCTCACCTGCTCTTCTTCCTGCTTCTTGTCCTCTGCCTGGCTCAAGAGGAAACCTTCTGCCAGGGCCACTGCCTGGGAACTGGTCTCCGCTCCACACTCTCTCACCCAGCTCTCCATCTCCGGAGGCAGGACAGCCAGGAACTGCTCCACAATCACCAGGTCCAGCATCTGAGATTTTGTGCGCCTTTCTGGCTGGAGCCACCGATGGCAGAGTTTGTGGAGTCGGCTGCAAACCTCTCGGGGGCCCTTGGCTTCCTGGTAACGGAGCCCCCTGAAGAGCTGGCGCTCTACATCCCAGCTGCCCATGCCCTTGGCCAGGTTCTTCTGCACTGTTCTTTCCCAGAATGCTCCACTCCTCCCACCCTGAAGAGCGTCAGGGCTTCTTCCTGCTTCAGGCCCAGAGGAGTCTAGCTCCTCCATCTTCACTTTGTACTCCATGGTGGCTTCCTGGATTACTGAAAGACACCTTCTCCCCCTCTGCCCTCCGCTTGACAGTTTCCTCTCTTAAGGCAAGGACTGCTCAGGCAGGAGAAGCAGTGAAGGTGCCCACGAAGCAAAGCTGTGGTTCAGCGTGAGACGTATGAGTCCAGAGCATAAAAGTCGAGGCAGGAAGGTATTTGATCAGCGAATGCAGATGCTTCTAGTTGTCAGCTGGGGCTTCTCCCTGCAGGAAAGGAAGACATATTTTAAGAGTCAGTGGGAAACTATAGGCAGCTCTGCGGGATTTCTAGACCTACCTGGGGAAGCCAGGGATTGAACCTGCGACCTTCTGTATGCAAAGCAGGGGCTCACCCACTGAGCCACAGTTCTCCCACCTATTTATTTATTGCATTTTTATACCACCCAATAGCCGAAGCTCTCTGGACGGTTCACAAAAATTAAAACCATAATAAAACAACCAACAGGTTAAAAGCACAAATACAAAATACAGTATAAAAAGCACAACCAGGATGAGAACCACGCAGCAAAATTGATATAAGATTTAAAAGTAGAGTTAAAACAGTAACATTTAAATTTATGTTAAAATTAAGTGTTAAAATACTGAGAGAATAAAAAGGTCTTCAGCTGGCGACGAAAGCAGTACAGTGTAGGCGCCAGGCGGACCTCTCTGGGGAGCTCATTCCACAACCGGGGTGCCACAGCGGAGAAAGCCCTCCTCCTAGTAGCCACCTGCCTCACTTCCTTTGGCAGGGGCTCACGGAGAAGGGCCCCTGTAGATGATCTTAAGGTCCGGGCAGGCACATATGGGAGGAGGCGTTCCTTCAAATAACCTGGCCCCAAACCATTTAGGGCTTTAAATGTCAATACCAGCACTTTGAATCGGGCCCGGACCTGGACTGGCAGCCAATGAAGTTGTAAAAGGACTGGCGTAATGTGATCTCGCCGGCCAGTCCCTGTTCGTAAACGGGCTGCCCTGTTTTGTACCAGCTGAAGCTTCCGGACCGTTTTTCAAAGGCAGCCCCATGTATAACGCATTGCAGTAATCCAAATGAGAGGTTATCAGAGCATGGATAACTGTAGCTAGGCTATCTCTGTCCAGATAAGGGCGTAATTGGTATATCAACCTAAGCTGATAAAAGGTGCTCTTTGCCACTGAGTTCACCTGTGCCTCAAGTGACAGTTCTGGATCCAAGAGCACCTAAACATAAAGTAAGATTCCAGTCCTCATGGTTCTGAAAGAAGGCCGAATTAAATAGGAACACAGGAAGCTGCTTTTATTGGAAGTATATATGTGGGAGACCACCTCTCTCAGGAACCCTAGTTTTTATACTGAGCCCAGTATTGTCAACACAGACGGGCAGGGGCTTTCAGACCAGGGGTCCCCAGTTCTAGCAGGAATTGTCGGGAATGGACCTCTTGCATGCAAACAAAGCAGGTGCTCTACCACTGAGTTACGGCCCGTTGTCGTGCATTACAACTCCTCACTGGGAAGGCATTTGGCACGGATCACACCTCCCCTGAGGGCTAAATCTAGGGGTGGAGAAGCAAATCTAAGAACCTAAGAAGAGCCCGGCTGGATCAGACCGAGGATCCATCTGGTCCAGCACTCTGTTCACACAGTGGCCAAGCAGCTGTCGACCAGGGACCCACAAGCAGGACAAGGTGCAACAGCACCCTCCCACCCATGTTCCCCAGCAACTGGTGCCTATAGGCTTACTGCCGCGGATACTGGAGGTAGCACATAGTCATGAGGGCTAGTAGCTATTGATAGCCTAATGCCGCCTCCTTCGCCGCTCCCCTTTCCTAATCAAGAGCTGCTGAGACATAAGAAACCATATGACAGTACTTGCCCATAGGGAAACATAGGATCAGTCCCTATGAAGAGAGACTGAAAGAACTGGGCATGTTTAGCCTAGAGAAGAGAAGATGGAGGGGAGACATGAGAGCACTCTTCAAATACTTAAAAGGTTGTCACACAGAGGAGGGCCAGGATCTCTTCTCGATCCTCCCAGAGTGCAGGACACGGAATAACGGGCTCAAGTTAAAGGAAGCCAGATTCCAGCTGGACATTAGGAAAAACTTCCTGACTGTTAGAGCAGTATGACAATGGAATCAGTGACCTAGGGAGGTTGTGGGCTCTTCTCCCACACTAGAGGCCTTCAAGAGGCAGCTGGACAAGCATCTGTCAGGGATGCTTTAGGGTGGATTCCTGCAGTGAGCAGGGGGTTGGACTCGATGGCCTTGTAGGCGTCTTCCAACTCTACTATTCTATGATTCTATTCTATGATAATACTTGCCCATAGGGAAAATATAGCTCCCCATAGGAAAACCATACTTGCCGATAGAGAAACATAGGACAGTGTTTGCCCATAGGGAAACATAGGACAGAACTTATCCATAGGGATCCATAGGAAAGCACTTGCCCATAGGGATCCATAGGACAGAATTTGCCCATAGGGAAACATAAGACGGCACTTGTCCATAGGGAAACCATACTTGCCCATAAGGATCCATAGAGAAACCATGCCTACCCATAGGGATCCATAGGACAGAACTTACCCATAGGGAAACATAGGACAGAACTTATCCATACGAAAACCATACTTGCCCATAGGGATCCACAGGACAGTAATTGCCCATAGGGAAACACAGGACGGCACTTGCCCATAGGGAAACCATACTTGCCCATAAGGATCCATAGAGAAACCATGCCTACCCATAGGGATCCATAGGACAGAACTTACCCATAGGGAAACATAGGACAGAACTTATCCATACGAAAACCATACTTGCCCATAGGGATCCACAGGACAGTAATTGCCCATAGGGAAACACAGGACGGCACTTGCCCATAGGGAAACCATACTTGCCCATATGGATAGGACGGCACTTGCCCATAGGGGAACCATACCTGCCCATAGGGATCCATAGGGCAAGTGCTATCCTATGTTTCTCTATGGGCAAGTTCTGTCATTTGTTTTATTATGTCCCAGAGCTGCCTCCCTCCCCTCCCCTCCCCTCCCTTCCCCGTCCTCCCCCTCCCCCGGCGCCCCTCTTCCTCCCCCCCCCCCCCCAAAGCCCTTCGCACTCACCAGACGCGCCCTTGCCAGGGGACCCGGGAGCGCGCTGGACAGGAAGCCGCCGCTCCTCCTCCTCCTCCTCCTTCGGCGCCTCTCTAGGACCGGGGACTCTCTCGCTTTAACCCTCCCCAAAAGGAAGCCTTCGGTGGGACGCCGGTGCTGCCGCCGCCCTGTGCCAGGGCGTCCTCTCCCAGAGGTGAGGGTGCATGGTTTGCTTGGGGGTGGCCCCAAAGGGTCGCTTGGGTTGCATGCGCCCAGCGCCTTCTTCATTTCTACAGAGATGGACAGACAGGTAGACAGCTGGACAGCCACCTGTCAGGGATGCTTTAGGGTGGATTCCTGCACTGAGCAGGGGGGTTGGACTCGATGGCCTTGGAGGCCCCTTCCAACTCTGCTATTCTATGATTCTGTGGTTCTATGTAGCGGTGTGGCACCACATCTGACAGCATAGTGTGGGCCTGGTGCAATGCCGTGGCGTCTGGTGGCAGCAGGCCCCACTGCTTACTTTTGGGGAGCACCTCTCCAGCCCCATTTTCATGCAGGTTGTCCCTGCACCCTCCAAAGCGACGAGCTAAGAACAGCTGTTTCGGTTGGAGAGACTTCTTGGGCAGCTGTCATGGGAGATAAATGAGATGTGTGTGTGTGTGTGTTTATTCCTTCAGTCGCTTCCGACTCTTCGTGACTTCATGGACCAGCCCACGCCAGAGCTTTCTGTCAGCTGTCGCCACCCCTAGCTCCCCCAAGGTCAAGTCCGTCACCTCCAGAATATCATCCATCCATCTTGCCCTCGGTCGGCCCCTCTTCCTTTTGCCTTCCACTTTCCCTAGCATCAGCCTCTTCTCCAGGGTATCTTGTCTTCTCATTATGTGGCCAAAGTACTTCAGTTTTGCCTTTACTACCATTCCCTCAAGTGAGCAGTCTGGCTTTATTTCCTGGAGTATGGACTGGTTTGATCTTCTTGCTGTCCAAGGCACTCTCAGCATTTTCCTCCAACACCACAGTTCAAAAGCATCTATCTTCCTTCGCTCAGCCTTCCTTATGGTCCAGCTCTCGCAGCCATAGGTTACTACGGGGAATACCATTGCTTTAGCTATGCGGACCTTTGTTGTCAGTGTGGTGTCTCTGCTCTTAACTATTTTATCAAGATTTGTCATTGCTCTCCTCCCAAGAAGTAAACGACTTCTCATTTCCTGACTGCAGTCAGCGTCTGCAGTAATTTTTGCGCCCAGAAATACAAAGTCTGTCACTGCCTCTACGTTTTCTCCCTCTATTTGCCAGTTATCAATCAAGCTGGTTGCCATAATCTTGGGTTTTTTTTTTTTTTTGAGGTTTTACTGCAACCCGGCTTGCCTAAATCTGGCTTTGGGCTGCATCAATTCCCCAATAAGTTTATTCTGTTTCAAAGCTGCGTTTGGGGTAAGAAACCAGGAATTTAGGCCCTTTCTACACCTAAGGATTATCCCAGAGAAATGGAGGGATCGTCCCTGGCTGCTCCGTCCCGGGATCCCCTGTGTGGCATTTGCATGCACAGGGATGATCCCGGGACAATCCCAGGGGTAAAAAGGCAGGTGTAGAAATGGCCCTAGTCACTGGCTTCAACCTTGTCCCCGCAAGTAGGGGATGGATTTCACTGGTTCCGCATAGGACGGTGAAAATGTCTCGCTTCTTAAAGACACTGCAGCAGGACGCGTCAAGGAAAAGCAATCGGCCCTGGAGAACAATTCCTGTGTGGCCAAGAGCAGGGAGAGGATTGCATCCCATAAAAGCACTATGGTGAAAAGTGCTCCCTTAAAGCAGCTGAGAAGGAGCCCAGATCACCAAAGTACAGCTGTCTCTCCCACCCTGTTTTGATAAGCATGTATGTTTAGTCGGTGTATTTATCTCTGCGTCGGTTGCCCGTATTGGAAACACCGCAGAGTTAAGAAATAGAAAGAACTCCCCTTTCCTCGATCGCAGAATAATTCTGTTCATATCCTCCAGACCGTAAAAAAACCCAGAGGGCCCATAGATGTCTGAAAACGCCTGGCTACACAGAACAGTTCTGGAAAGTAGAGGGGTGTTGTCGTTTATTCCCCCGATCTATTCTGCTTGGGTCAGACCTCACCTAGAGTACTGTGTCCAGTTCTGAGCACTGCACAATTTAATAAAAAGAGATGGGCAAACAGGAATATCTCCAGAGGAGGGTGACAAAGGTGGTGAGGAGACCCGTGAGGAAGGATTGTTTTTTTTTTTTATTGCATTTATATCCCGCCCTTTTTTCCTCCAAGGAACTCAAGGTGGTGTACATAATTTTCCTCCTACCCATTTCTATCCTCACAGCAACAACCCTGTGAGGCGGGTTGGGCTGAGAGTCTGGGACTGGCCCAAAGTCACCCAGTGGGTTTCCATGGCTGAATGGGGACTAGAACCTGGATCTCCCGACTCCCAGTCCAACACTTTAGCCACTTTAGCCTGGAAGAGAGATGATTAAGCGGCGATAAGGTAGCCAGGGCCAGCCCTACCATTACGCAGGCTCATGCGCCCGCATCAGGCAGCAGAGTGACAGGGGTCACTCAGGGGTCCTTCTCCACGAGCCTCTGCCAAAGGAAGTGAGGCAGGTGGCTACCAGGAGCAGGGCCTTCTCTGCTGTGGCACCCCGGCTGTGGAATGAGCTCCCTAAGGAGGTTCGCTTGGCACCTACATTATATGCTTTTAGACGCCAAGTGAAGACCTTTTTATTCTCCCAGCATTTTAACAGTCTATCAATAAATTTTAACTCGGTGTTTTAAATTTGTATCTTTGCATTGCTGCTGTTTTTATCTGGTTGAGCTTTTATATTGTATTTCATAGTATCGTTTTATACTGTTGTTTGAATGTTTTTAATTTTTGTGAACTGCCCAGAGAGCTCCAGCTATTGGGCGGTATAGAAATATAATTAATAATAAATAAATAAATAAATAAATAAATGGTGCCGCTCTCACCTCCGCTGGGAGGGCCTGTTCTGGAGAGCTTTGCCAGCTGCTCTCCCGCTGTGGCATTTGCCACAGCAAGAGAACAGCTGGCAACGTTCTCCGGAGTGCCGTGCTGCTTTTTCTTACTGCGGTCACGGGGGCCTTGCAAGAGCTTGGCCGAGCGCTCACAACTTCTCATGAGAATTCGGCCGAGTTCTCGCGAGAGTTTGGCCAAGCTCTTGTGAGGGTTCCGCTGAGTTCTCGCGGGAGTGACACTGCTGGAATGGAGCACAAAGCGAGCACAAGCCCATATGTGGGCGGGCACAAGTGAGCAGTCGGGCATGATGGAGTGGGTGGGCCGCAGTGGAAGCCACGCCCCCAATGCAAAGCCCCTCCTCTTTCCCCCACCTACCAGGGATTTCTCATTTTTTGTGCATTTTTCCTCTTTTCAAAAGTTTGAAATGCCTCTCACTTGTTCTCAGTAAGAGCTTTCAGCTGAAATCTGCTATTATTGTTGTTGTTGTTGTTGTTGTTGTTGTTGTTAATTTTTACTCCAGTCTCTTTTGCCTTCTCTGCAATGCGGCCCCTGGGAGCTTCTCTGATAATGAATTTGGCCCTCGGGCCAAAAAAGGTTCGAGACCCCCAATGTAAAGGAAGCAGTGAATTTTCGTTCTCCGTTATTCCAGAGTTTTGGACTTGAACTGGCAGGTTCAAATTACAAGGAAGGGGATTTTGACAAAACATTAGGGAGAACTTCCTGATGACACAAGCTCTTCTGGCAATTATTATTATTATTATTATTATTATTATTATTATTATTATTATTATATAGCACCAACAATGTACTTGGTGCTGTACAAAATATACAAATAAAACAGTGGCACAGGCCGCCTGGAAGGTGATGGACTCTTCTTTATCTATTTTATTTATTTATTACATTTATATACCGCCCCATAGCCGAAGATCTTTGGGCGGTTTTCAAAGATTAAAACATGGAACATTAAAAACACGGAACGTTGTTAGAGATTATGAAGCAGAGGTTGGATGGCCCCCTATTGGAGATGCTGTAATTGCGGATTTCCTGCCTTGGCAGCGGGTTGGACTAGATGACCTTTGGGGTCCCCTTTCCGCTCTAGGTTTCTATGATGATTATAATATCATGTGTGAGTTCTTGCTATTGGTTCCTTCCCCATGTCCATCTACGAGGCCCCACCCTTGAGCCCCTCAGTACATCCCCATCTCTAAGAACGCAAACACTGTTGTATCTCTGGTCTTTCATAAACCGGCTGACACCATATTGTCTTGGTAAAATCAACCATTTTATTCAGCCTTCTAGTACTTTCTTTACCACAGTGTGCAGTGAGTGCTCTTTATTGCCCCCTCTGGTAGCCTGAGAGAATGCATCCTTGACTATTTCTATATATTGCATCCCCTTCTTTTTAAAACAGGCTACCCCTTATTTCTTATCAGGAAAAAAATACCATTGAACGGGCTCTCTCATGCTGGTACATAATCCTTCCAAATCTTTGGCCTTAATAATCAACGATATCTGGAATACTGCCTTTGATCTGCTTGCTGCGCATGTGAGATAGATCCCACTGCTGACACCATGTTCTAGCTCTGGTCTCTCATAAACAGGCTGACACTACCCTATTTCTTCGATTCTAAGATGCACTTTCCCCCCCATATAAACATCTCTAAAAATGGGGTGCGTCTTAGAATCGCGGGTGTGTCTTAGGGCTTTTTTTTCTGTTGGTGGTACTGAAATTAGGGTGCGTCTTACAATCGATGGTGTCTTACAATCGAAGAAATACGGGTATCTTGTCTTTGTAACAATCGTTTTATTCAGCGCTCCAGTACTTTCTTTACCGTAATGTTCTTTATTGCCCCCTCTGGTAGCCTGAGAGAATACATCCTCGATGTTTCATCTGTGTATTCCAACATCCTCGCTTCTCACATTGGCCAACCAGATAGTCCCAGGAAACTCACAAGTGGAGCATGGAGGCAATAGCCCCTTCTCCCTGGTTTAACCCTCCCCGCTAACTGGCATTCAGGCTCTGCCCCCTCTCTGCCCCACCAGATACTGCTATGAGGCTCCTCCCCATCCCATCAGGCTCCACCCCTGTCATTCTGCCTAGCTCTACCCCTTTCTCTCCCAGGCGACTCCCTCTGAATCAGCCTTGCAAATAAGGGCACACAACTTACTAGCCTGCAAATTTTACTACCCTGCTGGGGGCCGGTAGAGAATTCTGTCCATCCTAAAGCAGCCCACCGCACTTCTGTGCTGGGCGTGGAATAGGGGGGCTTCCCTCCTCTGGCAGCTTGGGCGCTGCTGTGGTCGCCCCCATGCAATCCCTTGTCGCCTATGGCGATCAGGTTGCCATTTAATCCAAGGCTGCTCTTAACCTCGGAAACCAAGCACCAGAAATCTTGCAGCCTCAAATCCCAGCAGCTGATGCCACTGTGGGAAAAGGCGCCATACCTGTTGAATGTCTGCCTGCCTGCATCCCTTGAAAGAATAAACAGTGACCCCAGGAAACCTTTCTGAAAGGAGGGGGTGGTGGAAATTGTAAGTGTGGAATGTGGGGAGAGGGAGATGTTTGCGTTTCCACTCATGCAGCGCAAGGGTTAAAATGGCAAATGTGTCATTCCTAGAGAGGAGCCTATGTGACAGGTCACATGAAGAAGTTAAAAAAAAGAAAAAAAAGAGTTTCCACCTTTCCGGTTCCTTCCTCCTTTTTTCCTTACTGGAATCAAAAGTGCCTATTTTTGAAAGTTTTCCTCCAGCGCTTTTAGTGCATTACCTGGATGATGGGACCTGGCCGAAGATGAGTGATGAGTTTAAGAGGGGAGAAGGACAAAGACGGAAGAGCGGAAGAGCGTTGGATGTTGCCTATGCAAATAGGGATTAGCAGCTAGACAGCTCAGTAGAGCCTCTGTACTCCGCGATAGGATATCTCTGGATACCCAACGCTGGGGATAACAACGCCTAGAAGGACCTTTGGGTCTAACCCAGCCGGGCGCTGGTGTTCTTTGGACGGCGGGGAGGCGAGGGTGACCCCATGCAAAACAGGACAATCGCGAAGAAATCCTAAGAGTGCTTCGAAAGAGATTGTGCAGCTGTTATCGGCCTTTCCCTCTGTAACGCAGCTTCTTTTCTCTTTCGGGGAAAGAAGAAAGAAGCAGGGTTGGGAAAACGCGGGAGGGTGACAGGTGGAAGACGCCAGTGCCTGGATCACACCTGTAAAGTTCTGCGAATGAGGCCGAGCGACTGTATGACCAAAGGCTCGCTGGGAACCGACCCAAATTCTAGCACGTATGTATTCTCTCACCTTCGACAAGCTTCAACAGCTGGTGGCAACGGAGTGCTGAACTAAATAGATGGTCTCTCTCTGTCTCTCTCTCTCTCTCTCTCATAATACTGGACCCTCTCACTCAAAACACTAGAGGCCAACGGGGCCATCCCATGAAGCTGATGGGTGGGAGATTCAGGACAAATAAAAGGAAGGACTTCTTCACACAGCGCAGAGTTAAACTATGGAACTCACTCCCACAAGATGTAGTGACGGCGACCAATTTGGATGGCTTTTAAAGGGGGTTGGATGAATTCCTGGAGGAGAAGGCTATCAAGGGCTACTAGCCCTAATGGTTGGGTGCTATCTCCAGTATCCGAGGCAGGAAGCCTGTGTGCATCAGTTGCTGGGGAACATGGGGAGGGTGCTGTTGCGCCGTGTCCTGCTTTGTTGGTCCCTATCCGACGGCTAGTTGGCCACTGTGCGAACAGTGTGCTGGACTAGATGGACCCTTGGTCTGATCCAGCAGGGCCCTTCTGATGTTCTTGCGATGTTACGCTTGGGCAACCCACAATTCCCTGTTCTGACACAGCTCTTGATAGGCTCAGGAGTCTCCCTGCGATCGACCTTGATGTCTGATTGGCCAAGGCTAGAGCTAGAGACGGGGACCCTTCTCAACTATTCTGTGAGAACCAAAGGAATTGGGTGCAGGTGCTTAATCCAGAAACTCCCTTTGCGGGACACAAGGGTCCATAAAACCATGCCTCCTCTCTCAGGACTCGCCAGTGTTCACACTTGGGACATGCAGACTTCTGAGCTGCACAGAAGTCTTTCTCAAACCGGATGTTGAAGACACAATAGGTTGGATCCAGATTGAAACTGGATCAAATACGCTGGCGGAAGGGGACTATCCAGCCCCTCTTTCCCACAGCAGCCCCACCCCCAAATGCTACACAAGGAGACCCCACATTATTATTATTTATTTATTTATGTATTATTTACATTTTTATACCGCCCAATAGCCGAAGCTCTCTGGGCGGTTCACAAAAATTAATGGGCTGTGATTATTTTATTTATTTATTTATTTATTTATTTATTTATTTATTTACATTTATATACCGCCCCACAGCCGAAGCTCTCTGGGCGGTTCACAAAAGCTAAAAACACTAAACATTAAAAATATACAAAATTTAAAAAACGTCAGAGACATTATCGAGAGGAGGAGGAAACCCCTCCCAAATTGGGCAGGGGGTCTTTCCATGAGCAGTGCTGCTCCTCTTCTGGAAAGTCCTCTCACGGAAGGCAGATCCTCGATCCAACCCTGATCAGCAGAGGCGTTCTAGTTCCCAGTTGAGAACAACAACCAGAAACCTAGAAATATGAGCCACCATCCTAAACACACTTCCTTAAACAGTCTTCCTCAACCTAGTGCTCTCTGCACGTGTCAGACTACAACTCCTTCTCCTCATCTCTCATTCTCTCTTACTGTCAACGATATTACGCTTACTCCAGTCAAGGAAGCTCGTAGTCTTGGCTTTATATTTGATTCCTCGCTCTCCTTTATTCCTCATATTGAGGCAGTAGCTAAATCCTGTCGTTTTTTTCCTGTATAATATTGCCAGGATTCGATCATTTTTGTCTGTCTCTTCTGCCAAGACGCTTGTTCATGCACTGGTTATTTCTCGGCTGGACTACTGCAACCTTCTTCTCTCTGGCCTTCCTTCTTCTCACATCAGTCCGTTGGTTTCTGTCCACCACTCTGCCGCTAAGATCATCTTCTTGGCTCGTCGCTCTGACCATGTCACTCCACTTCTGAAATCTCTTCATTGGCTTCCAATTCACTACAGAATCCAATATAAACTTCTCCTGTTGACCTACAAAGCTTTTCACTATCTAGCTCCTTCCTATCTCTCCTCTCTCATCTCACCCTATTGCCCCGCTCGTGCTCTTCGCTCCTCTGATGCCATGTTTCTCGCCTGCCCAAGGGCCTCTACTTCCCTTGCTCGGCTCCGTCCATTTTCTTCTGCTGCCCCTTACGCCTGGAACGCTCTTCCAGAACATTTGAGAACTACAAGTTCAACCGCAGCTTTTAAAGCTCAGCTAAAAACTTTTCTTTTTCCTAAAGCTTTTAAAACTTGATTTTGTTCTGACTTTATACTGTTAGTTTTACCCTACCCAGTGCCTGTTTACCCTACCCTGTGCCTGTTTGCATTCTCTTCCCCTCCTTATTGTTTTATTATGATTTTATTAGAATGTAAGCCTATGCGGCAGGGTCTTGCTATTTACTGTTTTACTCTGAACAGCACCATGTACATTGATGGTGCTATATAAATAAATAATAATAATAATAATAACTCCCATCATCCTGGGAGATAATGGGACAACTCTTGCCAGCAAGAATTTTAAGCTAAAATATGCCGATTTATAATAAACCTATGCCAACTCAGAGTAACAAAAGCATACTTACCTATTTTCTCATAAACTGACTGCTTAATAAACTAGAATTTTGGCTAGGATTGACAGCAAACTGACCAGTCCATGGTTTCCTGAATCCTTTATCCCTTTTTTTTGAAGATGGAGCTGTTTACTTGTGTCCATTCTTCCAGCCCCACTACCACCCTGGTCACCTAAGGTGAACGTATGGAAAGGAGGACAGGGCTCCTGCATCTTTAACAGTTGAATAGAAATGGGGAATTTCAGCAGGTGTCATTTGTAGGCATGCAGCACCTGGTGAAATTCCCTCTTCATCACAACTGTTAAAACTGCCCTCTTTTGTATCTAGTCACTCTGATATAGCTCCTGCAGGTTTAGCAGTTGTTATGAAGAGGGAGTTTCACCAGGTGCTGCATGCCTACAAATGACACCTGCAGAAATTCCCCTTTTTATACAACTGTTAAAGGAGCCCTGTTCTCTTTTCCATATGGTCACGCTACCATTACCCAGTTTTCCATTAACCTCCCCCCCAAAACTATCAGCCAACATTCCATCGCCAGTCCTCACTTGGCTGCTTTGAAGGATCCCCTCACCCCTAAATTTATTTATTTATTGCATTTTTATACCACCCAATAGCCGAAGCTCCCTAGGCGGTTCACAAAAATTTAAACTGTTCGAAGTATAAAACAAACAGTATAAAAACATATAGCTTTCCCCCCCACCTAGAGATGTTTTGTACTTCTGCAAAGCCTCGAATGTCCCAGACCTACTGATATCTCTGTGCATTGACGGTAGGATGACCATATGAAAAGGAAGACTGGGCTCCTGTATCTTTTAACAGTCTATCAATAAATTTTAACTTGGTGTTTTAAATTTGTAATTTTGCATTGCTGCTGTTTTTATCTGGTTGAGCTTTTCTATTGTATTTTATATTATGGTTTTATACTGTTGTTTTATACTTTGAATGGTTTTCATTTTTGTGAACCGCCCAGAGAGCTCCGGCTATTGGGCGGTATAGAAATGTAGTTAATAAAAATAAATACGTAAATAAATAACAGTTGCATAGAAGAGAGAATTTCAGCAGGTGTCATTTGTATGCATGTCGCACCTGGTGAAATTTCCTCTTCATTACAACAGTTAAAGCTGCAGGAGCTATACTGAAGCTACACTGTGACCAGATTTATAAGAGGGCAGGGCTCCTGCAGCTTTAACTGTGGTGATGAAGAGGGAATTTCACCAGGTTCTCCATATATGCAAATGACACCTGCTGAAATTCCCTTTCCAATACAACTGTTAAAGGTACAGGAGCCCTGTCCTCCTTTTCATAGGGTCACCCTAGTTGACGGTGCCGTAGCGGTTACAAAAGGAACGGCACTCACCTCTGAACATTGGCAATAGAGGGAAGGATATTCATGTCTGCTTTCTCATTCCCGTGTCGGTGTTTTTCATTCCCCCACATGCAGATGCCCCTTGTGTTCTGTTCTCAAGATTTCCTGGCTTCTTGTGTGAGCTCCTGGTCGTCTAGAGACCCCGCTGAGAAAGCCCAACCCATCCCTTGAACCTCTGGGGCTGCCTCTGACAGAGTCGAGGCATTGATCCGGCTAGCCCAGAGCTGCCTGCTGCCGTCTTAAGGTCCCGGATAAAGAATTCGAGTGAAAGAAATGGCAGTAGAGCAGTGTGAAATGGCAGCCCTGGACCCCCACCACGAAACGCCCACGGAAATACAGGAAGTGCCGCCCACAATTAAAACCGAGGAGCCGGACGCCCCAGTCCTTGAACCCGAGATGGGAGCAAAGGGATCCGAAAAGGCTCCTCACGTTATCCAGGCCGGGAGCATTCGGGAGTTTCTGCACAGGACGTCGGGGAAGCAGTTTACTCAGATCCCGGGCGAGGGGCTTCTTCAGCAGTGGGAGTCTCAGTGGCAGGAGTTCCTGAGGACCCTGGAGTCCCCCTGCTCAGTCTGGGGAGCCCCACAGTTGCCCACGGACCACGCCCCGTGGGACGACGCCAAGGCCTTCCTGGCCTCCTTCGAGCAAGTGGCCGAGGCCTGCCGGTGGCCCAAAGAAGAGTGGGCGGCCCGGCTCCTGCCGGCTGTCAGCGGGGCAGCCGAGCAGGCCTTTCGGAGCCTGGAAGCCAGGGACAGAGAGGATTATGGGAAAGTGAAGGCGGCCATTTTGAGAGGGGACAGCTTCAGCCGGGAGAAGAAGCGCCAGCAGTTCCGGCATTTCAGCTACCAGCCAGCCGAGGGGCCGAGGGGGGTTCACAGCCAGCTTCAAGAGCTTTGCAACCAGTGGTTGAAGGCCGAGAGGCACACGAAGGAGCAGATCTTGGAGCTGTTGATCCTGGAGCAGTTCTTGACCGTCCTGCCCCGGGAAATGCAGAGATGGGTGAGGGAAGGCAGCCCAGAGACTTGCGCCCAGGCGGTGGCCTTGGCCGAGGACTTCCTGCTGACACAGCCTGAGGAACGGGAAAAACAGGTGAGAACGCATTTCATCCTGATCATCCCAGGAGTGTGTGTGTGGCATGGAGAGCGCGGAACAGCTGGGCCCCCTTGGCAACAGATGTGCTGTGTAAGGCAGGGTGACCCTATGGAAAAGAGGACAGGGCTCCTGTCGCTTTAACAGTTTAATAGAAAAGGGAATGTCAGCAGGTGTCTTTTGCATGCAAGCAGTGCCTGGTGAAATCCCCTCTACATCACAACTGTTAAAGCTGCAGGAGCCCTGCCCTCTTTTGTATCTGGGCACTCTACAAAAGAGGGCAGGGCTCCTGCAGCTTTAACTGTTGTGACGAAGAGGGGATTTCACCAGGTGCTGCATGCCTACAAGTGACACCTGCAGAAATTCCCTTTTATTATTATTATTTGTATTTATTTATTTATTTATTTATATACTGCCTTTTCTGCTCAAGGCGGTTTACAAGATTAAAACATGTACAATTAAAACATATAAATATAAATTACGAAAGTTAAAATAGAATTAAACCTACATATTTTCTACACAACTGTTAAAGATGAAGGAGCCCAGTCCTCCTTTTACATATGGTCACCTTACGTAAGGGCCAAATTGGATGCTGCAACTGCCTTTCCCCAACCGTGTACCCTCTAGAGGTGTTGGACTACAACACCCACCATCCGCCGCCAATCCTGGGTGTTGTGATCCGACACCACTGGAGGGCGCTAGGTTGGAGAAAGGCTGTGTGACGTCCAATTTGTATTCACATGCAGAAATTCTGTGCTTAGAATTTTAGATTGTATGCGCCTTGGAGAACAGACCTGACCTCTTTGACTCAGTTCAGGCTGGTGCCTCCTATTTCAGTGGGGCAGTGAATCTGTTCTGGGTTTCACACAGAACCAGTCAGAACTCTAAAGGAGCTATCTAAAGTGCTGAAACCTACCCCCAAAATGGGTTCAGCACCTTGGATATCTCCTTTAGGGTTCTGCGAGGTTCTGACCAAAACCCAGAGTGGGGTCACCACCCCACTGACATCAGAGCTGCTTGGGTTTCCTATAGCATTGTGCACTTTTAATTATTTTTTAAAAAAGATTTTATTAATTTCCCAAAGCAAAATAAATAGAGAAAAAGAAAGGGGGGTGGGGAAAGAAAAAAAAAGGAAATAAAAAAAGGAATGCATTCAATTTAAATTGTATTATTGATAGAAGATAGCACACTTACCTTCTCTTCCTATTTTTCCGCTCTACTTTACAGTCCAAGACATACATTGAATCCATGAGCTGCTTAGAAGTTTTCTTTATCATTCTTCTGTATATCAAGCTTATATTTACTTTCTTTTCCATCATCTGATGAGACGTTTGACAAATAGTGCTGTGCATATTTTAACCCATATCAATTTTGGCTTGTGTGGTTTTATCCTGGTCGTGCTTTTTATATTGTATTTTGTATTTGTGTTTTTAAATTGTTGGTCGTTTTATTATGCTCTTCACGGTTTTAATTTTTGTGAACCGCCCAGAGAGCTTCAGCTATTGGGCGGTATAAAAATGAAATAAATAAATAAATAAATAAAATTGTCCCTGATCAGTATATAGAATAAAAACTGCTGTGTTTTAGAAGTCATAGAATCATAGAATAGTAGAGTTGGAAGGGGCCAATAAGGCCATAGAGTCCAACCCCCTGCTCAGTGTAGGAGTGTTTTGACTTTGCCTTAGCTAGTTTCAGATGGTATGTCATAAAAACATAAGAACATAAGAAGAGCCCTGTCAGATCAGACCAAGGGTCCATCCAGTCCAATACTATGTCCACACAGTGGCTAACCTGCTAACACAAGCAGGACATGGTGCAAAAGCACCTCCTGCCCATGTTCCCCAGCAACTGGTGCACACAGGCTTACTGCCTCTGTTCCTGGAGGTAGCACATAACCATCAGGACTAGTAGCCACTGACAGCCTTCTCCTCCAGGGATTTCTCCAACCCCCTTTTAAAGCCCTCCAAATTGGTGGCCATCATGACATCTTGTGGTGGTGAGTTCCATAATTTCACTCTGCGCTGTGTGCAAAAGTACTTCCTTTCCTTTGTCCTGAATCTCCACCAATCAGCTTCCTGGAATGACCCCTCTGGGTGCTAGTATTCTGAGAGGGGAAAAATGTCTCCCTATCCACGTTCACATCGTTCATAATTTTGTATATCATGCGTAATGTAAATTTTTCTGTCCAGGCTGTTTGTCATAATTCCAGATACACCCATTTCAATGTTAGAAGTTCTGCAGTTTTCCAACTTTCAGCTATGAGTCTTCAGGCAGCCATCGGCACGAACTCAATTAAGTCCTTCGATGACACTTTTGCATTTTATTCTTCCCACAATGTTAAAAAGGCCAACGCTGGTATCACATATATAGTTATATGTAATTATTATTATTATATTTATTTGTATTCCGCCTTTTGCCCAATACTGGGCCTCAAGGCGGCCTTACAAAGTTTAAAACATACATTGTAAAACCTAGGGGAAAAAATGTACATTTTTAAAAAAACACCCGTAAATATTTAAAATACACAACAAAATTATAAGTCGTTAACATAGATGGAGGACCAAATTACTCTCCAAAGGCCTGCTGGAACAAACAAGTTTTAGTCTGCTCCCGAAAGCCCATCAAGGAGGGAGCCAGCCTAGCTTCCCCGGGAAGAGAGTTCCAGAGCACCGGAGCAGCCACCGAGAAGGCCCTCTCCCATGTTCCCACCAAGCATGCCTGTGAAGAAGGTGGGGCTGAAAGAAGGGCTTCTCCAGAAGATCTCAAAGCACGGGCAGGCTCATAAGGGAGAATGTGGTCTTTCAGATAACCTGGACCCGAGCCATATAGGGCTTTATAGGTCATAACCAGCACTTTGAATTGTAACAGTTGCCATTTCTGAAAATAAAATGTTCCAAAACTGGACTTCCTAAAGCACCATGCACCTTAATGGCACTATACTTACAATAAAAGAGAATGTCTGTCTGTCCGCCCGCTAGGGGCTCGAAGACTGTAAAACCTATACACCTCAAATTTGGCCTGGATTCCAAGGGGATCTTCATGGTGTGAACCTCGGAGCTATTTGGTTCTTTAAAGGCATTAATGGATGTTAATTAATTTAAATATGCCTATGTGTTTGAAACCTACAGAACCACCTTTGGTCCCTAGGTGGCGGACTCCCCTAACCAACACATTGCTTTGCAGTTTTGAAGCTGGGGATAGAGGGCAGCTGTAAACCTCTGTCCCTCAGAAAGGGGTGGGCAGACCCTTCCCTGGGCAGGGTGGCAGCGGACTTGGATTCCTACTCGTAAGGTTCATTCACCCTTTTTTGATTGCTGTATCCCGTAGGAGACACAGGAGCCCAAGGAGGCAGACATGACTTGGCCTGAGGCCGAAGGGACTCACCTGGTTCCGGAGCCCGCAGAGGTGTGCACAGAAGACTGCTGGGAGATCAGCGTCGCCAGCGATGCCAGTGCCCTGTTGGGTAAAGGTACGTCATGCTTTTAACCAGTGATTGGGTCTTCAGTTTCCCAGAGGGCCATGTTCCCCGGCTCTACCCCCCTTTCCCTCCTAACCACTGATTATTTGGGGGTTCCCTGGCTTTTGTGCAGGACTGAGTGCAGAAAAGGGCTGTTAAAGGGATCACAGGGCTGGAAGATCTCCCCTATGAGGGAAGGCCCTGGTTAGGCCTCATCTAGAGTATTGTGTCCAGTTCTGGGCTCCACAATTCAAGAAGGATGCAGACAAGCTGGAGCGTGTTCAGAGGAGGGCAACCAGGATGATCAGGGGTCTGGAAACAAAGCCCTATGAAGAGAGACTGAAAGAACTGGGCCTGTTTAGCCTGGAGAAGAGAAGATTGAGGGGAGACATGATAGCACTCTTCAAAGACTTGAAAGGTTGTCACACAGAGGAGGGCCAGGATCTCTTCTCGGTCATCACAGAGTGCCGGACACGGAATAACGGGCTCAAGTTAAAGGAAGCCAGATTCCAGCTGGACATCAGGAAAAACGTCCTGACTGTTAGAGCAGTACGACGATGGAGCCAGTCACCTAGGGAGGTTGTGGGCTCTCCCACACTAGAGGTCTTCAAGAGGCAGCTGGACAACCATCTGTCGGGGATGCTTTAGGGTGGATTCCTGCATTGAGCAGGGAGATGGACTCGATGGCCTTGTAGGCCCCTTCCAACTCTGCTATTCTATGATTCTATGATTCCCCCACTCCATGTCAAAAGGTTGAAATGCCTCTCCTAAGGCTTAGTTGCTGGCAGAGAGAGCTTTAAGCTAAAGTACACTGATATTTTTGGACCTACCGATCCAAACAATACGTCCCCCCCACCCCCAGAACGTCTCTGAAAAAAGCCTCTAATGAAGGAGAGACCATCACCTTTCTCAGGCAGCCACAGCTGAATGACTCCATGCCATCAGGAACCACGATACCTGACGGAACTTCCCGACACGAACCTCCCCGTACACTACGATCAACTTCTAAGGTCCTCCTCCAGGTGCCTACCCTGAGGGAAGCTCGGAGAATGGCAACAAGGGAGAGGGCCTTTTCAGTGGTGGCCCCGCAATTATGGAACGGTCTCCCTGATTAGGCTCGCCTGGCATTGTTATCTTTTCGGCGCCAAGTCAAGACATTTCTCTTCTCCCAGGCGTTTAACCACATTTAACAGCATGTGCTGAGTTTTTTAACTGACCCCAGAATAGTTGTTTTAAACAGGTATTGTCTGTTTTTGTTCGTATTTTATGCTTTTTTTTATTAATACTTTTATTAATTTCCCACATAAACAGAACACATAAGGAAAGGTAAAACAACAATACAAACTATACAAACGACATCACAACATAAACAGCTACTAAAATGGTCACAAATACATAAGGCTATATTCCATTTAAATCAGCCTTCCTCAACCTGGGGCGCTCCAGATGTGTTGGACTGCATCTCCCAGAATGCCCCAGCCAACTGGCTGGGGCATTCTGGGAGTTGTAGTCCAACACATCTGGAGCGCCCCAGGTTGAGGAAGGCTGATTTAAAGCGATCTTCATGTCAGAAGGCAAGGGTCATGTTTCTAGTTTACCAGGTCCGAATTTCATAAAAGCAAGTAAGGATATTTATCAAATGCAAGAATACAAGTTATATATAAAATCCACATACAAATAAATCATCCTTTTGCTGTTCTTTTATATATTCCATAAAAGGTTTCCAGTCCATTACATATGAAGCTATTGTTCTTTCTTTTACAAACGCCGTTAGTAAAAGAAACATTTCTGGTTTCATTTCTACATTTACTTTTAAAAAAAATTGCATTAATGCATGTATTTTAACCCAGTATTGCCTTTGCCCTTTTGCAAGACCACCACATGTGGTAAAATGTTCCTTCTTGCTCTTCACACTTCCAACAGTATTTTATGTTTTTGATGGTTTCAAATTTTGTATATTTGTTTTTCATGTTCCCTGTTTTTAACTTTTGTAAACCGCCCAGAGAGCTTTGGCTATGGGGCGGTATATAAACAGAATACATCATCATCATAATCATCGTCATCGTCATCAGGAAGTCCTGGGTGACCCTTTTCAGATGAACACGCTAAGTCACAATTGATAAGCATTTTGAGCTGAAAATTATGGTTTAGCGTATCGTGTGAACCATTCGTAAACAGTCTGCCTGCAAAGCCACGGTTTAAACACACTCGGTAACCATTTGTTGCAAAAGGGTTAGCATCCTAACCATGGCTTAGCATGTTGTCTGAACTGGCCCAAAGTTTGGTTAAAATTATTATTATTTATTTATTTATTTATTTATATAGCACCATCCGTGTACATGGTGCTGTACAGAGTAAAACAATAAAATAGCAAAACCCTGCCGCATAGGCTTACATTCTAATAGAATCATAATAAAACCATGTACACTGATGGTGCTATATAAATAAATAATAATAATAATAATAATAAGAAGAAGAAGAAGAAGAAGAAGAAGAAGGGGAAGAAAATGCACCAAACAGGCACAGGGGAGAGTAAAACTAACAGTATCAAAGTCAGATCAAAATCAAGTTTAAAAAGCTTTAGAAAAAAGAAAAGTTTTTAGCTGAGCTTTAAAAACTGCGATTGAACTTGTAGTTCGCAAATGTTCTGGAAGAGCGTTCTAGGCGAAAGGGGCGGCGGAAGAAAATGGACGAAGCCGAGCAAGGGAAGGAGAGACCCTTGGGCAGGTGAGAAACATGGCATCAAAGGAGCGAAGAGCACGAGCGGGGCAATAGTGTGAGATGAGAGAGGAGAGATAGGAAGGAGCTAGACAGTGAAAAGCTTTGTAGGTCAACAGGAGAAGTTTATATTGGATTCTGAGGTGAATTGGAAGCCAATGAAGAGATTTCAGAAGTGGAGTAACATGGTCAGAGCGGCGAGCCAAGAAGATGATCTTAGCAGCAGAGTGGTGAACAGAAACCAACGGACTGATGTGAGAAGAAGGAAGGCCAGTGAGAAGAAGGTTGCAGTAGTCCAACCGAGAAATAACCAATGCATGAACAAGAGTCTTGGCAGAAGAGACAGACAAAAATGATCGAATCCTGGCAATATTATACAGGAAAAAACGACAGGATTTAGCTACTGCCTCAATATGAGGAATGAAGGAGAGCGAGGAATCAAATATAAAGCCAAGACTATGTAAATCCCCTTTCCTTTCACTCAAACCTTCTGGAACAACAGAGACCCAATTTGCTCCGTCCTCTGTGTGATGTCTCTCCAAATATTTAAAGATGGCTTTCGCGTTGTCTCTAAATCGTGTCTTCTCCCAGTTACACATACCCAACTCCTATAAACAAAATAAGGCATAGAACTTTGGAGTTGGCAGGGACTTTGAAAATCACCTTGTCCAACCGGTGAAAGACAGTGTGGTATAGTGGTTAGAGTGTTGGAGACTCCGGTTCAAGTCCCCACTCAGCTGTGAAGCTCACTGGGTGTCTTTGGGCCTGTCACCGGCTCTCAACCTAACCTACCTCTCAGGGTTGTTGTTAGGATAAAATGGAGAGGAGTATCAAGTACACCACCTTGGCTCCTTGGAGGAAAAGGCAGAATATCAATGTAAAAAAGAAATAAGTAGAAGTAGCAACCCAATTTCTATAAACAAAATAAATCATCATCCACAACTTTATTACGGTCACCGACCCCATGCACGAGAGTAGGGCAAAATTACATACACATTTGAAAAGTATACAGCAGAATCAATTCTGGGGAGACCTTATTCTCGTAGCATTCAAAAAGAATTTTGCAAAAGCCTCGATTTCTCTGTGGCCCTGAATAATGAAGAAGTGCATTAATTTCTAAACTGGTGTCAAGTAATAATTTCTCTCTAATCTTTGCATAAAAACAACAACAGACTCCTATATTTGATTCAAAACATCTATTATCAAACCGAAATTCACAGTGAGTGAATTTGAATTTGAACTCAAATTCACATTCAAATTCAATTTCAATTTGAATTTGAACTCAAATTCACATTCAAATTCAAATGAGAAGCGGGCCCTCTGGCAGTTTGTCTAAACCAATAGTGTCAACTAGAGGTGTGAGACGAGGCTGTGTTTTAGCCCCATTTTTATTTAATTTTTTTTTAGTGATTTACCATCTGCTTTGAATATTATTGACTCTCACCCTCCAAAACTGGCTAACTCAAGGATTCCAATTTTACTTTATGCAGACGATGCTGCACTACTTTCACAAACCAGGGTTGGCCTCTTGCTTCTGTTGGCAGCGTTTACCAGCTACTGTGATACCAACCAATTAACAATGAATTCTGACAAATCTAAAGTGCTGACTTCTCAAGACGCAAGCGGACCTATAGGTAGTCCATGAATGGTAACTATATAGAACAAGTCTCTGGCTACAAATATTTGGGTATATACTTTCACAAATCATTTAGCTGGTCCTTAGCTGGTACGGCTGCTGCAATTACGAGGTTTATTATCATAGAATCATAGAATAGCAGAGTTGGAAGGGGCCTACAAGGCCATCAAGTCCAACCCCCTGCTCAATGCAGGAATCCACCCTAAAGCATCCCTGACAGATGGTTGTCCAGCTGCCTCTTGAAGGCCTCTAGGGTGGGAGAGCCCACAACCTCAACAGGCAACTGATTCCATTGTCGTATTGCTCTAACAGTCAGGAAGTTTTTCCTGATGTCCAGCTGGAATCTGGCTTCCTTTAACTTGAGCCCGTTATTCCGTGTCCTGCACTCAGGAAGGATTGAGAAGAGATCCTGGCCCTCCTCTGTGTGACAACCTTTTAAGTATTTGAAGAGTGCTCTCATGTCTCCCCTCAATCTTCTCTTCTCCAGGCTAAACAGGCCCAGTTCTTTCAGTCTTTCTTCATAGGGCTTTGTTTCCAGACTCCTGATCATCCTGGTTGCCCTCCTCTGAACACGCTCCAGCTTGTCTGCATCCTTCTTGAATTGTGGAGCCCAGAACTGGACGCAATACTCTAGATGAGGTCTAACCAGGGCCGAATAGAGAGGAACCAGTACCTCACGCGATTTGGAAGCTATACTTCCAAAATAGCATTTGCCTGCTGGTGTGTGTGTCCTCTGTCTCTCTTTCATTGACTTTCTCTTTTCCACCAGATCCAAAGCTGGACGATCCCAAGACGGCGGAAAAGAACAATAACCAACAGGCCAGTCCTTTGCAAGCAAAACCGAAGAAGGCGTCGCCGGCAAGAACTGGGCGAGACGCCGCCCAGCCTTGCGAGCCGGGAGAAGCCTCCGGAAGCTGCAAAGGGCCAGTGAAAGAGACGAAGAAAAGCCCGAAGAAAAAAGTTGGCAAGAAGCTGAATAAAACCCCGCCGGGGATCCAGAAGAGTAAACGAGAGACCAGGTCCCCTCCGGGTGGGAAGACCTTCAAGTTGAAACCACCCCTTGTCTCCCCGTCGAACGTCCGGGCCGGAGGGCCTCCCTATAAGTGTACGGACTGCGGGAAGAGCTTCTGCCGGCGCTCGTACCTTTTCCAGCACCACCGGATCCACACCGGGGAGAAACCCTACAAATGCTCCTACTGCGACAAGAGCTTCCGGGAACACTCGCACCTCACCAAGCACGAGCGGCTGCACACGGGCGAGAAGCCGTACACATGCACCGATTGCGGGAAGAGCTTCCGCCAGTCGTCCAACCTGCAGAAGCACCTGAAGATGCACATCGGGGCCCCCATCTACAGGTGCTCGGAATGCGGAAAGAGCTTCAGCCAACGCTCCAAGTTCTGCCAGCACCGTAAGGTCCACGCGAGGGGGAAGAGCTACCCGTGCTCGCGGTGCGGGGAGTGTTTCGACCAGGCCTCGCTCCTCTATGAGCACCGGCAGACCCACACGGAGCAGAGGTCCCACAAGTGCCCCGTGTGCGAGAAGACCTTCATCCACCGGTCCAGCTTCCTGAAGCACAAGATGACCCACACGGGGGAGAAGCCCTACAAGTGCTCGATCTGCGGCAAGGACTTCAACCAATCCTCCAACCTCCACAAGCACTACAAGATCCACACGGGGGAGAAGCCCTATAAGTGCCTGACCTGCGGGAAGTCCTTCACCCAGAGCTCCCACCTCAGCCTCCATCAGAACACCCACAAAGGCTTCAAGTCGTACAAGTGCTTGGACTGCGGAGACAGCTTCACCGACCGGTCGCACCTGATGAAACACAAACTCAGCCACGCGAAGGCGGCCACGTCAGCCTGAGGTCCCCACGTGCTTTTGGAAGGTGAAGGAATCATGTTTTTTTTTAAAGGCAGAGAAACAGGGTTAGATTTTGAATCTCTCCTCTGTCATGAACTCTTTCGGAAGCTTTGGGCACGCTCTCTCTCTCTCTCTCTCTCAATTAGACCCATCCATCTGCAATATGGTGGAGGGTAATACTGATCTACCTCGCAGGGAGGTGGTATGGACTGCAGAAGCAGAGCGCCCGTGAAATGCCTTTGGTGATGGATTTTGGCACAAAGACAGGAATATAGGAACATAGGAAACCCTACCTGGAGATGCTGGGATTCGAACCTGGCACCTTCTCCACGCAAAGCATGTGCTCTACCCACTGACCTATGGCCCCTCCCCAAAAGGACTTGCGCCGCTCTGAACGTTAGAGGAGGAAAATGTGTCATAGGAAAAAGGGGGTGGGTTGGAGAACAGGTTGCCAAATATTCTTTTGTTAAGAGACTTTCTGTCGCCATAATTGGATGAATTAGAGGTGAGATTCTTGTTCTTCCTAAGGAAGTCTTGCAACCTCTTCAAGGTTGATGTATTTATTACAGCAGGGGCTCAGGCAGTTATGTGAAACTGTTCATGTACGTAAAGTAAAGCCGGCGGCCATCCCAAAGCGGGGCCGATGATCACATCAACATCCTGCCTTAGGGTGAACATATGAAAAGGAGGGCAGGGCTCCTGCAGCTTTGTTGTGATGAAGAGAGAATTTCACCGGGAATTTCATGCATACAAATGACACCTGCTGAAATTCCCTTTCCAATACAACTGTTCAAGATGCAGGAGGCCTGTCCTCCTTTCCATAGGGTCACCCTACCATTGATAAGCTAACGAACATCTGCAGTAGGGTGAAAAACTGTCGTCTGGCTTCAGGCCACAGTGGATAAGACTGAATTTCCAGATAAGTTGTAATTCGAAGTTTTATGCTGGGGTCTCCCTTTAAGATTTCTTTATTCCAGAAGGGCCAATCCTGGGAGGCTGAAACGTTCCTCTGCTGGAATTTTCGTTGGGGAATCGTTTCCAGAAGACCCTTGCCAGCAGAAAAGAATGGATGGGCATAAAAATCTATTTCCGCACCAGCATCATCTGCTTCCTGGATATGGGAACGGTGGCATGGAAATGTCTGCTTCCAGGTGGCAGAATGATTTGCTACCCGACTGCACACAAGGCTAAATTTCCAAGTGGCGCAGAGTGGTAAGCGGCAGTTACTGCAGCTGAAACTCTTCCCACGGCCTGAGTTCGATCCCAGCGGAAGCTGGTTCTCAGGCAGCCAGCTCAGGTCGACTCAGCCTTCCATCCTTCCGAGGTCAGTAAAGTGAGTACCCAGCTAGCTTGGGGAAAGGTAACTGCGACTGGGGAAGGCAATGGCAAACCACCCCGCTACAAAGCTGGCCAGGAAAACATCAGCGAAAGCAGGCATCCCTCTAGGAGTCAGCAATGACTCTGCTTGCACAAGAGGTTCCTTTCCTTTCCTTCCCCATATGATGTTGGTAACCTGGGCTCCATCTAGCAGCCCTGTGCAGCCCTCAAAAAAGGAGAATTCTTCTTCCCAGGATTTAAGTTTATATTTTAAAAAAACCTGCAATGTTTCTTAATTAATGAAAACCAGTGAATTGGTTTTAAAATCATTTTGATCACTTAATATATATATATATATATATATATATATATATATATATATATATATATATAATATATATAGTATATATACACACACACACCGGGGTTATATCCAAGTATTGCCTTCCATGAGAGGAAGTGGCGTGTTCTATTTGCAGAAGGACCGCTTGATTTTGGGGAATCCTCCTCATCACAGCTCACGCCATTCAGCAGGACCTCCTGACTCTCTGGAGGGGTGCTGTGAGAAAGAGGGGAAACCCACTTCCCCCAGAGAAATTGTTCCAGAGTAAATCTGGATCCTACGAAGAGCCTGCGTGACCAGTTACAAAAGAGGGCAGGGCTCCTGCAGCTTTAACGGTTGTGACGAAGAGGGAATTTCACCAGATACTGCACACATACTAATGACGCCTGCTGAAATTCCCTTTTCTATGCAACTGTTCAAGATGCAGGTCCTCCCTTTCATGGGGTCACCCTAGTTTTTAAAAGCGTGAGCTTATTTTTTAAAAAATGCAGATAGAGAACGTACTCTTCAAAGAGGCGTCCTCCCGCCCCTCTCTCGCGTGATCTCGTACTGTTTCATGGCTGTCGTTACTTTTTTGTTGTTGCCTGTATTATCGACTTTATTTTGAAATAAAATGTTGTGCCCAAAATGAAAGGATGCCTCTTCTAAAAACAAAGCGAAGTATGTGTTTGGCCTTCAGCCATGTGTTTGGCTCGGTCTTGTACACTTTCCTGGGAGTAAGCCGCTTGAATTCAAGAGGAATTGCTTCTGAGTAGGCATGTATAGGATTGCATTTATATTTCTATAATCTGGTGATAGCTCTACTTTTTCTGGGTAGAAGAGTGGGCGTTCTTTTAGTAGTGGGCAACCATTGGTTTCATTAGCATAACTTCATTCAGATTTCGGCCTAATTTCCTGCAGGCTTCGGCCTAATTTCCTGCAGGCTTCGGCCTAATTTCCTGCAGGCTTCGGCCTAAATTCATGCAGACAGCAGACCTTGGCCTAATTTCATGCAGGCCTCAGCCTAAACTCATGCAGGTTTCAGCCTAAATACATGCAGACGACAGACCGTGGGCTAATTTCCTGCAGGCTTCGGCCTAAATTCATGCAGACAGCAGACCTTGGCCTAATTTCATGCAGGCCTCGGCCTAAATTCATGCAGACAGCAGACCTCGGCCTAATTTCATGCAGGCCTCAGCCTAAATTTAAAAGCCCTCTGGTAGCACAGCCAGGCCTGAGGCCTCTTCACCGTTGGTTCATCGGTGGATTTTAAGCCGCTTTGTACACTGCTTTTCAGAGTCGATCTGCAAAAAGTTGATGGGTCCCATGCCCCTGTTCAGAATGCCAGCCATCCAGCCAGGATGGCCTATTCCATTCCACCCCCTCCCCTGGTTCCTTCTAAATGCAAAGCATGTGCTCTACCATTGAGCTATGCCTACCACATGCGCCCCAATATAATTAATGTGATCTTTTCAACACCCCCCTTCCTGTCTGACACCTTTTGCCTTCCCACCCAGCTGATCACCTCGGCGTTTTAAAGGAAAGAAACGGTTGCAAACTTCAAAACCCAAAGCATTTTATTTACAGTATGAAAAACTGTGTGAGTCTCGTTTTATCAGATCTCCAGATGGGTACACACCTGATCCTCCTCGCTATGTTTTCCTTTAAGCGTGTCGTTTCCTGGAGTGATCCCTTACGTTCTCCAAAGCTCTGGAGCCCTGAAAGTACAGATTCATACAAGAAACTGGCAATGGTAGGGATTGAACGCAGAACCTTCGATGTCAGGGATGGGGAAGCGGCAGCCCTCCGAATGTTGCTTGACTGCAATTCCCATCATCCCTGACCCTTGGCAATGTTGGCCAGAGCTGATGGGAGTTGGAACCTGAGAACAATGGCAGAGCACTGAGGCGATTCCACTGTCCGGGCCAAATTAGATGTTTAACTGTTCGTGCAGTTCACCTGCAATTAGTCATTGCAGGAATAGATTTGGTTGATTGGTGTTGTTATTTAAAAAAAAAACTTTATTGAAACCATGATGAAAATACATCAAATAAATAATAAGAAATATACAAAATAAATAATAACTCATATTGTTTGGAATACAGGTATTCAAACCAATGAGGATAACGAGTATGGTGAATGCTCTCCGGGAGTTTACCTTTCCAAAATTTAACTAAGAACAATCCTATAGTCTCTCGGAGAACATCCCAGGGACTGTAGGACTGTCCTAAAAAACCCTTCCGAGGTTGGGGACAGCACTCCGACCTTGCGAAGGAGAGTCAGAGATCCATCCCACCTCGCAGTTGCCGCAGAAAGAAACACGCCGGCAGCTCTCCGAGATTAGAAGACCGACCTTGGAAGAGGAGGAGGAAATGGGGCATTCTAGTGGCGGGGGGAGGAGCGTGGAGAGGCCAGGGTACGAGTTATCCTGACCCTCCTCTAGCCTCCTTCCCGACGGCGTGAAATACCCGTCTGGTGTAAAAGCAAAGAATGGAGGCCATGGAGGTAAAGATCATGGCATCATAGAGTAGTAGAGTTGGAAGGGGCCTATAAGGCCATGGAGTCCAACCCCCTGCTCAATGCAGGACTCCACCTTAAAGCATTCCTGACTGATGGCTGTCCAGCTACCTCTCGAAGGCCTCTAGTGTGGGAGAAGAGCCCACCACCTCCCTAGGTCATTGGTTCCACTGCCATTCCGCTCTAACAGTCAGGAAATTTTTCCTGATGTCCTGATCTGGGTTCCTGTAACTTGAGCCCGTTATTCCGTGTCCTGCACTCTGGGAGGATCGAGAAGAGATCCTGGCCCTCCTCTGCGTGACAACCTTTTAAGTATTTGAAGAGTGCTCTCATGTCTCCCCTCAATCTTCTCTTCTCCAGGGTAAACATGCCCAGTTCTTTCAGTCTCTCCTCATGGGGCTTTGTTTCCGCCACTCCTGCCCTGCTAGCTTTAGCCTGGCAGGGCACAGGAATCTCAGAAACTTCCAAGTGCAGAGGCCTCCGAGCAGTGAGAGGCAACTGGTAAGATATCACCCTAAGATGTCTGAGTTTGTTTGAAGGCCTGATGGGAAATTGTTGCCCTCCCGAATCCAGATCAGGAACTTGAGGGGGGAAAGTGGCTTGGGCTATTTGTCTCTACATGCCCTCCTGATCCAGACAGGCCGACTCCGGATGTGGGCGACTTACGTTTAAAAGCATTGCACCCAATCGCTAATCACATGAATGGTGTCCTGTTACACTGTAAGCTCCTCGGGACAGGGACCTGTCCTCTCTAATTCTGTAAAGGCCCCCACGCATGCCCAGGGGAGGATATAAAGTCATCGGAGTCTGTTTAAGCTTTGTACCTCGGAGATTCTCATAGTGCCTTTCCACAGACTGTGTGAAATATAACCAATACACCAGCCTCCCTCACCCTGGTGCTCGCCAGATGTGTTGGACTACACCTCCCCTCATCCCCAGCCAGCGGGCCCATTGGAGTAGTAGTCCAACTCCTTTGGAGGACACCAGGCTGGTTGCAGCTACAAATACACTTTTATTAGAGAACATTTCCTCAACCCACAAACAGATTACTCACACCTGCATAAGAGTGTGAAATAAGTCGGTGGGTAAGGATGAAGCTATAGCTCGGGGTGTTCAACCTCAGCACCCCCAGCCAAATACGGCCCTCTGTGTTTCCCCAGATGGCCACGCCCCCTTTTCTCAGCCTTACTACATCATCATCATCATCATCATCATTATTATTATTATTATTATTATTATATCCCGCCTTTTTTCCTTCAAGGAACGTACATAATCCTCCTCTCCATTTTATCCTCACACCAACAACCCTATGAGGTGGGTTGGGCTGAGAGTGTGTGACTGGCCCAAAGTCACCCAGTGGGTTTCCATGCTCGAGTGGGGACTAGAACTCAGATCTCCCGACTCCCAGTCCAACACTTTAGCCATTACACCACACTGGCTCGCCTTTCTTCCTTTCCTTCATCCGATCATTTGGTGATTTCTCCGCTTTTCTGTCCCGTCCCCGCCCCGCAAAAGGCCGAAATACCTTCCCAAAGGCACTAAGAGCTTTAAGAGAAAATATGCCGGTGGTTTTAGCTCCACGACTTTTGCCTTCAGCCCCGCCCACTGCAGGGATGCGGCCCCTGTGGGCTTCTCCAAAATTGGATTCGGCCCTCGGGTTCCCCACCTGTGCTGTAGCGTCTCTCCCCTATGTGGCTTCTCTAATCTGCTGTCAGGCCCGGCACACCGCCCGGTCACAGGGCCTGACGAAACATCACAGCTTCTCCCCGGCATGGGTTCTCTGGTGCCGGGAGAGGTGCGAGCTTTGGATGAAGCTCTTCCCGCAGCTGGAACACTGGTACGGCTTGTCCCCCGTGTGAGTCCTCCGGTGCTTCAGGAACGTCGACTTGTCATTGAAGCTCTTGCTGCAGTCGGCGCATTCGTAGGGCTTCTCCCCCGTGTGGATCCGGTGGTGCTGGTAGAGGTGGGCGTTCCTGCGGAAGCTTTTGCCGCAAAAGGAACACTTGTACGGCTTCTCCCCCGTGTGCAGCCGCCGGTGAGCCACGAGTCTCGAGTGCCACTTGAAGGCCTTCCCGCAGTCGGCGCAGACGTTCTCCCCCTTGCCTGCGAGGGCTCCCGGGCGCAGCGCAGAACCGTCATGGGGTCTGCTTTCGGCCGCCCCTCTCGGACGGTGGTCTTCAGGCCTGGCCTTCAGGTTGCCGGCCCACATCCTCACCAAGGCGGGCTCGGTCGCCGAGTGGTCTCCCCCCTCCTGGCGGGGTGAAAAGTTCCATTCGGCCTCTCCCAGCATAATACGATGGACTTCACCTCGCTCCGAAATTTCCCAGCGAGGTGGGGGCTGCCGGTTCTCGCTCCCCTCCCGGCAGGCTGTGGGGAAAAAGAGAGACGCTCAGCATGACAAGCCAGTGGTGCACGTTATGCTCGCACACCTTAGTCCGTTTATAAAAAGTGGATGAGAGCACCGTGCCATAGGGAGTGCCCAGCAAATCAGAGGAGGAGGAGGAGGAGGAGGAGAAGGAGAAGAGGAAGAGGAGGAGGAGGAGGAGGAGGAAGAAGGAGAGGAGGAGGAGGAGGAGGAGGAGAAGGAGGAGAAGGAGAAGAGGAAGAGGAGGAGGAGGAGGAAGAAGGAGAGGAGGAGGAGGAGAAGGAGAAGGAGAAGGAGAAGGGGAAGAGGAGGAGGAGGAGGAAGAAGGAGAGGAGGAGGAGGAGAAGGAGGAGAAGGAGAAGGAGAAGAGGAAGAGGAGGAGGAAGAGGAGGAAGGAGAGGAGTAGGAGGAGGAGAAGGAGGAGAAGGAGAAGAGGAAGAGGAGGAGGAGGAGGAAGAAGGAGAGGAGGAGGAGGAGGAGAAGGAGGAGAAGGGGAAGGAGAAGAGGAAGAGGAGGAGGAGGAGGAAGAAGGAGAGGAGGAGGAGGAGGAGGAGAAGGAGAAGGCGGAGAAGGAGAAGAGGAAGAGGAGGAGGAGGAGGAAGAAGGAGAGGAGGAGGAGGAGGAGGAGAAGGAGGAGAAGGGGAAGGAGAAGAGGAAGAGGAGGAGGAGGAGGAGGAAGAAGGAGAGGAGGAGGAGGAGGAGGAGAAGGAGGAGGAGGAGAAGGAGAAGAGGAGGAGGAGGAGGAGGAAGAAGGAGAGGAGGAGGAGGAGGAGGAGAAGGAGAAGGAGGAGAAGGAGAAGGAGAAGAGAAAGAGGAGGAGGAGGAGGAAGAAGGAGAGGAGGAGGAAGAGGAAGAGGAAGAAGGAGAGGAGGAGGAGGAGGAGGAGGAGGAAGAAGGGGAGGAGGAGGAGGAGGAGGAGAAGGAGGAGGAGAAGGAGGAGGAGAAGGAGAAGGAGAAGAGGAAGAGGAGGAGGAGGAGGAGGAGGAAGAAGGAGAGGAGGAGGAGGAGGAGGAGAAGGAGAAGGAGAAGAGGAAGAGGAGGAGGAGGAGGAAGAAGGAGAGGAGGAGGAGGAGAAGGAGGAGGAGAAGGAGAAGGAGAAGGAGAAGAAGAGGAGGAGGAGGAGGAGGAAGAAGGGGAGGAGGAGGAGGAGGAGAAGGAGGAGAAGGAGGAGGAGAAGGAGAAGAGGAGGAGGAGGAGGAGGAAGAAGGGGAGGAGGAGGAGGAGGAGGAGAAGGAGAAGGAGGAGGAGAAGGAGAAGAGGAGGAGGAGGAGGAGGAGGAGGAGGAGGAAGGGGAGGAGGAGGAGGAGGAGGAGAAGGAGAAGGTTGGAAGATATTTTACAAGGTCATGCGGACAATTTTAGTCAGCAACCAAGGGATTCTCTATGTAGGAAAAGCAGACCAAAGAGAACCAGTGTGGTGCAGTGGCTAAAGCGTTGGACTGGGAGTCAGGAGAGCCGAGTTCTAGTCCCCACTCAGACATGGAAGCCCACTGGGTGACTGGGCCAGTCACACACTCTCAGCCCAACCTACCTCACAGGGTTGTGGTGAAGATAAAAAAGGGAGAGGAGAATTATGTACACCACCTTGGGTTCCTTGGAGGAAAAAAGGCAGGATATAAATGCAATAAATATATTATTATTATTATTATTATTATTATTATTATTATTATTATTATTATTATTTCTATATGACCCCATATATCTACTACTAGTATTACTACTACTAATATATTTATTTATTTCTTAGCCGCCTCTCCCTCTGGATCAACAACATTAAATTAAAAAATTCCATAAAATGCATAAAACTGATTAAAAACATATAAAACTGATACAATATTACCAATCAGACATCTTAAAATTATCTGGGTAGGCCTGCCGGAAGAGATCAGTCTTTAAGGCTTTCTTAAACGCAGAAAGAGTATTAAAACATATATCTAAAAACAAAGATGAGCAGTCAATCATAACGACAGACAGATCCAGGACCGATTAAAAATCTCATCCTGCGTTGCCCAAATGCCTGAGCAAAAAAGGTCGGTCTTAACCTCTGGCCACCATTTTTGATGGCTTTAAAATTCAAGAAGGACGCAGACAAGCTGGAGCGTGGTCAGAGGAGGGCAATGAGGATGATCAGGGGTCTGGAAACAAAGCCCTATGAAGAGAGACTGAAAGAACTGGGCATGTTTAGCCTGGAGAAGAGAAGATGGAGGGGAGACATGATAGCACTCTTCAAATACTTAAAAGGTTGTCACCTTGAGCCTTCAACAGTTGTCTAGAAAAGGGAATTTTCGCTGGTGTCATTTGTAGGCATGCAGCACCTGGTGAAATTCCCTCCTGATCACAAAGCTGCAGGAGCCTTGCCCTCTTTTGTAGAGTGACCAGATACAAAGGAGGGCAGGGCTCCTGAAGGTTTAACTGTTGTGATGAAAAGGGAAATTTAGCATGTATCATTTGTATGCATGCAGCACCCGGTAAAATTCCCTCTCCATCACAACAGTTAAAGCTGCCCTCTTTTGCATCTGGTCAGACTCCCCTAAATCAATTCCACATTGAGAAGGGCTTCTCATTGGCCTCTTCCGAATCTCCTGCCCATGCTGTCTCACTAGACCACCCTTCCTCAACGCAATGTCTTCTGGATGTGTTGGACTACAATTCTCATCATCCCCTGGTTGGGGGAACACTGCACTACTAGATCTCTCTCTCTCACACACAAAAACACCGGAGTCCGAATTCTTCACTTAGCCCTCAAGCAATCTTCATATAAGAGATGTCGGGGAAGGAACGAAGGAGTGAGAGCAAAATTCTTTGTTACGTCAAGGGCTCCGGCATGACAAAACCTTACCCCTCAAAGCTGCCTCCTCCTCGGCGCTCTCCAGTTTGATCTCTCTGCAGGCCGGGCTGAGCACCGCGTCCAGCTGCATCTGCTCAGCTCCAGGGAAGTTCACCGCTTGCTCTTCCAATGGGCCTGCCCTCTGAAACAGTGCGGAAGATTCATTCAAGAAACAGCTATCATGGGCCATAGGGTGACCCTATGAAAAGGAGGACAGGGCTCCTGTATCTTTAACAGTTGTGCAGAAAAGGGAATTTCAGCAGGTGTCATTTGTATATATGGGGAACCTAGTGAAATCCCCTCTTCATCACCACAGTTAAAGCTGCAGGAGCTATACTAGAGTGACCAGAGTTAAAAGAGGGCAGGGCACCTGCAGCTTTAACTGTGGTGACAAAGAGGGAATTTCACCAGGTGCTGCAGGCATACAAATGACACCTGCTGAAATTCCCTTTTCTACACAACACTAAAAGATACAGGAGCCCGGTCCTCTTTTCCATATGGTCACCCTATGCACCACTAAATACCTGGGAGTAAGTCTTGGTTTGCACTGTCAATTCCGGGTGAGGGAACAGTGGCACGCAAAAAAGACTCCAAAAATAATGAACGAACTCAAAAGTTTTCGACCCAGAGCAGTTTTCTCCCTATGGGGATGACGACTCTATATGGTTAAGTAGGGTGACCCTATGAAAAGGAGGACAGGGCTCTTGTATCTTTAACAGTTACATAGAAAAGGGAATTTCAGCAGGTGTCATTTGTATGCATGCAGCACCTGGTGAAATTCCCTCTTCATCACACCAGTTAAAGCTGCAGGAGCGATACTAGAGCGACCAGATTTAAAAGAGGGCAGGGCACCTGCAGCTTTAACCGTTGTGATGAAGAGGAAATTTCACCATTTTCTCCATGTATACAAATGACACCTGCTGAAATTCCCTTTTCAATACAACTGTTAAAGGTACAGGAGGCCGGTCCTCCTTTTCATATGGTCACCCTAATCATGGGGGAGTGTTTTGGTCCACAACATCCATCATCCCCAACCCTCAGCTGTGCTGGCTTGTGATGATAGGAGTTGTGGCAGGGCACGTAGCCTTGCTGGAGTACACCTAACAAGAGGACCTGAGGATCCAGATTGCACTACCAGCCTAGCAAATAAAAGCATCTAAGTTACTAGCCTGCAATAAATAAATAAATCAGTAGCCTGTGACCACAGTGGCGAGCAGAACGTAGACTGGGATGGCAGATCTCCTGATGGTTTGCAGCAGAAAAGCCTGATTTTCAAGTTAAATTGGGCTGCAGAAATCGAGAACGCTTGCGGGTGGGGAAACCCAGGAGTAAATTCCTGTGTGGTGAGCTTTCCCCAACCTGATGTCCTCCAGATGTGTTGGATTACAACTCCCATCACCCCCAGCCAGCCTTCCCCTGACGTGGCGCCTTCCAGAGGGATTGGACTACAACTCCCATCAAACCAGCCCGCACAAGCCAGGCTTCCCCAACGTGGTGTCTCTCGGAAGTTTATTTATTTATTTATTTATTTAATTACATTTATATACCGCCCCACAGCCGAAGCTCTCTGGGCGGTTTACAACATTTAAGGAAGTGTTGCACTACAGCTCCCAGCATCCCTGGCCAGCCCTCCTCAACCTGGTGCCCCCCTTAGAGGTGTTGGATTGCAACCCCCATCAACCCCAGCCAGTCTTCCCCAACGGAGTATCTTAAAAAAACTGTTGCACTACAACTCTCGTGAACCCAAACCGGCAAATCCCAGCTCTCCCCAGCCCAGGGGCCTCTAGATTTGTAGGACTACAACTCCCATCCCTCCTTGCTAGCGTGCTGGCCGTGGCTGATGGGAGTTGTAGTCCAACACACCTGCAGGCTCCGCCGGTTGGGCCGGGCTAACCTAGGCAAAATTTGTGCTCAGAGCCACCCTTTCCCACAAGTTTACATCTGCCTGCCAAAGCCATGATTTTGCATGTGGAGCGTGACGTTCTAGTGAAAAGCAAACCTTCAGCCTCCCAGCCCTGCACTAAAAGGCTAGGAGTCTGCCTAGTTCCAGAGTGGAAGAAGGAATAAAACTGCCCTCATCATGCTGCCTTTACACAAATCTGTGGTGCGACCCCCCGCTTAGAACACTGCGTGCAGTTCTGGTCACCACACTTAAAAAAAAGATATTATTGGGTTAGAAAAAGTGCAGAAATGGGCAACTAGAATGGTCAAGGGGCTGGAGCATCACATGAGGGAGGTGCACAAACATATGCCTGGTGCGGAGAATGTGGATCGGGAGACATTTTTCTCCCTCTCTCAAAATACTAGAACCCCAAAATACTAGAACCAACCATGAAACTGATTGGTGGGAGATCCAGGACAAATAAAAAGGAAGTTCTTCTTCACACAGCGCATAGTTAAATTATGGAACTCACTACCACAAGATGTGGTGACGGCCACCAATCTGGATGGCTTCAAAAGGGGGTTGGATAAATTCCTGGAGGCAAAGGTTATCCATGGCTGCTAGCCCTGATGGTTGTGTGCTATCTCCAGTGTTCGAGGCAATAAGCCTGTGTGCACCAGTTGCTGTGGAACATGGGTGGGAGGGTGCTGTTGCACCGTGTCCTGCTTTGTTGGTCCCTGGTTGAGAGCTGGTTGGCCGCTGTGTGAACAGAGTGCTGGACTAGACGGACCCTCGGTCTGATCCAGCAGGGCTCTTCTGATGTTCTTAAGACCACCACAGTCAGCATGTGGCAAAATGCAGGGCTACTAGTCTCTTAGGGACAGATGAAAAGCAGACTTAAAACAAAAACTGAATTAAAATGTAACATAAAAACACATAAATGAGAGCACCACAAAGAGAGCTACATACCTGGATGGACACACTTTGAATGTTGCCTATGATAGAAGCTCACTAAGTTCCACTAGGCAAGCTGCCCTCTCTTAGTGTTTCATCAGCAACATCGAGGAATAATACTACCGTCCTACCTTACGGGGTTGTTGTAATGAAGAGTGAACTGTGAAGCGCTTGAAGCGCTCAAATGCAGCACGCAAGTCGTGATTTATTTACCTGCTGTTTCCGCTTCTCGTCGGCCTGCTGCTGCTCCTGGAGGAACTCCTCAGCCAAGGCCACCGCTTGGGAACACGTCTCCGGTCCGGTCCCCCGAACCCAGCTCTGCATTTCCTGCGGCAAAATGGTCAGGAACTGCTCCAGGATGAGCGTTTCCAGGATCTGCTCTTTCGTGTGCCTCTCGACCTTCAGCCACTGAGAGCAAAGCTCCTGCAAGTGGCTGTACACCCCTCTGGGCCCCTCGGCCTCCTGGTAGCAGAAGCGCCGGAAGTGTTGACGCTGCTTCTCCCGGTTCAGGGCGTCCCCTCGCAAGATGGCCGCCTTCACTTTCCCATAATCCTCCCTGTCTCCAGTCTCCAGGCCTCTGAAGGCCCACTCAGTTTCTCCTCTGAGGGCCGGCAGGAGTCGGGCCGCCCACTCTTCCTTGGGCCACCGGCAGGCCTCGGCCACTTGCTCGAAGGAGGCCAGGAAGGCCTTGGCATTGTCCCATGGGGTGGGCTCCTCCAGCAACTGTGACGGCCCCCAACTCGAGTGAGGGGATTCCACCACCTGCCAGTGGACTTCCCAGCGCTGGGACAGCCGTTCCTCAGGCTCCTGTTTCACCTGCTGCGGTCCTCTCCATCTCGGGACTTCCACGATGCGGCCACCTTCAACCATGTGGCCCTCCTCTTTCATTCCCTCCGGTCCCACTCCGGTTTGGCAGCTCGTCCTGAGCTCTTCCCTCGTCCTGAGCTCTTCCCTCGTTGCCATTCCCAGATCCCTGCTTGGCCCAAATTCAGCCTGGTCGCAAAACCCCATTTCCTGCGGCTCGAAGGCCATTCTTCCCTAGCTAGGCAAAATCGACAGCAACTTTAGCCTCTGAGATTTTTGTTTGAGGGCGCGTGGGGGGGTATTTTTTGCTCGTAACAGGGATAACCAAGAGACCCTTTGAAGATTTAGACTTTCCGCTGGCAACAGCCTACTTGGTCAAACGCGCGAAGGTAACGGCGAGCCGTATGTGCACTGGATCAAAGCTGAGCGGAAACATGGGAGGGGAACCAGGTGGCAGGAGCCAGGCGGCGAAGCCCAGAGTCAGAGCCAAAGGCCGTCGCCGCTCCGACTTGCACAGGAAGCCTTTTCAACGGTTTCCTGTCCAGGAGGGTCCAATGGACTGCTTGAGTGCGCAGGGTCAGTTCAGAACCTGCTAAGGATTCACTGTCTGGGAAGACCCCGTGGAGCTGCAGTTCTGGTGGCTCACTCTGCAGAGCAGCTGCCCCCCAGAGCCGAGGGTTGGCGGTTCTAGCCCCACAGAGGCCTGCCACCTCTCAAGCGCCCCATTGGCTCCCCTTCCTTCCCATTTCCTGAAGCCAAACAGCAATGCAAAACCACTTTCTGTCACTGCTGGACAGATTCCAGCACTGCATCAATTCCAGCAAGTTAAACTAGGGGTGGAGGGTGGGAGGGGAGAGGCGGGACAGGAAATGGGGGGGGCATCTGCTATGATTTGCATCTTTGAATTTCCTGCTGCTCTTCTCTAGGCATCCGGCCTTTGTCCCTTTTAACCCTTAGGGTGCTGGTGGGAGATCCATGCAGAGAGCAGCATTTCTGCCCAAGGACGAGCTCCTTGCAAAGGACAAGCAATTCCTGGGAACTTCCCCCCGGGGTGCGCGGTGGAATCTCTTGCTGCGGATTTAGGCATGTGCAACTGGTCTGGCTGAAGAGGACTTCGCCCACCCCCTTCCTCTCCACGGCAGCCCCACCAGATGCCTGGAAATGCTACACAGACACACACCCCAGGGTGACCATATGAAAAGGAGGACCAGGCTCCTCTATCTTTAACAGTTGTATTGAAAAGGGAATTTCAGCAGGTGTCAGTTGCATGCATGCAGCCCCTGGTGACATTCCCTCTTCAGCACAACAGTTAAAGCTGCAGGAGCCCTGCCCTCAAGGGCAGGGCTCCTGCAGCTTTAACTGTTGTGCTGAAGAGGGAATGTCACAAGGCATACAAGTGACACTTGCTGAAATTCCATTTTCACTACAACTGTTAAAGATACAGGAGCTCGGGCCTCCTTTCCATATGGTCACCCTGGGGGGGGGGGTTTGTCCCCAAAAATCTGGCAGAGGTGCCTTCTGTGTACAGAGATCTTCTGCGTAGAGAGGTCTTCATTCAGGGCAGCCAAACCCTTGTGGCCTCTCCCACACTAGAGGCCGTCAAGAGGCAGCTGGACAACCATCCATCAGGGATGCTTTAGGGTGGATTCCTGCATTGAGCAGGGGGTTGGACTCGATGGCCTTGTAGGCCCCTTCCAACTCTGCTATTCTACGATTCTATGATTCTATAAATCCAACCCAGGACAAATTGGCCCAGTCTTTCTAGGCAAATGAATACACGGACATGATCAGAAATGTCTACGGGCAGAAAGCAGCAGGAAAGGATTTCGTCTTCACACCAGGTTCTACTGCTGATTTGAAAGCACCCATTTCTCCCAAGGACTCTTTAAAAGGAGACTCTGGCGAAAAGTTACTTAATTCAAACATTAGTAAGTTTGATTCTATCCATTTGAGCCTGAATGGAGGCAATGGTTGCTTTTCCTAGCAGAGGTGTTAAGAAAGTGGAAGTATCTAGTGTTAGTCCTACTTATAGTATATCATTGGAAATAAATGGGACCTGAGCTAGTCACAACTAACATAGCTCTCATTCATTTGAATTGGTCTACTTTAAATGGGACTAACACTGGACAGAATCATAGAATAGTAGAGTTGGAAGGGGCCTCTTAAGGCCATTGAGTCCAACCCCCTGCTCAATGCAGGAATCCACCTTAAAGCATACCTAACAGGTGGCTGTCAGGCCGCCTTTTGAAGGCAGCTGCCTCTTGAAGGCCTCTAGTGTGGGAGAGCCCACAACCTCCCTAGGTAACTGGTTCCATTGTTGCGCTGTTCTAAGAGTCAGGAAGTTTTTTCTGGTGCCCAGATGGAATCTGGCTTCCTTTAACTTGAGCCTGTTATTCCGTGTCCTGCACTCTGGGAGGATCGAGAAGAGATCCTGGCCCTCCTCTGTGTGACAACCTTTCAAGTACTTGAAGAGTGCTCTCATGTCTCCCCTCAATCTTCTCTTCTCCAGGCTAAACATGCCCAGTTCTTTCAGTCTCTCTTCATAGGGCTTTGTTTCCAGACCCCTGATCATCCTGGTTGCCCTCCTCTGAACATGCTCCAGCTTGTCTGCATGCTTCTTGAAGTGTGTTGCCCAGAACTGGGTGCAATACTCAAGATGAGGCCTAACCAGTGCTGAGGGGATACTCCCCGTTGCATTATATTCCTGATTATGCTGTTGCATATGATCACTGCGCTTTAATTGAATTCTCCTAGGTTGTATTTTTTGGGTGGGGGTGTATTTCATGGTCTGCTCCAGCAGGGCTCTTTGTTCTTAAAAGGGATTCAAAACTCCCCTTCAGACACACATGCACATTTTGTTTTGGGGTGGGTGGGCATTTATCCCTAATCCAGCCTTCCCCAAGTTGGGTTCCCTCCAGATGTTTGGACTACAACTCCCACATTCCTCAATCACAGGCTATGTGGTCTGGGTCAGATCGGAGTTGCACCTCAGAACTTCAGGAAAGATCCAGCCTGGTTAAGGGAATCCTAGAGGATCACACTGGGACCCTTCCTTCTTAAGGTGCCTTCACCTACCCAAGAGGTTAGCCATCATTACAGCTATATTTAAATGTTTTACAGATTGTAAATTTTGTGCTTTTATGGGTTTAAATGTTGTGTATTGATTTCCAACGCTCAATGCTTTAATCTTTGTAAAGCGCCCAGAGAGCGGCATATAAATGTAATTAATATGTTTTGTTTTTGATGTTGCTGCTCTAAATAATTGTCTAGAAGTAGAGCTATACCATTCCTTCAAGTTCTTTAGCCAGTATGTTCAAGAAAGCTATAAAGACTTGATCTCTTCTGGCAGGCCTATCCAATGGAACAGATTAAGATTTTAGGATGTTTAACAATGTATATTACATTTTAATTCAGATTTATGTATTTTATATGTACTGCCTCGATAAAAATGGAGAGACGGGTAAGAAATAAATTTTATTATTACTCTTTTTCCCACTGATCTTTTTCCTTCAATTTTCCCTGGTATAAGTTGAAGTATGATGAATTTTTCTCCTCGAATAATATGACCGAGATACTGCAATTTTCTTCTTTTGATGGCATTTATTAATTCTGTTTGCTTGTTTACCTTACATAGTACATCCTCGTTTGTTATTCGGTCAGTCCACTGTATCTTCAACATACATCAGTATCCACATTTCAAAAGATTCAATTTTGCTCAATTTTTTTTTCCTAATGTGTCCAAGCCTCCACTCCATAAAATATTGAAAACATGTAGCTTCTTACCATCCAAGACCTTAGTGTACGGCTAAGGTCCCCGAGATCCCAGGTGGGCCAGATTTGACTCGCAGGCTGGAATTTCTGCACCCATGCAATATGTGCTAACCAGAGTAAATTATTATTATTATTAATTTATTTATATAGCACCATCAATGTACATGGTGCTGTACAGATTATACACAGTAAATAGCAAGACCCTGCCGCATAGGCTTACAATCTAATAAAGTTGCAGTAAACAATAAGGAGGGACTGAACTCAATAGGACTGAACTCAATAGGACTTACTTCTGAGTAGACATGCATCAGATTGTGCTCCGTATTTGCCTCCCAAGCAACCATGCCATGGAGTTTTCTCCTTGGTCGCCCAACCAAACATGATTTAACCGGCAGCCAAATACAAGTTGGATACTTGGCTCAGCAATACTACAAACGAGAAGGATAAGGCAAATGCTATTTTGGGCTGCATTAATAAAAGTATAGCTTCTAAATCACGTGAGATACTGGTTCCTCTCTATTTGGCCCTGGTCAGGCCTCATCTAGAGTATTGCGTCCAGTTCTGGGCTCCACAATTCAAGAAGGACGCAGACAAGCTGGAGCATGTTCAGAGGAGGGCAACCAGGATGGTCAGGGGTCTGGAAACAAAGCCCTATGAAGAGAGGCTGAAGGAACTGGGCATGTTTAGCCTGGAGAAGAGAAGATTGAGGGGAGACATGATAGCACTCTTCAAATACTTAAAAGGTTGTCACGCAGAGGAGGGCCAGGATCTCTTCTCGATCCTCCCAGAGTGCAGGACACGGAATAACGGGCTCAAGTTAAAGGAAGCCAGATTCCAGCTGGACATCAGGAAAAACTTCCTGTTAAGAGCAGTACGACAATGGAATCAGTTGCCTGGTGAGGTTGTGGGCTCTCCCACACTAGAGGCCTTCAAGAGGCCGCTGGACAAGCATCTGTCAGGGATGCTTTAGGGTGGATTCCTGCATTGAGCAGGGGGTTGGACTTGATGGCCTTTTAGGCCCCTTCCAACTCTGCTATTCTATGATTCTATGATTCTAAGTTAAAAACTCTCTATTTCATCAAGACTTACAGAGAATTTTTATAAGATGATGTATAAATGGCATATGTCGCTTACAAAGCTGGCTAAAATATATAAGGGAGCTTTGGGCAAATGTTGGAAAAGTGAGGAAGAAGGAACTTTTTATCATCTTTGGTGGACCTGTAAAAAAGCTAAGGCTTTCTGGACACAAATGCATTCTTTAATTCAAAAAATATTAAAGACTAATATACAAATGAAACCAGAAGCCTTTCTATTGGGACTAATGGACAACCAACTGAAAGAGAAGGGGGGGGACTTTATTTTTATACATGACAACGGCAGCAAGATTGTTATATGCACAGAAGTGGAAAAATGAAGCAATGCCAACAATGGAAGAATGCCTATTGAAGATACTGGAGTTGGCAGAGATGGCAAAACTTACAGCGATAATGAGAGATAAATCAACAGCTACATTTATATCTGAATGGAAACCTCTGATAGATTTTTGGCAAGAAACAGAGAAAAATGATGTATTTGTCTGTGGATTCAGTGTATGAGATATAGTTATCTTAGAAGAAAGAAAAGAATTTGATTATTGTGTTAAATGTATCAAAGAAGGAGAGAATATAATTCACATTTGCGATGTGTAGAGCGCCAAAAATACACCTTAACCTTTGTGTGCGTACTCCCCCTGCCCACTTTTCAGTTTTTCATTTTCCTTGGATGCAATGTTTCTATGTAATGCTTTTATGTCATGTATGTCTGTGAAACAATAAAAAATTAATTAAAAAACCCTCTCTATTTCATCAAGAACATTTTTAATAGCATAAACTTAATTTCTTACAAAAACACATGCAGATTTTTAAAAAGGACATTACATTAATGATTACAAAGATTTCTCTTTTCAATTTGAGATAGAAATTTTATTAACCCTCCAGCTAATACTATAAAACCTCAAACATTTGACAAAAGCTATAGAACGATGTGGATTCAGAGCTGCAGCGAAAATGGATTTTGCTTATTCAGGAAAAGCATGGCCCCGATCCATGTCTCAATGGGAACAGACTGGGGCAGAAACACTGATGCTGGATCAGGATGGTACGGAGCTACTACTTAAAACTTTTATTTGCAAAAAGCATTTGGGGGCAGGGGAGATCTTGGTTGGAATATGGGAAACATGGGGAAATATCAAATGGTAGTCCTACTTTGGCTAATCCCATGGAAATGAATGGATCTACTCAGAGTAACATTGGATACTGCCCGTGAAGAAATGCAAAGACCACCTATCAAAGCCTGCCTTATGGAACCAGGGGCCTTCCAGATGTTAAGACGACAACCTCCATTGGTGGCTGTGGTTGATGGGCAATGTAATCCTAAGCATCGGGAGAGTGCTAGGTTGGAGAACGCCGAGGGATGCACATAATGGAGAGAGAGTAGACGCAACAGGATCAGCTCCTGGGACAGATATTGCTCCGATTCACACGGCATAGCCAATCATGGTTTGGCCATAGTAGCCTCAAGCCCTTGTCTTCCACTCGTGCGTTCTGCATTCCTGGTTCAGCCAAACTATAGTTTGCTGTGATGTTCGAATGAGGCAGATGACAGCATACGCCAGGACGGGGAATGTGCGGCCCCCTCTGGAGGTTTGCTGAGCTGCAACTCCCATGTTCCCCAGCCCTGCTGTACGCAAACCACCATCTGCTCAGTTAAAACCGTGTGTGGGGCTGAGGCATCATCACAATGGCCAGGCTAGGCTCGTTACATATGACGCATCCCTCTATGTATGGGTTCAGCGGAGGGGGAACACACTGTCATCAGTGTACTAAACAGCTGCAAGCAAGACCACATCATCTTTCTAGGGGAAGATGTGGAAAGACAAACCTGGAATCCTTGGGAGTAACGCATGGCCTGCCCATACACTGGAATGAAGTGGTAGATTCCTGGAGGTGGGAAAATGGATGGTACCATTTTAAAAAACAGGTGGAGGCTCACCTCTTCTTTGAATGCTCCCTTGCCCCCAAAAAAAGACTTGCATGTATAAAATTGGTACAGCCCGGCTCGGTCCAGGCAAAATGTGCTGTTGTTTTTACTTGCAAGGGGCTTTCTTAGAACGCAGCAGAGCTTTCAAGAAATGGTTTCTACCCACCTACAGGCTGAAGTGGTACAATCCACTCTTGACTGCCTCAGGATTATTTCACCTCACTCTGCTGCCATGTGAGAACCAAGCTTAGAAATAACCCTTTACGCAGGATGTTGAAAGGTAGCTGTAATCTTTGTTTTTTTTCTTTTCTCGAGAAGGTAAATGCACAAATTCATAAACATCTTAACACGTATTACATCCGCAACAGTAGAAATATTGCTTTTCAAATACTTACGCTTGCAAAGCGAAACGATCCCTGTCATTACTCCCAAAACTTTAAACAATGCTTCTCAAAACATTTGAACAGGTTTTTCCCTTTCCATTCATTGCATAGGTTTGAGGATACACAGTGTTAAAGAGGTCCAAAATTAGTCAGATTGCGCGGTTGCTAATGCAGAGATGATGTTGATTATTTTGGAGAGAGATAAAAGTCAGAACAGGCAATGCTATGTTCCCTACGATTTTTAAAAAATTAGTCTAGTTTCTCAATGCTTTTTTCAGGAACTGCTTCTCTCAACTGGAAGCAAAACATTACTTTTATATGATCAAGGAGCCCTTTAAAAACAACACACATACTTTTAATATAGAAATCCAGGCCACAATCCTATGCATATTTAGACATAAAAAAATTCTACTACTCCCAGCATTCCCAGGCCAGCTGTAGGAATTTCCTGGGAATTGTAGGACTTTCCTGTCTAAATACACATAAGATTCCCTGTCTAGCTTTAGCTGGATGGCAGCTAGTTTTTTTTGGGGGGGGGGAGGGGGAACACAGGTTGGAAGGTCCCCACAAAACAGGTTAAGATCAGCCTTCTGCAAATGCAGTGCCCACCACATGTTTTGGACTACAATGCCCATCATCAAGAACACTGCTGATGGGAATTGCAGTCCTAAATGTCTGGCAGCCGCCACATTGGAGATGGGTGGGTTAGATCACCACTGATCCATGGTGATCCGAGAGGACGCCTTGTACAGGCGCGTGCCCAGGAGCCTTTTAAGGGCGACCGAATCATTCAGCTTCGCCAAGCAAAGGGCAGCTCGTGTCAGAGAGCTGGAATGACAGCAGGCCCTCCGGAGAAGATTGGGATTTTGATTCCCCCACCCCCCCTTTTCTAAATTGCAGAAGCGGAGCCCTAACCTCCTACGAACCCCAACCTCCGGTTACGATACTCCCACAAGCAGAGCCATTTGTACTTGCCGTCATTTCAGGTAATGCAGAAATTTCAGCTCCACTACGGGGAAACAATGCAAATTTCACTGTGGATCCTCAAAACAAGAAAAAGGCGAAGAAAGCAAAAAAAGAATTTCAAAAACTCAAGCACACCAACTATTCTGCGCGGCCGAATAGGCGCTGCGAGATACGTTCGGCGATGCAATCCTACGCCTCCACCCACCTACCCACCCGCCCCCATCAGCAACGCGCCAATTCTCGCCTCCCTCGGCCCGTGCAGCTCACAGCCGCCCACCGCCCTGCATGTGCATCAGTTGGTGCCGATCCCGCTTCCACTTGCGGTCGAAGCCCTCGCCGCAGAACGCGCACTCGTGGGGCTTCTTCCCCGTGTGGATGAACTCGTGGCGGGTGAGCTCCGACCGCCAGCAGAAGCCCTTGAAGCAGAAGCCGCACTTGAAGCGCTTCCGCCCGGTGTGCATCATCTCGTGCCGGATGTAGCTCGCCAAGCCGTTGAGGGTTTTGCCGCACCACAGGCAGATCTTGATTTGGCTCTTGGGGACGTCCTGGGAGAGGCGCTTCTTGAATCTGGGCTCGAGCTCAGGAGGAGAGGGAGGAGGAGACGGAGGAGGAGGAGGAGGAGACGGAGATGGAGGAGTAGGCGGCGCCTCCACTGGATGGATTTTCCGCAGCCGCTCTGAACGGCGGCGTTCCGGGACGCCTTCTCTTGGTTTCCAGGGGTAGGGGAGCACCGTGTTCGCTCGGCCGGGGAATCTGGCTTGGAGTTTCATCTCCCTGTAATGGCCCCACTGCAGAAGTTCCTCCTTGCTTGTACTGGCCTGCGCATAACCTAACGGGAAGAAGACACAAGAAGTCCAAAACGTTTATGCATCCATTTCGTTCCTAATGCTGTCCGATCGCGAAAGCTCTCTGAGCGTGTTCAGAGGAGGGCCACCAGGATGATCAGGGGTCTGGAAACAAAGCCCTATGAAGAGAGACTGAAAGAACTGGGCCTGTTTAGCCTGGAGAAGAGAAGATTGAGGGGAGACATGAGAGCACTCTTCAAATACTTAAAAGGTTGTCACACAGAGGAGGGCCAGGATCTCTTCTCGATCCTCCCACAGTGCAGGACACGGAATAACGGGCTCAAGTTAAAGGAAGCCAGATTCCAGCTGGACATCAGGAAAAACTTCCTGACTGTTAGAGCAGTACGACAATGGAACCAGTTACCTAGGGAGGTTGTGGGCTCTCCCACACTAGAGGCCTTCAAGAGGCAGCTGGACAAGCATCTGTCAGGGATGCTTTAGGGTGGATTCCTGCATTGAGCAGGGGGTTGGACTCGATGGCCTTAAGAGGCCCCTTCCAACTCTACTATTCTATGATTCTATGAATTCACACAAACTACAACCCAAAATACGTTGTTGTAATTATTATTTTTGTTGTTGTTGTTGTCCTCCTCCTCCTCCTCCTCCTCCTCCTCCTCCTCCTCCTCCTCCTCCTCCTTCTTCTTCTTCTTCTTCTTCTATCTCTTTCTCGCTCATGGCGATTTTTCTAGACGGACATGATGAGCTTGGCCAGTTCATGCTGTCTTTTACAGGTTCAGGAATTTCCTGACAACTGAGCTTGTTTTAATTATGATTTCTGGATGTTGATGTGGACTTCTCTCTTCTCTCAGCCAGTTAACAACATATGCTGAGTTTTTAACTGATCCCAGAATAGTTGTATTAAATGGATATTGTTGTTTTTATGCTTTTGATGGGTTTTAAATGTTTGTATATTTGTTTTTAATGTTCACTGTTTTTAACCTTTGTAAACCACCCAGAGAGCTTCGGCTATGGGGCGGTTTATAAATGTAATAAATATTTTGAGTACTTTTGCTCTGCTTTGAGCATCCAAGCAATTTCAAGGCCGTGTCCACAACGCCATTCCCACCCACTTCCATTTTTCCCTCACAACAACCTGGCGAGGTAGTGCTCATCTAAGAAATGGCGACTGGCCCACAGTTGCCAGGCGAGTTCAGATCCATGACTGAATATGGATTTGAACCCGGGTCCCTCCTAGGTCCTAGTCCCACCCGTTATACCGGCCTTCCGCAACCTGGTCCCCCACCCAGATATTTTAGAATCAGCCTCAGCCAGCATGGACAACGGACACGGATGATGGGAGTTGAAGTCCAAAACATCTGGAGAGCACTGGGTTGGGGAAGGCAGCTCTAACCATTACACTTGATCTCACTGTGGGGGTCATCAAATCCAGGAAAACAATTTATTTATTCATTTATTTATTTATTGCACTTATATACCGCTCCCATAGCCAGGGCTCTCTGGGCGGTTTACAGAAATTCTAAAATTAAGATAAAAACGAGTATACAAAATATAAAATTCTAAAACACAGAACATACACACATAAAGCATTAAAAACCGTTTTAAAAAAAACTAAACATGTGGGTGATTAAGATGTGCCGCCATATGCCTGGGCAAAGAGGAAAGTCTTAACCTGGCGCTGGAAAGATAGCAGCGTTGGTGCCAGGCGAGCCTCGTCAGGGAGATCATTCCACAGTCTGGGGGCCACCACCGAAAAGGCCCTGTCCCTCATTGCCACACTCCGAGCCACTCTTGGAGTAGGCACCCGGAGGAGGACCTTAGATGTTGAACATCCCCCCAAATCCAAGGTAACAGGAAACAGTTAGCTCACATTGCTTTAGCCTCATTGCTTTTTCTTACTAAAAAAACCCCACACACCTAAGAAACATCTCTTACCTGGATAGGTCCTCTGTGATGAGCTGGGCTCCCAATTCTCCCTCCTAGAATTTGTCTGCGTTTTCAGCATCTCCACTTGAGCCTCCTGTCTCTTGGCTGAACTTGAACCCATCTCTTCCGACTCCTGGAAAGAGCAGAGAGGTCATAAGAACAACCATGCTGGATCTAGTCCAGCATTCAATTCATACAGTAGCCAACCAGCTGCCCTCTTTTGTATCTGGTTATGCTAGACAGGGCTCCTGCAGCTTTAACAGTTGTGATGAAAAGGAAATTTCACCAGGTGCTGCATGCCTACAAAGGACACCAGTTGAAATTCCCTTTTCTATACAACTGTTAAAAATACAGGAGCCCTGTCCTTCTTTTCATATAGTCACTCGATTGGGCAATATCCAATGTTAGTCCTACATACAGCCTGTCCAGACAACACGCTAACCCACTGTGGTTAAGCTTGGTCACTCTATTGGGTAGCATTCAATGTTAGACCTCCCACACTAGAGGCCTTCAAGAGGCAGCTGGACAACCATCTGTCAGGGATGCTTTAAGGTGGATTCCTGCATTGAGCATGGGGTTGGACTCGATGGCCTTGTAGGCCCCTTCCAACTCTGCTATTCTATGATTCTAGAGTCTGTTCAGACAACACGCTAACCCACTGTGGTTAAGCTTTTCAAGGTAAACATTATGGTTTAGCGTGTCGTGTGAACCATTCCTAACCATGGTGGCTACATAACCACGGTTTAACCATGCTCATTAACCAATGCCCCCCCCCCAAAGGATTAGCAGCCTAACTATGGCTTAGTGTGTTGTCTGCACAGGCCCATATAGGGTGACCCTATGAAAAGGAGAACTGGTCTCCTGTATCTTTAACAGTTGCATAGAAAAGGGAATTTCAGCAAGTGTCATTTGTATATATGGAGAACCTGGTGAAATTCCCTCTTCATCGCAACAGTTAAAGCTGCAGGAGCTATACTAGCGTGACCAGCATTAAAAGAGGGCAGGGCACCCGCAGCTTTCACTGTTGTGACGAAGAGGGAATTTCACCAGGTTCCCCATATATACGAATGACACCTGCTGAAATTTCCTTTTCAATACAACTGTTAAAGATACAGGAGCCCGGTCCTCCTTTTCATAGGGTCACCCTAGGCCCATGGAATAGACCTGTGGAAATGAATGGAGCTTACGTTTATTGTGACTAACTGAAGTTCCATTCATTTCAATGGGTCTACTCTATGTAGAACTAACACTGGGTACTTGCCCATTGTTCTTAGCTGTTAGTTTTTAAGGAAGGCATCTTGAAGTAGTGTTGAAAATATAATTTAAAAATAAAAATAAAAATCAATAAAAGTAAAAATAATTATGGGTAAATAACAAATAAATAAGTAAATAAATAGACAAAAGGAGAAAGCAGAAGGTCTTCTCACCCGCCCTTTCTCCCTTTCGGGTGTCTGCAGCCTTCTCAAGAATTCCTCAGCCAGAGAGGCAGCGTGTGTGCAGTTTTCTGGTCCGTGTTCCTGGACCCATTTCCGCATCTCCTTGGGCAGGACATCCAGGAACTGTTCCAGAAACAGCATCTCCACAATCTGCTCCTTGCTGGTCTTCTCCACTTTCAGCCACTGGTGGCCCAGCTCCTGGACCCGGGCACAGGCTTCTCGGGGGCCTTTGGCCTCCTGGTAGCCGAAGCGACGGAAGTCCTGCCGCTTCCGCTCCTGGTCGGCGGCCTCCTGCCGCAAAATGGCCGCCTTCACCTTCCGGAAATCTCCCCGGTCCTGGGCGTCCAAGCTGATGAAGACCTTCTCGGCGTCCTCGGTGAGAGAGGGCAGGAGACGGGTCACCCACTCTTTTCTCGGCCACCGGCAAGCCACGGCCACCTGCTCGAAGGAGGCCAGGAAGGCCCGGGTGTCGGCCCACGGGGTCAGTTCCCCTCGCAGCTCCTCCTCCAACTCGTTGTCTTCCAGAAACTCCTGGAAAGCTATTTCCCAGAGATCTTGCAAGCTTTCGTTTGGTTTCTGTGGCCCATCCGGGAGTCCTCCATCTTCAGTGTCCTGGTCTGTACTGGGGGCTTTGTCCAGATCTAATCCTGACTGGAAGCTTTTGGGAGACCGAACCTGGTCCATCTTCTGCCCCAACGTGGCTTTGAACTTAGAACTGAAAGCTCCCTTTCTCCATTTTTGCTTAGTTGACATTTCCCCTTCTGTCAGGGAAGGATGGCTTCAGCCGAGCCTAAGCTAGGCCTCACTTGTACGCTTGTTCCAAAGAGGCGGTTAAAAAAAATGGCTACCGTCGCTGCTGCGGTTCAAAGCTGAGCCCACACTGGGCGCCTCCGAAGGGGGTCACGACAAACCGAAGGCTGAGGAAGAGATGCCCTATGCAAGAAGAGAAACCAGAAGAGGAATTCAGGAGAGAAACCAGAACAAGGAATGCTAATCCACACAAACATCCAGACCTCAGGTCTGCCACGGGCTAGAAATGTCACACTCACTGGCCTCAACATTTGCAAGGACTCCATGAAGTAGGACTTGCAAAGTCTGCTGCCCGCAGCAAGCAAGACAAAACCAGCCACATTTAGAAACGAGGAGCAAAAACCCCGCATCCGTGCCAAGCTGCTACAAATTAAATAATCGCAGAAAACACATTTATGTATTTTATTTATTTATTTATTGCATTTTTATACCGCCCAATAGCCGAAGCTCTCTGGTCGGTTCACAAAAACCATATTTACACATACTACTCAATAGCCAAAGCTCTCTTGGGCATGGGTATAGTGAGAGAGCCAGTCTGGCGTAGTGGCTCAAGTGTTGGACTGGGAGTCAGGAGATCCGAGTTCCAGTCCCCACTTGGCCACGGAAACCCACAGGGTGACTTTGGGCCAGTCACAGACTCTCAACTTCAGCTATTGGGCGGTATAAAAATGTAATAAATAAATAAATAAGCCCAACCTACCTCACAGGGAGGTTGTTGTTGTGAAGATAAAAAGGGAGAGGATTATGTATACCGGCGCCTTGGGTTCCTTGGAGGAAAAAAGGCGGGACATGAATGCAATAAATAAATAAAATAATTTATTATATGGCTACTAGGAGGAGGGCTTTCTCCGCTGTGGCACCCCGGTTGTGGAATGAGCTCCCCAGAGAGGTCCGCCTGGCGCCTACACTATTCCTTTCATCGCCAGCTGAAGACCTTTTTATTCTTTCAGTATTTTAACATTTAATTTTAACTTAAATTTAAATTTACTGTTTTAACTCTGTATTTTAATCTTATATCAATTTTGCTGTGTGGTTTTTATCCTGGTTGTGCTTTTTATACTGTATTTTGTATTTGTGCTTTTAACCTGTTGGTTGTTTTATTATGGTTTTAATTTTTGTGAACCGCCCAGAGAGCTTCGGCTATTGGGCGGTATAAAAATGTAATAAATAAATAAACAAACAAACAATCTGAGAGTTTCTGCATGCAAAGCAAATATTCCATTACAATTTCTCCAGAACCAGATGTGAAATAGTAGCTCAGAAAAGCGGACATAAAAATCAGGAGAAAAGCATATGCTAGGCCCAGGAATTTGTTTCCAATACCTGAACCCTTTTAAACACACTCACACACAACTACCTCTCTTTTCCGTCCAAGCTTCCTTGAATTTTAGTAGGCTATTTTAGGAGGGGGCGTTGGAAGTGTTTGCTGATCTACAGCAATAGATCACCTGGAAATCTATCGATTGATTAGCAATATGGATTAGCGATATTTATTCATGGCTTCTCATTTGAAAGAAATGCCAACATGGTTTACAGGAAGGATAATTTTTTTAGAGCAGTGGTTCCCAATCTTTTTCAGGTAACCGCCCCCTTGGTTCCAAAAAACTCATGCCCAGTGCCCCCTTCCCTACACTATAAAAATCATTATTCAGAATAGCAGTTTTCAACGACCCACTAAGGAAGACAGTAACAATAAAATTCAAAACAGTAACAATTAATTGAATAGTTATTCAAAATCCAATTACATTTTTTTTTAGTTTATTCAATTGAACATAACTGATGAACTTGATCCAGTGATATCACCTTTTTAAAGTCTGATAGTCATTTAGCAAGAATATTAGATATCACATTTAGTAACTAGGGTAGAGTACCTCACTATTCTGTAAATTCTTAATGTGATGGATGGGCTTGATGAAGTGATACCAGTTTCCCAATGTCTGGTTTAAAGTCCCTTAACATGAGTCTTAAATCACCACGTTTAGTAATCTGGAGTCAATTTCTTTGCTTGGAGAGAAGTAGGCAGACCACACTAAAACCACCTTCCACCAAATATGATGTTGGAAATGCAACCAGAAGCTTCTGAACCACTCTCTGTAGTGCAGGATAGCGATCAGAAATTTCCTTCTGTAACCAAAACTCCTGGTACGGAAAAGACCACCCCGAGCGCCCCCCCTGCCACCCTGCCTCTTAATGCCCCCCCTATGCAATCCCACCAACCCCAAGACGGCGGTATTGCCCCCAAGGGAACCACTGCTTTAGAGTTCTGACTGAAACATGGAGTGAGTTTGGAAAAACCATCTCACGGCTACCAAGTTGGGGAAGGCTTCTTTAGCCCCACCTCACAGGAAAGGTGCTCCAAACCTTGGATCATTTTAGTAGCCCATTTCAGCACATACCGATCCCGAAACAAGATGTTCAAACACATCCATTAAAAATATGCCGCACCCTTTTGCACGGTTAAGGAAAAGCGGACGTTTTTTCCCCCTGTTGCTAAGAAACACTAGTGTTGGACAATGGTCAAGAGTGTTGGACTGCGATCCCAGAAGATCCGGGTTCTAGTCCCCTTTTGGCCATGAAACTCCCTGGGTAACTTCGGGCCACTCACAGACTCTCAGCCTAACCTACCTCACAGGGTGGTTGTGAGGCTAAAATGGAGAGGACCACGTGAGCCATATTGGGTGCCTGGCATGAGGAAAAAAGGCAGGATATGAATGCAATGAATAAATATTAGAGCACACCTCCAATTTTAAAGTCAGGAAAGGAGAAGAAGCAACCCCTTGCATCTGATGGGGAAGGTTTATGGTACACCAAGTCTGTATTTAAGATGCCACAAAGCTATGCTCAACATCTAAGGTCCTCCTCCGGGTGCCTACTCCGAGGGAAGCTCGGAGGACGGCAACAAGGGACAGGGCCTTCTCAGTGGTGGCCCCCCAATTGTGAAATGATCTTCCCGATGAGGCCTGCCTGGCACCAACATTGTTATCTTTTCGGCATCAGGTTAAAACTGCTCTCTTTTCCCAAGCATTTAACAGCATATGTTGAGTTTTAATTGACCCAGGTCTATCTTTCCCTGAGAGCGCAAAGTTATTTTTAAATGGATATAATCTTTGTATGTTGTCTGTGCTTATGGTTTTAAATTCTGTATATCAAATGCTAACATTTAGTGTTTAGGGTGGATTCCTGCATTGAGCAGGGGGTTGGACTTGATGGCCTTGTAGGCCCCTTCCAATTCTGCTATTCTATGATTCTATGAGCGTTTTAATCTTTTGTTAAAATCCCAAAGAGCTTCAGCTATGGGGTGGTATAAAAATGTAATAAATAATCATAATAAGCCTTATAACATACATCTAAAAGGGGTAAAAAAGCAGGTTAGCAAGCAGAAACGTGGTGGGAAAATGCTAATCTTAAATCAATCTAGTTTCACTGCCTCCAAGGGAAACATTCAGAAATCCCCACCTTATCATTTCCCCACTTTTAAAGGGATTTGGGAGGACAATTAAGATGTAGTTATATCTTTCAAAAGAAGGAAAAGGCAGCCTTTTGTCTGCCTAAATATACCCCGGGCTATTTTCATTGTCTAGGCCAATTTCCACCCTATCAGTGCTGGACTGACACAATTCACTAGTTGAATGGTTTTGCAACAAGGTGTTGAAATGGTAATGATCAGATTACAGGCAATGGAGTTTTTAAAATGGGTGCCACATTTTTTCCTGGATGGGCTCCAACTCCCTAAACAACATTATTCCTAAAAGGCTTTTCCTCTAGGGTTATATTATTTCAATAGGACTTTTCATCTAGGATTCCACTACGGGTTTTAAAAACTGGTGTGTGGGGGAATTTAAAAAGAAAAGTGTTTTTAAAGGCTTCCATTTTTGAAATTATTTCATTGTAATTGGTTCAAAAGGACTTTTCATCTGTTTTGCAAACTGGAATGGGGAGAGGGTCAATTAAAAAAAAAAGCTACTTTTTCAAACTTTTTTGAAGTTATTTCATTTTAATTATCAAAAGGGTAGCCATGTTAGTCCGCTGCAGCAAAATGACCAAATTGACGGCACCTCAAAACTAAGGGTGCGATTCTATGCATGTTTGACTGAAAAAAGCCTTGATTGTGCCCTGACAAATTGACTCTGGCATAAGCTTTCCTGGACATTTATCTCAGTGATCATTTCAGGTAATAATTCACTATTAATAACGTGATTGTCACTCAGCACTTTTTGCATTGAATTTCCTTCTGATCCTATAGTTTAGGATTTCCCCACCTTCTCCCCACACTCCATATACATAAACCTGAATTTCTTGTTAAGATTGATGAAGTAGGCTATATAGTTCCCAAAAGTTTGTGCCAGAATAAATCTATTACTCATCTTTGCCACTGATTCTTGGTTTTATTTTGGTTTTTAATTTGATTACATACCGTTGTTTTAAAGTTTTAAATGTTATTTTCTCACACTGCATTTTAGGGTTTTAATTGTGAACCACCCATCTTCCTTATGGATTGCAAAAGTTGGGGCCTTCTACTTTTGGCAAATAATAACCATTTTGATCAGGGATACCATAGAATTATAGAATGGTAGAGTTGGAAAAGGCCCATAAGGCCATCGAGTCCAACCCGCCCCCCACTGCTCAATGCAGGAATCCACCCTAAAGTAGGGTGACCATATGAAAAGGAGGACAAGGCTCCTGTATCTTTAACAGTTGTATTGGAAAGGAAATTTCTGCAGGTGTCATTTATATATATATATGGGTAACCTGGTGAAATTCCCTCTTCATCACAACAGTTAAAGCTGCAGGTGCCCTGCCCTCTTTTAAATCTGGTCACTCTAGTATAGCTCCTGCAGCTTTAACTGTTGTGATGAAGAGGGAATTTCACCAGGTTCCCCATATATATATAAATAACACCTGCTGAAATTTCCTTTTCAATACAACTGTTAAAGATACAGGAACCCTGTCCTCCTTTTCATAGGGTCACCCTACTTTAGGGTGGATTCCTGCATTGAGCGTGGGGTTGGACTCGATGGCCTTATGGGCCCCTTTTCTATGCAACTGTTAAAGATACAGGAGCTCTGTCCTCCTTTTCATGTGGTCACCCTACCTAAAGCATCCCTGACAGATGGTTGTCCAGCTGCCTCTAGTGTGGGAGAGACCACGACCTCCCTAGGTAACTGGTTCCATGATGTCATACTGCTCTAACAGTCAGGAAGTTTTTCCTGATGTCCAGCTGGAATCTGGCTGCCTGTAACTTAAGCCACTATTCCGTGTCCTGCACTCTGGGAGGATTGAGAAGAGATCCTTGCCCTCCTCTATGTGACAAGCTTTTAAGTATTTGAAGAGTGCTCTCAGGTCTCCCCTCAATCTTCTCTTCTCCAGGCTAATATTGTATTTTATTTTCTTATGGAAGACACTTTTGTGAAGGATTTTGCCCTTTGAGGCAGCCTAAAAATGCCTTCACTAAGTAAAATAAAACAGAACCAAGAAACAAGAGAACAGAACAGCCACAAGGCAATTCATAGCAAGTAATTGGAAGACAGCTTGGATATTGACAGTATCTATGTGGAAGAAGAAAATATGGCACAGAGCAATAAATGAAAAGCTGACACAGAAGTTAAGAGTACACAATTTAATAAATAAAATATAAATAATTAATAAATAAAGAGATACTCTTTCAGGACAGATTGGCAAAAATACAGAGATTAAATGAAAAAAAGAATCGAATAGAAGAACTTTGGCAGCAGCTGACAGAAATCTGTGGGACTCATGAAAAGAAAAATACAAATAAATCATCGATTAATATATCACGCTGGAATGGAAAAAGAAAATGAAAGACATAAGAAGAAATTTTTGAAATGGACCAAGCGTGGGGAGGGATTTTGAACTCGTATCAACGTGTTTCTTTTTTTGTTTTCACTGTATTTTATTTTTGAAAACTCAATTGTAAACTATGAGATAAGACCCCCCCAAAGCACCATCTTAGCCCAACTTCCTGCTCGCATCATCATCAACCCCATTCCCCAACCACAGTTAAAAAAATCTGAGCCACTACCACTGCCCTTCCTTTCTTTTTGCATCTGACTGGCCCTCTCAAAAAAATAAAATAATCTAAGGGTCTAATGTTATGTATCTTTAGACAGGAAAAGTAATAATCCTGTAACTCCCAGCAAATTGTAGGACTCCCCCCCCCCTTTTTTAAAAAATTAAAAACTCAGACTGCAATCCTAAGCACATTTAGACAGAAAAAGTCCTATAAAAAGCCGTAGGAAGGGGTTGTGAGGCTATTTTATTTATTTAAAATTAAAATCATCTCTAGGTACAATCCTATGCTTATTTAGGCAGAAAAAAATGTCCTATAATACAAGGGTGCAATTGTACGTGTGATCATGGGTGCAACCCTATTCATGTTCAGACAGAAAACTGTCCCAGAACAGGAGGTATATAACATTTTAATTGAACTTTTAAAATATATAATACAAGGGTGCAATCCTATGCCTGCATATAAATATGGGTGCAATCCTATGCACGTTCAAACAGAAAAACATCCTAGAACTCCTAGCAAGGGAACTATATAACTTTTTATTTTAACTTTTTAAGTATATAATGCAAGGGTGCAATCCTATGCCTGCATATAAATATGGGTGTAATCCTATGCGTGTTCAGACAGAAAAACATCCTAGAACTCCTTGCAAGGGAGCCATTGTGAACCGCCCAGGGAGCTTCGGCTATTGGGCGGTATAAAAATGTAATAAAATAAATAAATACTACTTTTTAATTTAATTTTTTTACTTTTGTAAACTGCCTAGAGAGCTTCGGCTCTGGTGCGGTATATAAATTATATATATATATATACACACACACACACACACACACACACACACACACACACACATATATAAGTATATATATACAATACCAGGGTGCAATGCTATTCGTGTTCAGAAAGAAACCCGTCCTAGAACGGGAGGTATAGAACTTTTTCAATATATAACAAGGGTGCAATCTTATGCTTGCATATAAATATGGGTGCGATCCTATGCATGTTCAAACAGAAAAAACGTCCTAGAACTCCTTGCAAGGGAGTTATAGAACTTTTTAAATATGTAATACAAGGGTGCAACCTTATGCCTGCAAATAAATATGGGTGCAATCCTATGCACGTTCAAACAGAAAAAACGTCCTAGAACTCCTTGCAAGGGAGCCATAGAACTTTTTAAATATGTAATACAAGGGTGCAATCTTATGCCTTGTATAAATATGGGTGCAATCCTATGCACGTTCAAACAGAAAAAACGTCCTAGAACTCCTTGCAAGGGAGCCATAGAACTTTTTAAATATGTAATACAAGGGTGCAATCTTATGCCTTGTATAAATATGGGTGCAATCCTATGCACGTTCAAACAGAAAATAGTCCTGGAACTTCTTGCAAGGGAGCCACAGAACTTTTAAATTTAATTTTTAAATATATAATACGAGGGTGCAATCCTACGGGTGATATATAGGTGCAATCATATTCGAGTTCAGATAGAAAACCGTCCTAGAACTCTTAGCAAGGAGATATACTATAATGTGTGTGTGTGTGTGTGTGTGTGTGTGTGTGTGTGTATATACACACACACACACACACACACTCTCAGAGTGCAATCCAACGCATGTTTAAAAGCATGTATAAGTCCCAGCAAGAGAGCAGTAAGCCATAAATATCCATAGGAGATTTTTTTGTCTATCTTGTGGCAGTGAATTCCACAAACGCTACATATATGCTCTTATAGTAGATCTTAGAATCCTAGAATAGCAGAGTTGGAAGGGGCCTACAAGGCCATCCAGTCCAACCCCCTGCTCAATGCAGGATTATATTCTTATTATATTATTATATTCCACAAAGACAAACTCTCTTCCCCCGCCCTAAACAAGCAAGCAGACTCACCTAGGCGTCCGTCACTCTCAGCCACTTGCTTTGCAAATGAAACAAGCCAAGACTGAGCCAATATATTCCCTCCCCTCCACCCCACCCCCACCTCTCTCACTTTTCCAAAGGCTGAAGGGTTTGGGGAATCGCAGTCTCTTGGCTTTAACCCTTTACAGGGCCTCCCCCATCCCTCCCCCTCCCCCTCTCTGGTTCAAGGTGAGCCTGAGGCCTCCCCCCCCCCAAAGTGGTCCCGACGTGACCTCTGCCAAGCCATTCACAGGTGATTATAGGCGAGGAAAGGACTGGGAAAGAGGTGTGATGGGCTCCCCCCGCCTCTGCATCCCCTCCGGCGAAACGTCTGAGGCTTTCAGGGGCGGCCTGACAGGCCTGCATTCAACAGATGAAGCACTCGTCTCACCACGCCTTTGCAAGGTGCCTCTGTTGCAAGGATGCATCTCGGCCTGCTGTGCAAAGAATGTGGGGCAAGGATAGTAGCCCTCTAGATGCCTTGGATGACAATTCCCACAAAATTGGATTTTTAAAAATGTATTTACTTTTATTTATTTATGCTACAAACAAGAAGGATCTTGGAATTGTTGTAGATCACAAGCTGAATATGAGCCAACAGTGCGATATTTTTGTGAACCGCCCAGAGAGCTCCGGCTATTGGGCGGTATAGAAATGTAATAAATAAATAGATAAATATGGCTGCAAGAAAGGCAAATGCTATTTTGGGCTGCATTAACAGAAGTATAGCTTCCAAATCACGTCTTGGCCTGACTTAGATGCAAAGATTGTTGAGAGGTATAGGGTGACCATATGAAAAGGGGGACAGGGCTCCTGTTAAGCCAACAGTGTGATGAGGCTGCAAAAAAAGCAAATGCTATTTTGGGCTGCATTAATAGAAGTATAGCTTCCAAATCACGTGAGGTACTGGTTCCTCTCTATTCGGCCCTGGTTAGGCCTCATCTAGAGTATTGCGTCCAATTCTGGGCTCCACAATTCAAGAAGGACGCAGACAAGCTGGAGCGTGTTCAGAGGAGGGCAACCAGGATGATCAGGGGTCTGGAAACGAAGCCCTATGAAGAGAGACTGAAAGAACTGGGCATGTTTAGCCTGGAGAAGAGAAGATTGAGGGGAGACATGAGAGCACTCTTCAAATACTTAAAAGGTTGTCACACAGAGGAGGGCCAGGATCTCTTCTCGATCCTCCCAGAGTTTATCCCACCTGCTTCCCTCTTACCAGGAATCCAAGGCAGCTTACAGAGTCTTCCCCCTCTCCATTTTATCCTCACGACAACCCTGTGAGGTAGGTGAGGCTGAGAGACCGTGACTGGTCCAAAGTCACCCAGTGAGCTTCATGGCTGAGTGGGGACTCGAACCTGGACCTCTGTTAGAATTTGGCCTGACATGCAGCTGTAGAATAATAAATTCAGATCACTAAAGGAACAAAGGAATTAACTCATTTTAATTTTAGTCTATAAGCGATATGCTTCTGGAACATTTATTATTATTATTTATTTATTTATTTATTTATTACATTTATGTACCGCCCCACAGCTGAAGCTCTCTGGGTGGTTTACAACAGTTAAAAACAGTAAACATTAAAAAAAGCATACAAAATTAAAAAAAACATCAGAAACATATAGACAGCAATATAAAAAAGCAACATCTACAGTTAAACAGTCTAAGTAGGAGCATAATACTTAATGAAAGAGTAAAAAAATGCAAAGTGTACAGCATATAAAAGGTGTGTGTGTATTAGCCAGAAAAATAGAGGCAACTGCAGTTGCTTGGAATTTGATCAAAAGTTTGAAGGGCTTCAGTACAAGAAATAAATGAAAAAAAAAGTACTATAAAAGATTTCTTAAAGTTAGGATTCCTTGCTTGCTGAATTTTTCTGAGTAAGTTTATATATTGTCATAGTCTCCCAAATTTTATTAACCCACTGTTCTTTAGTTGGTTGCTTTGGAGACTTCATGCTATACATGGTTTTGCAGCCGTGCAGTGCAATCCTTATGACATGTCTACTCAGAAGTAAGCCCTACTGAGTTCAATGGGACTTACTCCCAGGTAAATGGGTATAGAATTATCTAGATCCATTTCAATCTGGCTTCAGGCCTGGTTATGGGACAGAAACCGCTTTGGTCGCCTTGGTGGATGATCTTCGCCGGGAACTGGACCGGGGGAGTGTGTCCCTGCTGGTTCTGTTGGACCTCTCAGCGGCGTTCGATACCATCAACCATGGTATCCTTCTGGGCCGCCTTGCTGGGATGGGTCTTGGAGGCACTGTTTTACAGTGGCTCCATTCCTTCCTGGATGGACGGACCCAGAAGGTGGTACTGGGAGGCTCCTGTTCAACTCCTTGGCCATTGGCCTGTGGAGTCCCTCAGGGCTCTGTTTTGTCCCCCATGCTATTTAACATATACATGAAACCGTTGGGAGAGGTTATCCGGAGTTGTGGGGTGCGGTGCCACCAGTACGCTGATGACACCCAACTCTACTACTCCTTTCCACCCAATTCCAAGGAAGCAGTTTCTGTGCTAAACCGCTGTTTGTTGGCAGTAATGGATTGGATGAGGGCGAACAAATTGAAGCTTAATCCAGATAAGACAGAGGTGCTCCTTGTCAGTTGAAAGGCAGATCGGGGAATAGGGATTCAGCTTGTGTTGGATGGGGTTCCACTCCCCCTGAAGACGCAGGTCCGCAGCTTGGGTGTACTTCTGGATTCAGCCCTGAGCCTGGATACCCAGGTTTCGGCGGTGGCCTGGAGTGCATTTGCACAGTTAAAGCTAGTGCGCCTGTTGCGCCCGTTCCTAGAGATGTCGGACCTGGCCACGGTGACACATGCCTTAGTTACATCCCGATTGGATTACTGTAACGCGCTCTGCGTGGGGCTGCCTTTGAAGAGTGTTCGGAAACTCCAGCTGGTTCAAAGAGCTGCAGCCACATTGTTGACCAGGGCTGGTTACAGGGAGCAGACAACTCCCCTGTTAAAACAGCTCCACTGGCTTCCAGTCTGTTTCCGGGCACAATTAAAAGTGCTGGTTATGACCTATAAAGCTCTATATGGTTTGGGTCCAGGTTATTTGAAAGAACGTATTCTCCCTTATGAGCCTGCCCGTGCTTTGAGATCTTCTGGAGAAGCCCTTCTTTCAGTCCCACCTTCTTCACAGGCATGCTTGGTGGGAACATGGGAGAGGGCCTTCTCGGTGGCTGCTCTGGAACTCTCTTCCCGGGGAAGCTAGGCTGGCTCCCTCCTTGATAGGCTTTCGGAAGCAGGCTAAAACTTTTTTGTTCAAGCAGGCCTTTGGAGAATAATGCAGCCCTCCATCTATGTTAATGTTTTATAATTTTGTTGTGTATTTTTTAATTGTTTATGGTTTTGTTTCCCTCCCCCCCCCCCATGTATATTTTAAACTTTGTAAGGCCGCCTTGAGGCCCAGCATTGGGCAAAAGGCGGGATACAAATAAATATAATAATAATAATAATAATAATAATAATAATAATAATAATAATAATAGAATGGCAACCAAAACAAATCTCGCTGGAGGGCTTTAGGATAGACTCTATGTCTTGGCCTGACTTAGATGCAAAGATTGTTGAGAGGTATAGGGTGACCATATGAAAAGGGGGACAGGGCTCCTGTTAAGCCAACAGTGTGATGAGGCTGCAAAAAATATACCTCTCAAAATAGTAGAACCCAAAGGGGTCTTCCCATGAATCTGATTGGTGGGAGATTCAGGACAGATAAAAGGAAGGACTTCTTTACACAGCACAGAGTTAAATTATGGAACTCACTACCACAAGATGCAGTGATGGGCACCCATTTGGACGGCTTTAAAAGGGGGTTGGTTGGATAAATTCCTGGAGGCAAAGGCTCTCAATGGCTACTAGCCCTGATGGTTGTGTGCTACTTCCAGTATTCGAGGCAGTGAACCTGTGTGCACCAGTTGCTGGGGAACATGGGCGGGAGGGTGCCATGTCCTGCCTTGTTGGTCTTAACCAATGGCTGGTTGGCCTCTGTGTGAACAGAGTGCTGGACTAGATGGACCCTTGGTCTGATTCATCAGCGCCCTTCTTATGTTCTATTGAAAGGGAAATTTCAGCAGGTGTCATTTTTATGCATGCAGCACCTGGTGAAATTTCCTCTTCATCCCAACAGTGAAAGCTGCAGGAGCCCTGCCCTCCTGACCAGATACAAAAGACGGCAGGGCTCCTGCAGCTTTCACTCTTGGGATGAAGAGGGAACTTCACCAGGTGCTGCACGCCTACAAATGACACCTGCTGAAATCCCCCTTTTCTATACATCTGCTCATGATACAAGAGCCCTGTCCTCCTTTCCATAGGGTCACCCTGTTTCAGTCACAAGCAGCCAGAAGAACCCAAGCCCATTATAGGTTCAGCCCCTTGGATCGCTCCTTTAGAGCTCTAGCTGGAATGGACTCGCAGGCTCCAGGGCCGGTGCTACCATAGAGGCCACTCAGGCGGCCGACTAGAGCGCCAAGCTAAGAGGGGCGCTGGGCAGAGTGCAGCACTCACGCGCATTGGCTGTGAGCTGGCCCGGCCCAAGGATTCAGCTGGGCCTGGGCGGGCGAGATGGTGCCCCGCGCCTGCCCAGCTGAAGCGAAGCCAGGGGCGCTGGGGTGGGGGTGGGGTGGCTCCACGTTCGGACTTCCGGAACATGCCCGGAAGAGAGAGAGAGAGAGAGAATGTATGGGTGAATGGGGTGCATGCATGGGGTCTTTGAGTGAATGCATGTGTTCATGCGTGTGTTTGTTTGGAGTGAGTGATGCTGAGTGTGTGTGCGCGCGTGTGTGTGAGTTGGGGGGATGATTTGGAGGTGATATTCCTATTAAAAAACGCATTTTAGACCCATAGACATGCCTTTCCAATTTGTTTGCTATAATTGGCATGACGTATTTCTTGCACTTTAAAATAAATTTAGCAGTTTCAAGTTTTGTGCTTCTTATTTTTTTCCAGGAAACATCTGTTATTAAAAATCAAAGTTGGCATTTTTTGGGGTGGGGGGTGGGATGAAAGTAGCTGACCTTGCCTAGGGCGCAAAATAGTCTGGCACCGGCCCTGCTCGCAGCCCCACTGAAATCGGAGCCACCAGCCTCCCTTGGCTTGCACCCTAAAAGGGTTAACCCAATAGAGCTGCGTGGCTGCTAGAGAGGCCCCAGTGATTTGCAAAAGAGCAAAGTCCCTTCCTTTCCTTTTCCGCCGTCACCCTCCATTCCTGCTCCTGCTTGTGCAGAAAGTGCCTTCCGTCCCTCTTCCATTGCTCCTCTGGAGTTTTTTGGGGGTGGGGGTGGTGGCTGGCCATTGCATCAAAAGGCGCACGGGCATCTGAAAGGCTGGGATTGCTGAAGTGAGGAAAAACAAGCAAACTAACCCAAAAGAAGAAAAGAAAGGATGAGGATGAGGATGGTGGGTGCTTTCATCTTGATGCAATCCTAGCGAAAACAGGGCCCAGCGAGGCGGAGGGGAGAGCAAGACCCCAACACCAAAGGTACCTGACCCTGCACAGTTGGGCCTTTCTCTAGCCATCCCATCCCAGATCAGAGAGCAGTGCAAAAAGGGGATTTGCCCCTCTCGGCCATGCAAAACCCAGGGTGGGTGCTCTGATGTGTTTTAGAAGCACAGCTTAGGGGCTGTTAAAGGGACCCTTTCTCGTTTTCAGGGGAGTCTTGCTGAAAAGAAAGAAGTTAAAATGAACAAAGGGGCTGGATCCAAAAGCAGGCTCTGGAGAAAGTGGGGCAGGGAGAGAGAGACCAGAGAGAGAATTCCCACTCCTCCCTGGGAAGAGAGAGAGAGAGAGAGAGAGAGAGAGAATTCCCCGCTGCAAAGTGGAGAGAGAGATTCCCCCACCTCCAACACATGGAGAGAGAATTCCCCACTGCAAAGTGGAGCGAGAGATTCCCCCACCCCCAACACATAGAGAGAGAATTCCCCACTGCAAAGTGGAGAGAGATTCCCCCACCCCCAACACATAGAGAGAGAATTCCCCACTGCAAAGTGGGGAGAGAGATTCCCCCAACCCGTAGAGAGAGAATTCCCCACTGCAAAGTGGGGCAAGAGATTCCCCCACCTCCAACACGTAGAGAGAGAATTCCCCACTGCAAAGTGGAGCGAGAGATTCCCCCACCTCCAACACGTAGAGAGAGAATTCCCCACTGCAAAGTGGAGAGAGATTCCCCCACCCCCAACCCGTAGAGAGAGAATTCCCCACTGCAAAGTGGAGAGAGAGAGATTCCCCCACCCCAACACCTAGAGAGAGAATTCCCCACTGCAAAGTGGAGAGAGAGATTCCCCCACCCCCAACAGGTAGAGAGAGAATTCCCCACTGCAAAGTGGAGAGAGATTCCCCCACCCCCCAACACGTAGAGAGATAATTCCCCACTGTAAAGTGGGGAGAGAGATTCCCCCACCCCAACCCATAGAGAGAGAATTCCCCACCAAAAAGTGGAGAGATTCCCCCACCCCCAACCCGTAGAGAGAGAATTCCCCACCGCAAAGTGGAGAAAACTCCCACCCACAAAGCACGGAGAGAGAACACCCACCCACCCTGTCTCGGATCACATCCAAATTCAGGGTCACCCAGTCTGATTGACATGTAGCAGAGAAAGTCTTGACCAAAGGACGTCCCTTCATTGCGTGAAGTGTGTACTTTTATTTTATTGATGGAGCTGGTGTGATGAAGATGATGATGATGATGACGATGATAAGAGGATCAGATAAAACTGTGGGGTTGGTCTTACGGAAGGGGGCTGGCGGGGGTGGACTCCCCGCTGTCTCCTTTCCAGTTTGCCACAGCAACTCCTCCACTGACACGAGGGAGGTCCAGGTACCCTGGCTGGATGGGGCGAGCAAGGCAAGGAGGGGGGGATCCCCCCAAATTGGGCAGGGGCACCTCCCGTGAGCAGAACCCTTCCACCTACGGAAGGCAGAGCCTGGGTCCAAGCAATAATGAGAATCAGGATCTATTGGTATGATGGTGATATGGGGACTCCATGTGCAGGTGCAGTGTACCTCTGAATACCGGTTGCTCTGTGTTTGATGTGTTTGTGTGTATATAAACACTTGGGAGAGCTATTGCTTTAGAGCAGCCTTCCTCAACCTGGGGCGCTCCAGATGTGTTGGACTACAACTCCCAGAATGCCCCAGCCAGCTGGCTGGGGCATTCTGGGAGTTGTAGTCCAACACATCTGGAGCGCCCCAGGTTGAGGAAGGCTGCTTTAGAGGAAGGACTGTGGCTCAGTGGGTAGAGCCTGTGCTTTAAATACAGAACACCCCCGGTCATGTACAGGTAGGCAAGGAGACTTTCCTGCCTGAACTTCTGGAGAGTTGCTGCCAGTCAGTGTTGGCAACGCTAGGTGAGATCAGGGGTCCCCAACCTTTTTGGATCTTTGGGCACACTTGGGAATTTGAGAAACTGCTCCTGCAGGGGATGTGGCTGCCGTGGAGGTGTATACATGTGGGGGGGAGGCTAGGGGCTGGGAAATGTCTCCTTAGAATCATAGAATAGTAGAATTGGAAGGGGCCTCTTAAGGCCATCGAGTCCAACCCCCTGCTCAATGCAGGAATCCACCTTGAAGCATCCCTGACAGATGGCTGTCCAGCTGCCTCTTGAAGGCCTCTAGGGTGGGAGAGCCCACAACCTCCCTAGGGAACTGATTCCATTGTCGTACTGCTCTAACAGCCAGGAAGTTTTTCCTGATGTCCAGCTGGAATCTGGCTTCCTGTCACTTGAGCCCATTATTCCGTGTCCTGCACCCTGGGAGGATCGAGAAGAGATCCTGGCCCTCCTCTGTGGGACAACCTTCCATCCGCACAGACTTTTCCCCTTTGCTCTCCTCCATCCCCAGCCTCTAGCCCTGCTCTTTCTCTGCCCCCAAACCTTTCCTTGCCATTTCTCTCCCATTCCCATCCCTTATTTATTATTGCATTTATATCCTGCCTTTTTTCTTCCAAGGAACCCAAGACGGCGTACATAATCCTCCTCCTCCATAATCCCCATTTTTATCCTCGCAACAACAATCCTGTGAGGTGGGTTGGGCTGAGAGTCTGTGACTGCCCCTAAGTCACCCAGTGGGTTTCCATTGCCGAGTGGGGATTAGAACCCGGATCCCCTGACTCCCAGCCTGACACTCTAGCCACTACACCACGCTGGCTCTCCCTTGCCAACTCCTTCCTTGCCTTTCCCTTTCTCTCCCACTCACCCCTTGATCTTGCTGTTTCTCTCCCCTTGCAGCCTCTAGCCTCGCTCTTTCTCTCTCCTCTACCCCTTTGCTGTGCCTTCTCTTTCCTGCCCACTGAACAGCTGTAGGGTGACCCTATGGAAAAGAAGGACAGGGCTCCTGTATCTTTAACAGTTGTACAGAAAAGGGAATTTCAGCCAGTGTCCTTTGCATGTGTGCAGCACCTGGTGAAATCCCCTCTTCATCACAACAGTTAAAGCTGCAGGAGCCCTGCCCTTTTTCATATCTGGTCACAAGTGCAGGGCTCCTGCAGCTTTTTTTGGCTTTTATTTGCCAGGTGGCTGCTAGGAGGAGGGCTTTCTCTGCTGTGGCACCCTGGCTGTGGAACGAGCTCCCCAGAGAGGTTCAGCTGGCACCTGCACTGTACTCTCCTTCCGTCGCCAGCTGAAGACCCTCTGTCCAACCCACCTCACAGGGTTGTTGTTGTGAGGATAAAATGGAGAGGAGGGTGGATTCCTGCATTGAGCAGGGGGTTGGACTCGATGGCCTTGTAGGCCCCTTCCAACTCTGCTATTCTATGATTCTATGATTCTAGGGTTCTGTATGCCGCCGTGGGTTCCTTGGAGGAAAAAAGGTGGGCTATAAATGCAAAAATAAATACCGTATTTCTTCGATTCTAAGACGCCATCGATTGTAAGATGCACACTAATTTCAGTACCACCAACAGAAAACAAGCTTTGATTCTAAGAAATAAGAAACGCACCCGCGATTCTAAGACGCACCCTGTTCTTAGAGATGTTTATATGGGGGGAAAAGTGCATCTTAGAATCGAAGAAATAGGATAATAATAATAATAATAATAATAATAATAATAATAATAACAACAACAACAACAACAACCACCACCAACAGAAAACAAGCTTTGATTCTAAGAAATAATAAACACACCCGCGATTCCTAAGATGCACCCCATTTTTAGAGATGTTTATATGGGGTAGGGAGTGTGTCTTAGAATCGAAGAAATACGGTAAATAAAAAGGATAATATAAAATTTTGTTGACAGCATAGTCTGGGCGACCACTGAGGGAAAAGCTGAAAGTTGTTCATTGTTTGAGCTTGAGAGAGACCTAACGTGTCGCTCCGCTTTCATTCTTCCTTTTGCCTTGTTTCCCTAGAGGAGAGGCCTTCCCGTTATCGCTGTGGGATTGCGCTGTCGTGCCGACTGAACAACAGGGTCGGAGGCGGGAAACGGATTTTCTTTCTCTTTAACACTCTTCCTGACCAGACGGCAAGGGAGTCACTCGAGCCGAGGCCTGAGATGGGATAAGGCCGCTCGATGGCCTCCAAGAAAGCGCTTACAAAAGAGGGGGGTGCGCCGTCGGCCCTGTGTCTCCAGTTCCAGGCCGCGCGAGAGCAAAGGGTGGCCATGGAGGAGAAGGCTTCGGCCTGCCCCAAGCCAGCCGAGGGAGCGAGGAAAGGCCCCCGCGCGGTCCAGGCTGGTGGCGCCAGGGAGTTGCTCAGGCGGGTGACGCCGCAGCAGATCAAACAAGAACCGGACGAGGGGTTGGCCCAGCGCTGGGAAGCCCAGTGGCAGGAGTTCCTCAAGGTGGTACAGTCCCCTCACACCGGATGGGGGAACCCTCCGCTGACGGAGTTCGTGGCTTTGAATGACCCGAAGGGTTTCCAGGCCTCGGTCGGGGCAGCCCAGCAAGCCTTCGTCTGGAAAGTCAAGGAAGAGGTCCTCGAAGAAGAAGACGCCAGTGCCGAGACGCAGCGTCAGCGTTTCCGGCATTTCTGCTACCAGGAGGCCGAGGGCCCCCGGGAGGCCTGCAGCCGGCTCCGGGAGCTCTGCCACCAGTGGCTGAAGCCGGAGAGACACACCAAGGAGCAGATCCTGGAGACGCTGATCCTGGAGCAGTTCCTGGCCATCCTGCCCCCGGAGATCCAGGGCTGCGTCAGGGAACGCGGCCCGGAGACGTGCGCTCAGGCGGTGGCCCTGGCCGAGGGGTTCTTGCTGAGGCAACAGGAGGCCGAGAGACCGCGACAGCTGGTGAGAATCCGTTTGGTTGGTTGGTTGGTTCTTCTCCTCCATCTTTTCTTTTTTTTTCTTTTTAATACTATTTTTATTGATTTTCAAGTAAGGACAAATACAATAAATACACAGAGAGTAAAAGAAAACACTCAACAATACAAATGTTCCCACAGCACCACTATAAAAAAGCATGGGTGTTCATTTCTTCAGTAAGCACTTGGTACAGAAAAAGATGCAGGTTAAGTTAGAACCTCTGACCAAAAGGATTCCTGAGTCATTGGGGGTCTAGGTTATTATTATTTATTATTATTATTATTATTATTATTATTATTATTATTATTATTTATTTATTTATTTATATAGCACCATCAATGTACATGGTGCTGTACAGAGTAAAACAGTAAATAGCAAGGCCCTGCCGCATAGGCTTACAATCTAATAAAATCATAGTAAAACAATAAGGAGGGGAAGAGAATGCCAACAGGTACAGGGTAGGGTAAGCAGATACAGGGTAGGGTAAAACTAACAGTATAAAGTCCGCACAACATCAAGTTTTAAAAGCTTTAGGAAAAAGAAAAGTTTTTAGTTCGCCAGGATTCATATTAATAAATGTGAAAAAGTCCAGCCAGTTTTCCACAAATGTGTCTGATGTTATTTCTCCTCTTGCTAACCTGCTATGTTGTGTCAATTTATCATTTAAAGCTAGTTTCCAAATCTTATCAAACCAGCGTTGATGGTCAAAAGGTCTCTCGCTTTTCCAGAATTGGGCAATTTCCCACCTGGCTGCAACCAGCAAATGGGTGACCAAGGCTTTGGGAATAATGCTTCTATTGGCATTCCTAAAAATAGAAAGTATTGCCAGTGCTGGGTCAGTTTCTACTTCAACATGAATAATGTTTGTAATGGTTTGGAGGACCCTTGACCAAAAAGTTTTGACCTGTTGACATTCCCACCAAAGATGAATATAAGTGCCAGGAACTGAGCAACCACGCATCTGGTTGAGCTTTTATATTGTATTTTATATTATGGTTTTATACTGTTGTTTTATACTTTGAATGGTTTTAATTTTTGTGAACCGCCCAGAGAGCTCCGGCTATTGGGCGGTATAGAAATATAATAAATAAATAAATAAATAAATAAATAAATCTTTTCTGACGGGATGTCAGTAGACTTTCCGAATAAGAACTCGAAGGTCCGTCTCCCCTAGTACCGACTAACCCGGGATCTAAGAACAGCCGGAGGGGCTTTACCGATGGTGTCCTTGAGGGGTGTGTCTGTGAACGGGGAAAATGCACCAAATAGCATTGGCGCAAAAGAGACAAGCTCTGGTGCTTGGAGAATTCGTATAATTTTTTATTATTATTTGTATCCAAAGGTGCTCAACGTTTCGGACAGGGAGTACTTCATCAGGAACTATAACAATTCAAAATAAACAAGTTAAAATAGAAAAGAGGAACAACACCCAGAAACTAAGTTACATTCTTTGAAATATTGTTTTGTGAATCACGTTGAGCAGGGGGTTGGACTCGATGGCCTTGTAGGCCCCTTCCAACTCTGCTATTCTATGATTCTATGAACTACTCTTGTATATAAGATTTGTTGTTCACAGAAAATTGCATGGAAAATTCCCAGCCTTTATACTTTGTCAATCCTACAGGGGAGGTATTATTGCTTGTTATTCATAATGAACAGATATTACAGTTCAAAAGTCAGGTTTCTTTGTTTTTAACATCATTGCTTCACACATAAAGATAGCAAGTACCTTTTCTTTAATATATACAAACAGTGGAATTTATATCATAGAATCATAGAATAGTAGAGTTGGAAGGGGCCTACAAGGCCATCGAGTCCAACCCCCTGCTCAATGCAGGAATCCACCCTAAAGCATCCCTGACAGATGCTTGTCCAGCTGCCTCTTGAAGGCCTCTAGTGTGGGAGAACCCACAACCTCCCTAGCTAACTGGTTCCATTGTCGTACTGCTCTAACAGTCAGGAAGTTTTTCCTGATGTCCAGCTGGAATCTGGCTTCCTTTAACTTGAGCCCGTTATTCCGTGTCCTGCATTCTGGGAGGATCGAGAAGAGATCCTGGCCCTCCTCTGTGTGACAACCTTTTAAGTATTTGAAGAGTGCTATCTTCAAATACTTAAAATATTTAATACTTATTTAATACTTAATAAAGTATTAATAAAATAAATATTTAAGTATTAAATATTTAATTATATATTTAAGTATTAAATATTTAATAAAATATTTTAAGTATTAAATATTTAATAAAATATTTAATACTTAAAATACTCAAATACTTACAGAACTAAACACAAACTATGATAATACGCTTACACTTAACATAAACTACGATAATACAGGCACAAGGAAATCTAACCTGAAAAAAGTTGATGAGCTACCAAAGAGGGACTTCTCAGTGGTGGCACCCTGACTGTGGAACTCCCTCCTGGCCGAGTTTCAGCTGTCCCCCACGGTGGAAGCATCGACTTCTGTTTTCAACTAACTGTAGTTTGTCATTTCGTGTGAATGGGGACAAACGCTGGTTAGCTGGAAATACCAGCGTATTGTAGACAGCTGGAACTGTTTTCCTGAAAGTAATTTGGCCGTAGGAGAGGCATTTCAACCTCTTGGAAACCACCAAATGAGTGGTGGTTTGGGGTCAGGGGGCGGGGTCAGGGGAAGAGGCAGGGCCATATGGAGACCTTCGAAGGCCTAGGTTTGGTCCCTGGGCTTGAAGTTCTGCCCTCTGCAACAAAAAGATTCACTTTCTGAATAATCCAAATCTCTCTTTTCTTTTGTTCTGATGTAATGGGTTACTTTAAACTAACCGGGGATTTTTGTCTTCAATTCCAGATTTTGGATTCCTTCGAAGAAGTGACGGTGAATTTTCCGAGGGTCCAGCAGGTCTGCTTGGGCACTACTCGGAAGCAAGGTAAAGAGGCGGCTTGTGTTTTTTTAAAGCTTCTGTCGGTTTGCACCAGGCGGAGGTTTCATTTTCCTTGTCTGCCTTTTCTGCGCTGGCTATCTCTCGGGGGGGGGGGGGGGGAAGCGACACCTTGCGTCAGGGGCAGGCAGAAGGTTGATCTGGATTTATCGGTAGATCTCTGAGTGTTGGCAGTAGATCGGCAAGGATTCCTGACTCCCAATTGTGAACCGCCCAGAGAGCTTTGGCTATTGGGCGGTATAAAAATGTAATAAGTAAATAATAAGTAAATAAATAAATTGGTTAACAATTGCAGGAATAAAATGACACCCCATGCAAACCTGTTCGCTGGCCGCCTGAAATATCGTGAAAATTCTGGCCGCAGGAGTCACATATTTCGGTCAACTCTGCCAGGAGGCCCCGTAACTGGGGAAGAAAGTGGAAGAGGCCGGCCGGGAGACCAGCTGGCAAGAAGGGAGGCGGGCAGACAGGTGCCGGAGGAGGAAGAGGAGGAGGCATGTTGCAGTGGGATGGCTGGCCTGGCAGAGTTGACCCCATGAAGAGAGACTGAAAGAACTGGGCATGTTTAGCCTGGAGAAGAGAAGATTGAGGGGAGACATGATAGCACTCTTCAAATACTTGAAAGGTTGTCACACAGAGGAGGGCCAGGATCTCTTCTCGATCCTCCCAGAGTGCAGGACACGGAATAACGGGCTCAAGTTAAAGGAAGCCAGATTCCAGCTGGACATCAGGAAAAACTTCCTGACTGTTAGAGCAGTACAACAATGGAACTAGTTACCTAGGGAGGTTGTGGGCTCTCCCACACTAGAGGCCTTCAAGAGGCAGCTGGACAACCATCTGTCAGGGATGCTTTAGGGTGGATTCCTGCATTGAGCAGGGGGTTGGACTCGATGGCCTTGTGAGCCCCTTCCAACTCTGCTATTCTATGATTCTATGATTCTATGACCCAAATATGGTGAGAGGCGGGCAGCAGTGGCAGGTCATTTGGGAGGGGAGAGTGATCCATTTGCCACTCTCCCCATTCCGCACTGCTTGACGTGCCTGCACGAGATCGCCTCATTGTAGGGCCGGCCCTGCACACACTGATACACCTATGACAGCTTAAAGGTCTTACCCTCGCCGCTTTCTTTGATTCCAGCAGGGACCAGGCTGTTGAATGAACAGGAGAGACAAGCTCTCCGGCAGCAGGAGTACCTCGAGCGAGAGACCCCCTCCGGGACCTCGGTCCCCAAACTCCGCGAGAACCCCTCCCAGCGGCACGAGCCCAGCAAAACTTCCGAGAACCAGACCAGGCTGGAGCGGCCACCGGGCGCCCACCCGGCCAAGCGGGCCCCGGAGCCGGTCCCTTGCCGGGTGGGTTACAAAGACCTCGGCGAGATCCTCTTCCAAGAGCGGATGCAGGAGAGCCAGCGGCAGAAGCGGTGCGTGGTGCTGCGCCGGCGCATCCACACCGAGGAGCGGCTGTACAAGTGCCAGGACTGCCGCAAGAGCTTCGACCACCGCTCCCACTTCATCCGCCACAAGAAGATCCACACGGGCGAGAAGCCCTTCCAGTGCGCCGACTGCGGCAAGAGCTTCAACCGCAACTCCAACCTCACCACCCACATGCGGACCCACACGGGCGAGAAGCCCTACAAGTGCACGGACTGCGGCAAGAGCTTCCGCTGGAGCTCCGACTTCATCGTCCACGAAAGGACCCACACCGGGGAGAAGCCCTACAGCTGCGGGGACTGTGGCAAGGCCTTCCGGCGCAGCTCCAACCTCACCGCCCACGAACGCACCCACCGGGGGGAGAAGCCCTACAAGTGCTTGGACTGTGGGAAGAGCTTCACCCGGGGCCTGTACCTCATCGCCCACAAGAAGACGCACACGGGGGAGTGAGCGGCGTGGTTCCAGGGGGGGCCGGCAGGGGTGGGACCCCCAACAGGGTGATTTTGGGGGCGGACCCGTCAAACATCTGGGGTGAGAGGCAGGTTGAAGCTGGATCACATGCCCTGGCGGAAGAAGACGTCCCCGCCCCCTTCCCACAGCACGCCCCTCCGGCCCCCTAACCCTAAACATTCTAAGCTGAGAGAGTCAGGAGAAATGGGGTGAGCTGTGGTGTGTGTGTGTGTGTGTGGAAACTCCTCCAAAATTCAGTGGCCTTCCACGAGTGGAATCCTTCATTTTGCGGAAGGCCCCTTCCTCTCGCGGAAGGCAGATCCTCGATCCAAACCCTGACTTCCAACAGTGGCTTCCTACCTATCTGGAAGGGAAACAGCAGACGGGGCGGTTGTCTTTTCGCCCCACTTGGGGCTTTGCCCGGAAGCTTTTGATTGGCTGTTGCAGGGAGTCAGGAGGTTGGACTAGATAGGCCTTTGGTTTGGTCCAGCAGGGCTGCTCTGACGGCCGCCCCTCGCTGCTTCTGGAGGGGTGGGGCAGCCAGGGATACAGGGCTGGGGCACCCCAGATACAAGAACGTGGTTGGATGAGGCTTCTCTGTGGGGCACCTTGCCTGCTTTCCTAAAATGAACTCTTTGTGCTCCGGCTTTTGTAATACCAGGTCTCCCATCAAGCATTCCTTACTGCTCGCCACGCGGTGCTGTGGGGGCCATTTGATGCGGCCACTGTCAAGGTGATGTCGCTCCTGATAATACTTTGTTACCTAAAACCGCAATAAACAAGATCCAGGTATGACAGGGCTCCCGTATTGGGAAGCTACCATAGATCAGATCAGACTATTTTTTCCTCTGACCCGCAATGGTGCTGCAGAGATCACTTTCCCATCATCTGCTGACGTAGCACTGTGGCTAAGAGATTGAGCGATAAACCAGGAGGTCACCAGTTCGAATCTCACCTCTCCTATGAACTTGTTTGGTGGCCGTAGGCAAGCTGCCCTTTCTAAGCCTCCGTCCCCCATTCCCCCCCCCCCCACCTACAAAATGGGTAATAATAGACCTACCTTACCGGATTGTTGTAAAGATGACCAACTAGATACAGCGCGTGAAGAGCTTTGAAAACCTGAAAGCATTTTGTGGATGTTTAAGTATTATCATTATTACGGGCTAATTGGCCTTTTTAAATGGCGATTCCGAGCGTTTAAATCTGAAATCTTCTATATGCAGGACAGGTTCTGGTTTGTCTGCACTAGCTATTATTCTACAGCTCACTCCATTTTTTTTTTAAAAAAATTTTTTTGTAGCTTTCAGGGCTCAGAATTCAACTTTCACTCTAAGAAAGACATTTAAAAAAGAGAGTTTAAGGTTCTAGTCCTCATGGCTGCAGAGGTAGGCTTGAAATATGTGTGGGAAATATCTGGAGAAACATCAGCCACTTGTTGATCAGTAAGGCTTCTAGCAGCCCACGGCCAGTGTTTCTGTCCCCTGCATATGTCCGGCAAAAGCAGAATAAATTACACATCATATGCAAATATATTGATTTGCATAGTATACAGCATGCATCGTATCCAATTTGAGGTTACTGAACCCAAATGGTATCTTCCTTTTCTTTTTTAAAGCACAGGGTACACACTGCCCTAGGGGTGGTATGGGTGAAATTTCAGGGGGTAGCCATTTTACACAAATACTGCCCTGTTTATTAAGACTGATTATTTATACGGCACCATCAATGTATGTGACAGCTTGCAGAATAAAGATGTGTCCCGTTTTAGCAACTCATCCAATAGGAGAGGCCTGTTGGTTTTGTGCCCTCCTTGTGGCCTCCTAGGAGGCATCCGATTGGCTACTCTGGGAAAACGGACACTGGACTCAATCAATGGGCCTTTGGCCTGATCCACCGGGCCTCTGTGGTGTGCCCTGGCCTGAGAAACTCGTGAGCCTAAATTTTGAGAGAGGAAAAGACGGGACAGGGGGAAGTGTGGTGTAGTGGTTAGAGTGTTGGACTGGGAGCCGGGAGATCTGGGTTCTAGTCCCCACTCGGCCATGGAAGCTCACTGGGTGACTTTGGGCCAGTCACGGACTCTCAGCCCAACTCACCTCACGGGGTTAGAATCATAGAATAGCAGAGTTGGAAGGGGCCTACAAGGTCATCAAGTCCAACCCCCTGCTCAATGCAGGAATCCACCCTAAAGCATCCCTGACAGATGGTTGTCCAGCTGCCTCTTGAAGCCCTCTAGGGTGGGAGAGCCCACAACCTCCCTAGGTAACTGGTTCCATTGTCGTACTGCTCTAACAGTCAGGAAGTTTTTCCTGATGTCCAGCTGGAATCTGGTTGTTGTTGTTGGGGTAAAATGGAGAGAAGGATTATGTATGCCGCCTAGGGTTCCTTGGAGGAAAAAAAGGCGCGATATAAATGCAATAAATAAACGAGGGGGTGGGGAACGACCAGGAAGAGCCATGGGAGACCTTCCACCTGTGAAATGGGTCTAAGACAGGGTAGGAATATCTTTTTGGGGCACCTTCACAGAACACAATTCTTAACCACGTGCGACAGAACGTCTGAACGCTAAAAACGTTAGTCCCTGCAAGAAATTGGACGTTGCTTCCACCATATTCTGAGGTAGCTCTACTTGTATCGAAAACCAACGTAGTTGGTATTTATACTGCGTATTTTTAAACACTCGTTCTTTCTCTTCTTCTTCTTCTCCTCCTGCCCCGGTCTCCCAACCCCGCATAAAGTTTATGGAGACATTTTCCCTTGTGTTCAGCTTCCTTTCCCCCACCCCCACCCCCACAGTGTAACCCCCTTAAGTGGTCTTGTAATAAACCCTCTCTTCCTTATGGCAACGTATATATACTTGAAAAATGGTGACTGAGTGTATCTTCTACCCTTTTTTTTTTTAAAAAAAAATGATGATGATGATACTTCAAGATTAAATATTATCATTTCACTTTGCCTCTGTTCTTGGGGGTTTCAGCGGATGAAAACAGGAGAGGCTTGGACAGTTTTAGGTCAGGGTTGTTGAAACCTCAAGCCCATGGTCAAATTTGGCCCTCCTGGGGGAATCCACCCAGCCTTAAGAACATCAGAAGAGCCCTGCTGGATCAGACCAAGGATCCATCTAGTCCAGCACTCTTGTTCACACAGTGGCCAAACAGCTGTCAGCCAGGAACCAACAAAGCAGGACATGGTGCAACAGCACCCTCTCACCCATGTTCCCCAGCAACTGGTGCACACAGGCTTCCTGCCTCGGATACTGGAGGTAGCATGTAACCATCAGGGCTAGTAGCCCTTGATAGCCTTCTCCAGCAATGTATCCATCCCCCTTTTAAAATGGGTGGCCATCACTACATCTTGTGGTAGTGAGTTCCATAATTTAACTCCGTGAAGCAGTCCTTCCTTTCATCGGCCCTGAATTTCCCACCCATCAGCTTCGTGGGATGACCCCGTGGGGTTCTAGTATTTTGAGAGAGGGAGAAAAATGTCCCGTCCCCCCCATCCACATTCTCTGCATAATTTTGTACACCTCTTATCATGTCTCCCCTTAGCCTCCTTTTCCCCCCAGATGGCTAGGCCCCGTTCTCCTGACTGCTTATTTCTTCATGGTTTCCGCAGGTTTTTCTGTCTCATTTCATACAGTTGAAATGCCTGTTCTTTTCTAATGCAGAGTTACCGGCAGTAAGCTCTCTTAGTTCAAATAGGCTGGTATTTCTGGTATTTTGGACTCGCCCACTTTGCTCTGTATACCTCTGGAATGCACTCTCTCTCTCTCTCTCTTACACACACACACACACACACACACACACACACACACACACACACACACACCCCAAACTTCTCAGAAATGGAATTTAGACCTGAGGCTAAAAGAGGTTCATCCCTGTTCTAGGCCCTGAGTAAGACCACGCTGCCTTCTTTCGTGGCTCATTCACTTGTTTGCACGAAAAGGAAGTGTAACGCAGACCCAGGCCTTTGCTTCTAAAAGCCGTAGTAGTTTAGAAAAGTGGGGCCGATGTCACAAGTCTAAGTGGGACTGCAGAAACATTGGGGGACTGAGGGGAGAGAGGTTAGCAGCGTTCAGGTACATCAAAGGGTGCCACAGGGAAGGTGGTGAAGATCTCTTTTCCACGGCCACAGAAATTAGGACCTGAAATAACGGCTATAAGTTACAGCTAGCTAGATGTCGATGAAATATAAGGGGAAACTTCCTGATGGGAAGATCTGTGCAACGGTGGAACGGTCTACCTATGGAGGTTGTGGAATCGCCATCTCTGGAGGTTTTTGGGAAGAGGCTGGACAGACACCTCTCATGGGTGGTTTAATTGGTTTTCCTGCACATTGCAGAAGGTTGGACTAGATGATGCTTGGGGTCCCTCCCAACTCCGCAATTCTGTGATTGGACGATCTTTCTTTCTTTCTTTCTTTCTTTCTTTCTTTCTTTCTTTCTTTCTCAAAAGGTGGCATTACCACTATCAACATCACCAAGGGTGGGCAATTTGTAGCCCTCCATGTTTTGGCCTACAACTCCCATCATGCCTCACCATTAGCTATACTAGCTAGGGTTGTTTGGAGTTTTTGGCCACAAGTTACCCACACCTGAACTTCACTAACAATTGACCTGGGGCTGTTTCCTCTTGCAGGGGGGTGACCTGAGGCCTTAGGAATGTGTGGCTTAATTTCAAAAGCGCTCTCAGTTCAGACCTCTGGGGCAGGGGTGGGAACAGTCCCGTCCCGTCCCCCTGTCCCCACATTTTATTTTTTAAATTACTTTATGGTGTTTTAATCCATGCTCTTTTCAGTTAAGCAGTCATGATGGAACCCCACTTGGAAAAGTGCAGTTCTGGTCACCGTACCTAAGAAAAGGTCTTGTCAAGTTGGATAGCCAAAGCTCTCTATTATTATTATTATTATTATTATTATTATTATTATTATTATTATTTATATAGCACCATCAATGTACATGGTGCTGTACAGATAACACAGTAAATAGCAGGACCCTGCCGCGTAGGCTTATAATCTAATAAGTTGTAGTAAACAATAAAGAGGGAAGGAGAATGCGAACAGGCACAGGGAAGTGTAAACAGGCACCAGGTAGGGTGAAGCTAAACAGTATAGAGTCAGAACAAACTCAATATTTGAAGGCTATAGGGAAAAGAAAAGTTTTTAGCTGAGTTTTAAAAGCAGTGATTGAGTTGGTAGTTCTCAAGTGTTCTGGAAGAGCGTTCCAGGCGTAAGGGGCAGCAGAAGAAAAAGGACGAAGCCGAGTAAGGGAAGTGGAGGTCCTTGGGCAGGCGAGAAGCATGGCATCAGAGGAGCGGAGAGCACGAGCAGGGCGATAGTGTGAGATGAGAGAGGAGAACTGCCCAGAGAGCTTCAGCTATGGGGCAGTATGTAATTGTAATAATAAATTAATAAATAATAATAATAATAAGGATCAAGGGAGCTGGAACAACTCTCCTATGAGAAAAGGTTACATCATCTTATTTATTCATTACATTTTTATACTGCCCAACAACCAAGGCTTTCTGAGCAGTTTACAATTAAAACCATAATACACAAAATCAAGATTTTAAACTTTTAAAATGCCATATAAAACCAGAATAAGTTATAGTCCAGGGAAAGCTTGACTAAAAAGATAGGTTTTCAGGAGGCATTTGAAGGAGGTTACATTTTCCATCTCCCGGACCGAACGAAAGGTGTTTTTTTTCCAGAGGGTGGGTGCAGCTACAGAGAAGGCCCTACCGTCGAGGTCCTTTGTGACGACATTCTGTACGTTTTGGAATGACGAAGGAGGATCTGAGCTTGTTTAGCTTGGAGAAAAGGTGTGTAAGGGGAGACATGATAGCGGTGAATAAAATTGTGCATGCTGCAGAGAAAGTGTATAGAGGTGTTCATGCAAGAAGAACTCAACGGGACCATCCCATGGAGATGAATGGTGAGAGATTCAGGACAGACAAAAGGAAGGACGTCTTCTTTACACAATGCAGTTAAAACTAGGGAATTCACTCTTACAAGATGGGGTTGGATAAATTCCTGGAGGAGAAGGCTATCAAGGGCTACTAGCCCTGATGGCTATGTGCCGCTTCCAGTATCAGAGGCAATATGCCTATGTGCATCAGTTGCTGGGGAACATGGGCAGGAAGTTGCTGTGGCATTTAGGCCCCGTTTCTGGGTTTCCCACAGGCAACCGGTTAGCCACTGTGTGAAGTTTTGAATTATATATAAGCGCCTTAGAAGTGAGTTTGCCTGGATAGACACACAGCTGAAAATGCATTGATGGCGGAACAGGACAAGGGGAACCTTTGTTCAAAGGTCGAATTTCCTAGGGGAAGGGGAAAAAGGAAAGCTTGCACCATCCTCCTCTAGCTCAAACGTCTGGTCCTCTCTAGCACACCAAATGTCTTTATCGTTTTAACCCTTGCTACAACTTATTCCAAAAGTACATCAATTGGGCATCATGGCTAAAAGGGGAAATTGCTTATGAAAGGCCAAAAACAAACCAACCAAAAACTGGAAATGCATCACTCAAAAAAGAAGACGCAGCTCTGCATAAAAACCACACATACTAATTTATATGTATAGATGCGAATGTAGAAATAAATATTGCCGTGTAAATATAAACACAGTGGATCTATCTGCTGCCTGGGGGGACGTTGAAGTTGATGGGCAACTTTAAGGCACGGGTTTTTCCTTCTAGTGGCTTTTTATCATTAAACTTGAATGGGACAGGTCAAGCTGTCGAAGAGAAGATGCCATCAAACTAGAGGAGAATCCTCGGGCAGCTCTTCAAAAAGAGGACTGCCCTCTATAAAAGAAGATACATGGCCACCCTAAATACTGGGCACTTTAAACCCCAGTAGATAGGGGTAGCCATGTGTCCTGTAAAAGAGGACACGTGACCATCCCTGGCTACTGGGTGTTTAAACATTGGGCGAAATTCAGTCTTGAAATATTCTCAGGCAATGCCATGAGGGAGGAACACAAACCTAGGCAGGATCTACACTACTGCTTTAAAGCGCTTTATAACAGTTTTGACAACTGTTGGAGCCCAGGACACACTGCATATACAGTTTTCAAAATGTTTTCAAAGTGTTTTAAAGTGCTTTAAAGGCAGTAGTGTAGATTCCACCCTAGACTTACACTAAATTAGGCCATTGATCCATCTAGGCCACTACTGTTGACGCTGAGAATAAGCTGAATTGAACAGGTACATAGATATGAGATATTGTTTCTTTGACAACCTTTTTCATCGTTTGAATGAAGGGAGGTAGCAATCCCGGTTTATAGGGGTGGACAACGTGTGCCCTCACAAGTTGTCTTGGCCTACAACTCCTAGCCTTATCCAGCATAGCGAATAGTGACGGATTATAGGACAGAGCCTTCACGGTGGTAGCCCCTCCAATTAGAGAATGCTCTCCCTGATGAAACCCACCTGGTACCAACCTTGTTATCTTTTCAGCACCATGTTAAAACTGCCCTCTTCCCTCAGGCATTTGGCAGCATATCCTGAGTTTTAAACAGGTACCGGATTGTGTTTGGTTATTTAAAAAATTTTTTTTAAAGAAATATGTTGTCTCTCTGTGTGTGTTGTCTGTTTATATGTTTACATGTCAACACCAACTGGCAAGAATGCGTTTCAGGCAGAATTTTTTCCAACTCTACGTGGTGATGGTGAGGATCGAACTCCTTTGCAGTTAAAAAAACACCAAAAATACAACAACAAAATTAAATAACCGTGTGCGGTTTTGTGGCACCCCCGATCTGCTGCTTTGGGCAACCGCCCCATTCTGCCTAACATGAGGGCCGGCCTTGATTAAAGATAGCGGCTTCCCAGAAGCCAGTTGTGTAACTCCGTAGAAAAGAGAGGAGCACAACTCTGGGACTTGCCCACCCCCACCCCCAGGGTAGGCACAATGACATCATTTGCCCTAGTGCCCGGGCAACGCATTTCTCTGGCAAGAGCAATCCAGGTAAGGCAGCAAAAACACAATGGCCCCATTCAGAATACACCTTAAACCATGGCTTTAACCACAGTAGTTAAGCAAGAAAGATGGGCTGTGTTCAGAAGACACCTTAAACCAGTGGTTCCCAAACTTTTTCAGGTCACCGCCCCCTTGGTTCCACAAACTTATGCCCAGTGCCCCCTACACTACACTATAAAAACCATCATTCAGAATAGCGGTTTTCAACGACCCACTAAGGAAGACAGTAACAATAAAATTCAAAACAGTAACAATTAATTGAATAGTTATTCGAAAACCAATTTCATTTTTTTAGTTTATTCAATTAAACGTAACTGATGAACTTGATCCAGTGATATCACCTTTTTAAAGTCTGATAGTCATTTAGCAAGAATATTAGATATCACGTTTAGTAACTAGGGTAGATAGAGTACCTCACTATTCTGTAAATTCTTAATGTGATGGATGGGCTTGATGAAGTGATACCAGTTTCCCAATGTCTGGTTTAAAGTCACTTAACATGAGTCTTAAATCACCACGTTTAGTAATCTGGAGTCAATTTCTTTGCTTGGAGAGAAGTAGGCAGACCACACTAAAACCACATTCCACCAAATATGATGTTGGAAATGCAACCAGGAGCTTCTGAACCACTCTCCGTAGTGCAGGATAGCGATCAGAAATTTCTTTCTGTAACCAAAACTCTTGGTACGGAAAAAACCACCTTGAGCGCTCCCCTGCTGCCCCCTTGCCTCTTAACGCCCCCTATGCAATCCCACCACCCCCAAGGGGGCAGTACCGCCCACTTTGGGAACCACTGCCTTAAACCATGGTTTAAGGTGTCTTCTGAACACAGCCCGTCTTTCTGCCTTAACCACTGTGGTTAAAGTCATGGTTTAAGGTGTCTTCTGAACACAGACCGTCTTTCTGCCTTAACCACTGTGGTTAAAGCCATGGTTTAAGGTGTCTTCTGAACACAGGCCGTCTTTTTGCCTTAACCACTGTGGTTAAAGCCATGGTTTAAGGTGTCTTCTGAATGAGGCCAGTAAAAGGTGAGGCGGCCTGCCCATTCTCCCAAAGCATCCTCCCTGGTTGTCAAAGGGATTTCCAAGCGGGCAGTTTTGAGAGACAAAACCAGACAATAGCTTCGGTTGCTGCATCTCAAAGATATTGTAGAGCTATAAAAAGATGCAGGAAACGGCATCCAAAATGGTCAGGGGGCGGGGGGGGGGAGGGCTGGAGCATCTCCCCTATGAGGAAACGTTGCATCAGTTGGGACTGTTTTAGCTTAGAAAAAAGGAAGGGGAGAAACGTTAACAGATGTACAAAATTATGTACGGTGTGAAGAAAGGATAAGGAGGGGTCAGCCAAGCCCCCTTCCACGGCTCCGCCCCATCCCCACCATCCGCCTATTGATTGGTAGTTTTTCAGATTTTGTAAAAGGTTGAAATGTCTCTAAGGTGCAGTTACTGGCAATAAGAGCTTCAAGCTAAAGTAGGTTGCTATTTTAGCCCCGCCCCTCTTGGTTTTTGGCCCCACCCACCCACCACTGCCATACACCCCCTGAAAGCTTCTCCAAAATGGGGTTTCGGTCCTTGACCTGGAACAGCTTCTGCTGTCCAACGAAACTGAATGTTGAGAAATTGAGAGAGGATAAAAGGAAGGACTTCTCTACCCAGCAGGAAACTAACTTATGGAACTCTCTGCCACAAGATGTAGGCCACATTCAGAAGACACCTTAAACCACGGCTTTAACCAGGGTGGTTAAGCCAGAAAGCCAGGCTGTGTTCAGAAGACAACTTGGCTTTAACCACAGTGAATAAAGCTTTCTGGCTTAACCACTGTGGTTAAACCCGTGGTTTAAGGTGCCTTCAGAACATGGCCTGGCTTTCTGGCTTAACCACCCTGGCTAAAACCATGGTTTAAGGTGTCTTCAGGATGGGCCCATTATGATGGCCACAACATAGATGACTTGAAGAGAGGGTTAGATAAATTCAGGAAGAGGAGATCTAGCAGTGTTCGTTAGCCGTGAGAGTTCAATGCCCCAGTTCAGACGACACAGTAAGCCATGGTAGTTAAGCATTTTGAGGTAAACATTGGGCCTATTCAGGCTCTGTGGTTCTCTGGGGTTAGCACTCACTACAAGCCGTGCTGTCGCACACAACACTTGAAGCCATGGTTAGGGCCACTAACCCTGCTGCAGACGGTCCGACTGGGGTTAGTGAGTGGAGTTTAGCAAAACGCATCGCACAAGGTCCCTTCGACCCTGCTGCTTAGCCAAAAGCCTTAACCAGCAGGGCTTAAGGGGTCTTCTGAACAGGCCCACTATGGCTTCGCGTGTCTTGTGAACCATGGCGTAGCGTGCCATGTGAACCATCCTTTACCATGGTGGCTACATGTTGTTGTTGTTTATTCGTTCAGTCGTTTCCGACTCTTCGTGACTTCATGGACCAGCCCACACCAGAGCTTTCTGTCGGCTGTCGCCACCCCTAGCTCCCCCAAGGTCAAGTCTGTCACCATCAGAATATCATCCCTCCATCTTGCCCTCGGTCGGCCCCTCTTCCTTTTGCCTTCCACTTTCCCTAGCATCAGCCTCTTCTCCAGGGTGTCCTGTCTTCTCATTATGTGGCCAAAGTACTTCAGTTTTGCCTTTAATACCATTCCCTCAAGTGAGCAGTCTGGCTTTATTTCCTGGAGTATGGACTGGTTTGATCTTCTTGCAGTCCAAGGCACTCTCAGAATTTTCCTCCAACACCACAGTTCAAAAGCATCTCTCTTCCTTCGCTCAGCTTTCCTTATGGTCCAGCTCTCGCAGCCATAGGTTACTACGGGGAATACCATTGCTTTAACTATGCGGACCTTTGTTGTCAGTGTGGTGTCTCTGCTCTTAACTATTTTATCAAGATTTGTCATTGCTCTCCTCCCAAGAAGTAAACGTGGCTACATAACCACGGTTTAAACACGCTCACTAACCACTTGCTGCAAAAGGGATAGCGGCCTAACCATGGCTTAGCGTGTCATCTGAACAGGCCCTACACGTCTGTGTATACAAGATGCCGGGACAAGCCTTTGCACCAAGTGACCGTTCCATCATCCCCTGGGTTCTCCTGTCATTGCTAAGGAGGAACAGAACAATTAGTTTTGAAGCATATATTTTTATTGGGGGGGGGCGTTCCCCCTCCCTATATAAAAAAAGGTAAAACCGCAACAGCGTAGAAATGTGAACGGACACGCAAACATAGGAAATGATCCCATCCTTTATGCTTCTCTCTCACCACATAGTGATTTCATGGCGAGAATCGGCACGGTTGTATTTCACATTAACTGGTAAGTTACATGAAACCCTTGCTAGTTTGCATAGTGTCGGGCCACGCCTGTTTTTCTCTGGCCTTTTCTTGATATTTTGGCACAACTATTTAAAAACCATGTTCTCTTCTCTGTAACCCCCCCCCCCGAAAAAAACCCTCATCATGTTCACTTTTCACCCTCCCCTGTACCCAACCTGCCTGATCTATCTATAGAGATTTCCCACTGCTTGATCCATCTATATGCATCCGCCAGGGTGCTACAGCTTGACCTAACCTCATACTTTCCAGATGTATTAGATTGCAACTCCCACCCTGCTGGCTGGGAATGATGGGAGTTGAAGTCCAACACATCTGGAGGTTGGGGAAGGTTATGCTAGGCCAATCTATACTAGGGTGATTATATGGAATCTATACTAGGGTGATTTCTAGGGGTGTGCACGGATCCCCCAATCTGCTTCGGGGCCCGATCCGGAAAATCCGGATCGGGCCTGATCCTCTTCACGCCGCTCCGCCCTTCTCCCGCTCCGCGGAGCGAGATCCGGCTTTGCCGCCGTCGCTACATGGACGGCGGCAGCGCAAGATAAGCCACCCCCCGCCCCCATACCTGCATCCGTCATGGGCTTCAATTGAGGCCCCGGTTGAAGCCGGAAGAGGCCTCGGCCTTCACTTCCACCTTCAACTGGGGCCTCAATTGAAGCCCGCGACGGACGCAGGTAAGCGACCCTCCTCCCTGCTCCCTTACCTGGCGCTGCCGCCGCCACTGCCACATGGATGCGGCGCCACTGGCGCCAGATGAGTCCCCCTCCCCCCCCACTTACCTGCAGGCAAAGCTCCGGATTGAGGCGATCCTCTTCGCCTCGATCCCCAGCCCCACTGACTCTCTTCGCCTCCGCCTTTTCCGGAGGCGAAATAGGCCGCCTCGCTCCTGCTTCTCTGAAGCAAAGAGAAGCGGAGCACATCCCTAGTGATTTCAGCAGGGGCCATTTGTAAGCATGCAGCACCCCTCTTCATCCCAGCAATGAAAGCTGCAGGAGCCCTGCCCTCTTTTGTATCTGGTCAAGAGGGCAGGGCTGCTGCAGCGTTACCTGTTTTACCCGGTGCTGCCTGCATACAAAGGACACCTGCTGAAATTCCCTCTTCATCCCAACAGTTAAAGCTGCAGGAGCCCTGCCCTCTTTTGCATCTAGTCACTCTGGGCAGGGCTCCTGCAGTTTTAACTGTTGGGATGAAGAGGGAATTTCACCAGGTGCTGCAGGCATACAAATGACACCTGCTGAGATTCCCTTTTCTACTCATCTGTTAAAGATGCAGGAGCCCTGTCCTTTTTCCCATAGGGTCACGCTAATCTACAGGTCTAACTTTACAGATATTAAATGAATATTTCTTCACCCAAGGAAAGTACCAGCATCCATATAATTGCATTGCTCTATGGGACCTTTCAGAGCATGGTAAGACTTTCCCCATGACATAACACTGAAATGGCTTCTCTGGCCTGCTCAAATACACAACAAAATTAGACCGTTACAAAATTTAGCCAACTTCAAACGATGCGCCATGCGTGCCTCGTTTGGGCTGTGCTAGTCCTGGTAGCTGATCAGTAGCAATGGCCTGCTCTGGGATTCCTTCACAGAAAAGTGCTGCAGCCCACCATGAGACCTCTTGTGACTCGCAAGGCTGTCCTCGCGAGATGCGCTATTCTGGAGATCCGAGCTCTGGGGTAGCTTCTCCTCTGTGTGGATTCTCTGGTGACTTGTAAGGCTTGATCCCTGACTGAAGCTTTTCCTTGACTGAAGCTTCTCCCCTGCGTGGATTCTCTGGTGACTTGTAAGGCTTGATCTTTGACTGAAGCTTTTCCCGCACTCAGAGCACGTGTAGCATCTCTTCTTGGTGTGGGTGTGCTGATGTCTTAGGAGGCGCGAGGCCCTATCGAAGGTTTTCCCACACTCGGAACACTTGTGGGATTTCGGCGGAGTACGCGATCCACGTTGTGGAAGAGGGGCCATTTTCTTTCCCTTGTGGAACTTCTCTCTATGCCTCTTGAGAGAAGAACCCCACATGAATCTCTCCCCGCATTCAGTGCACTGATAGCGTCTCTCTCCGGAGTGGATGCGTTGATGCATTACTAGGGACGATGGATTATCAAAGCTTTTCCCACACTCAGAACACGTCAAGGATTTCCTCTGCATACCCGATACCTTTTGCAGAAGTGGGCCCAATTTATTTCCGTCGTGGATCTTTTTATGCCTGTAGAATGATGAACGTGCCATGAAACTCTGCCCACACTCGGCGCATTTATAGGGCACCTCTGCAGTGTGGAGGCACTGATGTATTATTAAGTGTGACATCTTGTCAAACCTTTTCCCACACTCGGAACATTTGATAGCTTTCTTCTGCACGCCAGAGACTTTTTGCACAGGAGGGACCGAATTCTTTGCCGAATGAATCTTCTTTCTATGCCTGTCAAGAGCCGAACACCACATGAAACTCTGCCCACAGTCACGGCACTGAAAGGGTTTCTCTCCGGTGTGGACGCGCTGATGTATCGCTAGTTGTGCGTAGCGGCCGAAGCTTTTCCCACAGTCAGGACATGTGCAGGTTTTCCCCGGCGTACGAGACACTTTTTGCACAGGAGGGACCAATTTCTTTGCCGTGTGCATCTTTTTTCTATGCTTGTCAAGAGACACATCCCACGCAAATCTCTTCCCGCAGTCTGTGCACTGATAGGGTTTCTCTCCACTGTGGACGTGCTGATGTCTCGCTAGCTTTGAGGGGCTGGCAAAGATTTTCTCACAGCCAGAACATGTGTAAGGTTTCTTCTGCGTACGAGATGCTTTTGGCAGAAGAGGGACAGATTTCTTCACCTTATGGATCTTTTGTCTATGGTTGTCAAGAGACAAATCCCATGCAAATCTCTCCCCGCAGTCCGTGCACTGATAGGGTTTCTCTCCAGTGTGGACGCGCTGATGCCTCAATACCTTTGAGGGGCGGTCAAAGTTTCTCCCACAGTCGGAACATGTGTAAGGTTTCTTCTGCTTACTGGTTGCTTTTGGCAGAAGAGGGACAGATTTCTTCACCTTATGGATCTTTTGTCTATGGTTGTCAAGAGACAAATCCCATGCAAATCTCTCCCCGCAGTCCGTGCACTGATAGGGTTTCTCTCCAGTGTGGACGCGCTGATGCCTCAATACCTTTGAGGGGCGGTCAAAGTTTCTCCCACAGTCAGAACATGGGTAAGATTTCTTCTGCTTACTGGTTGCTTTTGGCAGAAGAGGGACTGATTTCTTCGCCTTATGGATCTTTATATGCCTGTAGAAAGACGCCGCCCACATGAACCTCTGCCCACAGTCCGGGCACTGATAGGGTCTCTCCCCAGTGTGGATGCGCCGATGTTGTGTTAACTCCCGTGTTTTGCGGAACTGTTTCCCGCATTCGGCACACGTGGGGACTTTGCTGTGTTCATCGGATCCTTTTGGCAGAAGGATTTTCTCTCTCATGGCTCCTTCTGTATCCTTCAGGAGAGATTTCTCTCTCTCGTGGCTCCTTCTGTATCCTTCAGGAGATATTCTTCGCAGCAGAGGGACCAGGTGCTTCCCCTTATGGATCTGCTTTGCATGACTGTCAAGAGCTGGTTTCCACCTGAACCTCTCCCCGCAGTCAGTGCACTGATAGGATTTCTCTTGGGTGTGGAGTTGTTGATGGCTTCGAAGTTTCTGTGAGTCAGCGAAGGCTTTTCCACATATAGGGCCCTGTTCTGTTTGGGCTGCTTTACAGACCCGCAGGACTGGCTCACTTCCAATATGGCTCTTCCGATGCCTTTGATAAGACGAAAGCGACGCGAAACTTCCCCCGCAGTCAGCGCACTGATAGGGCTGCTCGCCAGCGTGGGTTCTCTGATGACTTTGCAGGCTCGTCTTGTGACTGAAACCCTTCCCACACGCCAAACATTTGTGGGGCTTCTCAGCTGCGTGAGATACCTGGTGGGTTTTAAGGTACTCCGAGCTAACAAAGTCTTTTCCGCACTGGGAGCATCGGTACGGTTTCTCCCCTGTGTGGGTTCTTTTATGCCGGAGAACTGATGAGTGACTCGAGAATGTCTTCCCACACAGAGAACAAGCGTTACTTCTCTTGCCATTGCAGGTTCCCTGGTGGGGAACTGTTACATTGGATTTCATGCCAACCGCCTCACAAAGCATGGATTTATGCCCAACTTCTGCTAGGTGCTGTCCAATGGGTGCTTTCAGCTGCCTCTCGGCTCTGTGCCAATTCTCAGAGGTTTCTCCCTGATTACAGTACTGGGGACCGTTGTCATTAGCTCTTTCCGGAGGCTTTCCTCGCAGTTCCATTTGCTTAGGACTTTCTTGCGGATGACTCTCCTTGTTCTCACGCTCCTCCTTACAAACTGCTGAAACGACAAATGCTTTTCCAGTTTAGAGTTTACATGGGCTAAGGGAAGAATTTTAATTAACTTGCAAGGGGCATGATTTTTGCCTCCATATACCAACAAGCACAGTAATTGGAAGTAAATTACTACTGGATTTTGATCACTAAGAAAAAGAAAGCTTTCACCGTTTTGCATCAGGAAACACACATAGAACCATAGAAGAGTAGAGTTGGAAGGGGCCTATAAGACCACTGAGTCCAACCCCCTGCTCAATGCAGGAATCCGCCTGTCCACCGCTACATTCATTTGCTAGTGTTCATCCAATATCCTAAATAAATCCTACTTTTAAATACCAATGTGAGACTTTGCCTCTCTTTTAGCATTTTTCATTGAAGAATCATCCCTTTAGTTTTGGAAATCCAGTGCTAGCAGTGTCTTGAGATTTCCCCATGCATCCATTCATAATAATAAAAGAGGATGTCCATCTCTCTGTCTGTCTGTCCTTAGCTTGAAGTATTGGTCTGCTTTTCTTGAAACCTATGCATACCTCGCTCTTTAAAAAAAAAAAAGAATTGTGTCTTTGATGAAAAAAATGACATTTTTATGCACATAATTTTTGTTCTTTTTTATTTCACAATTTGTTTTCTGTTCAGTTAAATTCACAATAAATGCGGGGAAAAAGTCACAGCATGAAGCCTAGACAAATAAAACTCGGTATGCATATTAAGGGGACCCCAAGGGCGTGCACCTCAGGGTTATTTCATTTTTACTTTAAAATAATTAAAATGAATTTTAATTCATTTAAATGTGTCCATGTGGTTGTAGCATGAAGTAACATCCTCAGCCACTAGGGGCAATCCATACAGTTTGAAGTTGTGGGGCATCTGTACAGCCCCGATGGAGGGGTCTGGTGTATAACTCTGTCCCTCACAAATTAGTAGGTTGAAGGTCAAGAGTTATATGGGGGACCCCTCCGTCAGGGGGCTGCAGGAGTGTGCCATAACTAGTGCTACCAAAGGGCGAGGCGGGTAAGAAATAAATATATTATTATTATAATTATTACCAGTGGCCCTGGCTTTATCACAAGCTGAATATGAGCCAACAGTGCGAGGTGGCTGCAAAAAAACCAAATGCTATTTTGGGCTATGTTAATAGAAGTATAGCTTCCAAATCACGCAAGGTACTGGTTCCCCTCTATTCGGCCCTGGTTAGGCCTCATATTGCCTCCAGTTCTGGGAACCACATCACAAGTGCCCTGCTGGATCAGACCAAGGGTCCATCTAGTCCAGCACTCTGTTCACACAGTGGCCAACCAGCCATCGGCCAGGGATGAACAAGTAGGACATGGTGCAACTGCACTCTCCTGCCCATGTTCCCCAGCAACTGGTGCACACAGGCTTATTCCCTCAAATACTGGAGATAGCACTTCAAGAAGGACGCAGACAAGCTGGAGCGTGTTCAGAGGAGGGCAACCAGGATGATCAGGGGTCTGGAAACAAAGCCCTACGAAGAGAGACTGAAAGAACTGGGCATGTTTAGCCTGGAGAAGAGAAGATTGAGGGGAGACATGAGAGCACTCTTCAAATACCTGAAAGGCTGTGAGTGCCATTTCTTATTTATTTATTTCATTTTTATACTGCCCAATAGCCAAAGACCCCTGGGCCTAGTCACAAGAGCGGGATACTCAGCAAGGAGAACTCTTGAGGTTTGCAGAGTGCACAAATTCTTTAGAAGCACTCAACACTGCAACATTTTGTTGCACACACACACACATGTTCAGAACCACGCATCTTTCAGTAAAGTCCAGTATCCCTGCTGTGAGGAATCCTTACCTGGCAAGACAGGCTCTTCCTCCTGTTGGGATTCCCAGCCCGTCTGTAGCCCATCATCTGATGAAGCCTCCTCCTGCAGCTCGGACATCTACAAGAACAACGCAAGCGTGTCAAACTTCCAAGGCCTATGTTTAGTAAACAAAGCTAAAAAAGAAGAAGTCAAGCCAGGCTGTAGCTGCTGATTTCCTGCATCTGCTAGGAGTTGGTCTAGATGGCTTCCGAGAACCACCCCAAATCTAATCCTACGATTCTGTGAAATAAACATACTTAATCAGATCCCAGTCGATTAAGGGCACGGCAGCATTTTCTGGAAATTACACACCCCTGAATTTGATGTATTTTGATTCTCTTTCTTATATTTATAACCAACCTTTCCTTCAAGAAGCCCAAACTACATGGATTTTATGTGTTTTGATTGATCGCCAGGCCCCAAAACAACTTGGGACCAGGATACCTAGCTGACCGCGTTCCCCTATACATTTATTTATTTATTTAATGTATATACCGCCCCATAGCCGAAGCTGTCTGGGCGGTTTACAAAAGTTAAGGAAGGAAAAGGGAAAGGAACCTCTCGTGCAAGCACTGAGTCATTACTGACTCTTGGAGGGATGCCACCTTTTGCTGGCATTTTCTTGGCAGGCCTTATAGCGGGGTGGTTTGCCGTTGCCTTCCCCGGCCGTTATTACCTTTCCCCCAGCTAACTGGGTATTTATTTTACTGACCTCGGGAGGATGGAAGGCTGAGTCGACCCGAGCCGGCTGCCTGAAACCAGCTTCCGCTGGGATCGAACTCAGGCTGTGGGGAAAGTTTCAGCTGCAGAAACTGCTGCTTTACCACTCTGCGCCACACATGGTGACCTTTAAAATCAGAAGAGGAGGGTCTCGCTGGTCATTCCGAAACGGACGGAACATCGCCATGAAGTACCCAGGCGGCGGGGCCTTCTCTGCAGTGGCACCCACCCTCTGGAAAACCCTCCCTCGCACGGATCAGGAGGCAGAAAATGGAATATTTTTTCAATGCCTCCTGAAAACACACCTTTTCACACTGGCTTTCCCTGGGCTATAACTGCTGTTGGGTTTTACTTTGCTTCTACTTAGTAGTTTTACACTTTTATATTGTCTTTTGCCATGCTGTATTTTATTCTTTTTAATTGTGAACAGCCCAGAGCGCCTCGGCTATTGAGCAGTATAAAATTGTAATAAATATAGAAATAATAAATATTATTATTATTGTGGGGATAAGATGGACCCTGTACCTGTCCATCTTATCCCCACAACAGCCCTGTGATGTATGTGAACCCAAGAGAGTGAAAGCTTCATGAATGTGAACTCGCATTTTCCCAGTCCTACTTGAACTGCTATCCCACACAGGCTCCAAGGGCAGAGTGTTCCTAAGGCCGGGGCCCTCACTGAAAAGGCCCTCTCTCCAGTCACTCACCAGGGAGCGTGGGTCTGGGGCCTTGTATAGTACAACACTTGGTAGGATATGGATTTGGTTATTCCTGATTTTACTCTGTGTTTTGTGTTTGATTATAACCCGCGCCTGAGATGGAGGACATTCCTCTCGTACCTGCTGCTCCCTGATCTCAGGCACCCACTGCCCAAGCAAATAATCCTCGGCCAAGGACACCGCTTGGGCACTGCTCTCGAGGTTATGCCCCCTGACCCAGCTCTGCATCTCCGGGGGCAGGACAGCCAGGAACTGCTCCAGGATCAGCAGCTCCAGGATCTGTTCCTTGGAGTGTCTCTCGACTTTCAGCCACCGATGGCAAAGCTCCTGAAGTTGGCTGTAAACTCCTCTGGGCCCCTCGGCCTCCTGGTAGCAGAAACGCCGGAAGTGCTGACGCTGCTTCTCCCGGCTCATGGCATCCCCTCTCAAGATGGCTTCCTTCACTTTCCCATAATCCTCTCTGTCTTCCACCTCCAGCTTGATAAAGGCCTGCTTGGCTTCTCCTCCAAGGGCTGGCAGGAGTCGAGTTACCCACTCCGCCTTGGGCCAGCAGCAAGCTTCAGCTACTTGCTCGAAGGAGGCCAGGAAGGCCTGAGCGTCTTCCCAGGGTGTCGGCTCCTGTGGAAGACCTGGGACATCAGGCTCCGAAGGACACATCTCCACCGTATTTAGGAACTCCTGCCACTGGGTTTCCCAGACCTGGGCCAGATCCTCTTGAGGTTCCTCCTTGACATCGATTCCACTGTCTGAGCTTTGGAGGGATCCCCCAGCATGCACTGCTCCAGGTGATGGACTTCCTCCTCCTGTGTCCAGTTGTTGCTCCATCAGCGCACCTAAGAATATCAACCAATCTTTATTATACAGCCACAGACCACTTAGAACACAGAATAATCCACAAAGCGGAATACATAAGACCAGCAAACAAAACAGAAGGCCAACTAACGAGCCAGCAACTTTTATCTATCTATCTATCTATCTATCTATCTATCTATCTATCTATTTATTTATTACATTTCTATACCGCCCAATAGCCGGAGCTCTCTGGGCGGTTTTTTTTATCAATCAATCCAAAGTTTATTGTACTAGCCAAAGGCCATGACAAATACGTCAAAAGAAAGCATCCATGCCTATATACAGTAATACAAATTCCTCGAAAATACACAGATAGGTTGAAATTTGCCATAACTAAAACTCCCCTTTCACTCAGCGGTCTGAATCTCCATGGCAGTTTATGGCAATTTTGTCTAGTTTAAAGGCTAAAAAATCACCAGCCAATTATTGCGCATGAGCCTGAGTCATAGAATCACAGAATAGCAGAGTTGGAAGGGTATTTACAAGGCCATCGAGTCCAACCTCCTGCTCAATGCAGGAATCCACCCTAAAGCATCCCTGACAGATGCTTGTCCAGCTGCCTCTTGAAGGCCTCCAGTGTGGGAGAAGAGCCCACAACCTCCCTAGGTAACTGGTTCCATTGTCATACTGCTCTAACAGTCAGGAAGTTTTTCCTGATGTCCAGCTGGAATGTGGCTTCCTTTAACTTGAGCCCGTTATTCCGTGTCCTGCACTCTGGGAGGATCAAGAAGAGATCCTGGCCCTCTTCTGTGTGACAACCTTTTAAGTATTTGAAGAGTGCTATAATGTCTCCCTTCAATCTTCTCTTCTCCAGGCTAAACATGCCCAGTTCTTTCAGTCTCTCTTCATAGGGCTTTGTTTCCAGACCCCTGATCATCCTGGTTGCCCTCCTCTGAACACGCTCCAGCTTGTCTGCATCCTTCTTGAATTGTGGAGCCCAGAACTGGACGCAATACTCTAGATGAGGCCTAACCAGGGCCGAATAGAGAGGAACCAGGACCTCAAATGATTTGGAAGCCATACCTCCTCTGAACACGCTCCAGAATAGCCCTGCGAGTCTTAACAACAGAGGATAAAAAAAAATCCAACAACCTCTACTACGTATTTATTAGTGTCAGCTAACAAGTAAGTAAGTGGCAGGACCTTCCAGGGAATTTATTTATGATAGGTGTGACGAGCCGAAGAATATCAATGCAGCCACCCCGATTAGGCTCACACAATGTCTTGCTTTCAATCGAAGAAGTTCCCTCCAGCTAATTTTGGGGGATCTCACCGCCACCATAGCTCAGCCTATTTATTGGGGTCTTCAGCCTCTCTATGTAGCATTTTTTTTGGGGGGGGGTGCTGCCATGGAAAGGAAGGGATGAGGAAACCCCCTTTCACCAGTGCAGTTGATTCAGCTTAAATCTGGACCCAATCCATTGAATGTCAACAAACTTAGAACAGGAACCAGCAGCTAATACATAACCAGGGCAATTGCTTCTCCCTATTTTTATTGCCTTCCTCTGAACCTGTCTCACTGGTCTGCATCCTTCTTAATTCACTCCCCACCCCAAAATTGGCCACGGTTCTCCAGATGAAGTCTGATTAAGGCAGAATAAAGCTGGAACCATGACATCCAATAACTTGGAAATTATGGTTCTACTAAATCAGCCACGTATCGCAGCTGCACCACACTGCTGGCCCACAACAGGCAGATGTTGTTGGTTTTTTGGTGTGTGTGTGTGTGTGTGCAGGATTTTGGCTTTGCATGCAGATGGTTCCAGGTTCAACTCTTAGTTAAAAGAACCAGATAGCAGAGGATGGGAACAGCACCCCTCCTTTGCCTGAAATGCTGAAGAGATGCTTCCAAACAAAGTAATGGTACCTTGCCTAATGGACAGACAGCCTAATTTGTTCCCTAACTTCAACAGGCAACGCTTTTCCCCATCACCAAATTGCTATCCTTAGAAGAGAAACATCACCTGTTGGTTTTCCGCCTGCCATCTGGCTGGTCACAGCATGAGGACCCCAGCAAGGCGAAGAGGCACAGTTTGCTTTAGTAAAGGGCGCAGGGACTCCGCCTTTCTGATTCAGCAAAGCTTTCCCAATTGCTGCAGAAACACGCTCTTTTGTGCTTCTATCCTGGGGGGAGAAAGAGAGAAAAACATAAATTGGTTAAAACGGAGAGGTGGATATTATTTTTGTTTGATCCTTCACCGGCTAAACGTTTTGTCCTTTTATTTATTACATTTTTATACTGCCCAATAGCCGAAGCTCTCTGGGCGGTTCACAAAAATTAAAACCATCATAAAACAACCAACAGGTTAAAAGCACAAATACAAAATACAGTATAAAAAGCACAACCAGGATAAAACCACGCAGCAAAATTGATATGAGATTAAAATACAGAGTTAAACAGTAAAATTTAAATTTAAGTTAAAATTAAGTGTTAAAATAGTGAGAGAATAAAAAGGTCTTCAGCTGGTGACGAAAGGAGTACAGTGTAGGTGCCAGGCGGACCTCTCTGGGGAGCTCATTCCACAGCCGGGGTGCCACAGTGGAGAAAGCCCTCCTCCTAGTAGCCACCTGCCTCACTTCCTTTGGCAGGGGCTCATGAAGAAGAACCCCTGTGGATGACCTTAAGGTCCGGGCAGGTACATATGGGAGGAGGCGTTCCTTCAAATAACCTGGTTTTATCCTGGTTGTGCTTTTTATACTGTATTTTGTATTTGTCTTTTTAAACTGTTGGTTGTTTTATTATGGTTTTAATTTTTGTGAAACGCCCAGAGAGCTTCGGCTATTGGGCGGTATAAAAATGCAATAAATAAATAAATAAATAAATTTTAGGTTTGTTTACTAAATATAATAATCATGCTAAATCAGGGCCCAATCGATTTAGGGAATCGATACACCCCCCCCCCCACAGCACACCACTGTTTTCTAATGGACCCAGAACTGTTGTTTTTAAATGGTTACTGTTGTTTTTATACTGTTGTTTTTATGTTTCTGATGGTTTTTAAATTTTGTATACTTTTTAATGTTTACTGTTTTAACTTTTGTGAACCGCCCAGAGAGCTTCGGCTGTGGGGCGGTATATAAATGTAATAAATAAAGAAAGAAATAAGTAGTCTCAGAGGAGAGATTAGCACTACAATTCTACCCATACCTACTCAGAAGTAAGCTCCTTAGAATTCAATGGGACTTACTCTCAGGCAAATGAGGCCCACCTGGTGCCAAGATTGGTCTCCTTTTGGCACCAGGTTAATTAATTAATTTATTTCATTTATATACCGCCCCATAGCTGAAGCTCTCTGGGCGGTTTACAAAAGTTAAAAACAGCAAACACCAAAAACAAATATACAAAATTTAAAAACATAAGAAGCAGGAAAAAACTTCTTTGTTCCGGCAGGCCTTTGGAGAATAATCTGGTCTTCCATCTATGTTAAGGACTTGTAAAATTATCGTGTATTTTAAACCTTTAATGTTTTAATATTGCATTTTATTTCATTTTAATTTTTGTACATTTCATTTCCTAGGTTTTAAAATGTATATGTTTTAAATTTTGTAAGGCCGCCTTGAGGCCCAGGATTGGGATACAAATAAATATAAGAAGAAACATAAAAACAACAGTATCCTTGGGAAAAGGTTAAGACTTTTCTCTTCTCCCAGGCAGTTAACAACATATGCAGTTTTTTTTAAACTGACCCCAGAATAGTTGTTTTAAATGGATATTGCTGTTTTTATGCTTTTAAATTTTTGTATATTGGTTTTTAATGTTTACTATTTTTAACTTTTGTAAACCGCCCAGAGAGCTTCGGCTATGGGGCGGTATATAAATGTAATAAATAAATAAATGCTTACTGGAGAGTATTCTCCACTGAACTCAATAAACACTCAGACATAGAAGGAAAAAAAGGATTCTGGCTCATTTAGAGATATTTACACGATAACCCCGCTATTTATTTATTTTATTACATTTTTATATTTGCAGGATAACCCCTCTTCTTTTTTAGGTTTACTAACTGACCCCCAGAACAGTTGTTGTTAAATGATATTGCTGTTTTTACGCTTTTTAAATTTTTGTATATTTGTTTTTAATGCTCACTTTCATTTTGGGGTTTACTAAAAATAAAAATAAGCATGCTCAAATCAAGAGCCCAAGCGATTTAAGGGAAACTATTTAGGGGAACATAAAGCGCACCATTGTTTCAGAGGAGACATTTTGCACCCCACTTCTGCTCGGGTCTACTCAGAAGTAACCGCCCTAAGACTTACTCCAGGGTAAATCCGTGTGGGGATCGCAGCCAGAATGGAGGCTGCATAGTGGATCTTTGCACAAATCCTGGACAAAGCCCCATTAAACGCGGAGGGGATTTTTAAAAAATGCTAAAAATGGGATTGCTCCCATTTTTAGTTTTTAAGATCTACGCCTGCAGCTTTTTCCCTCCCCTCTCCAAGAAAGCATTTATTCAGTTTGCAAATTCTCCTCTCTGCAACTCACCATCTCCGGCCACGCGGCTCCCCTTCCTTGCAACTGTTCCATCCCCGAACCTTTTTTTTTTATTTTAATGTCTCTGTTTCCTTTTGATCCTTTCTAGGATTCTTCGCTTTGTCTGCTTGACCCCTTTTATTTAAAAGCTTCCCCCCATGCCGGGGTCCTCCAAATGGCCGCGGAGGACAACTCCCATCATCCCCCAACGAGCACCGCTTGCAGCGAGGGCTGATGGGAATCGCAGGCAGGAAGATGCGGGTTTAAAAAGGGACGAAAGGCGGGAAAGCAATGAATAGAAATCGGATTTTTGTGAATTTAATTTACGGCAGACAGTTCCCCCCGTTTCTCTCTGGGTTCTTCTTGTCCGGTGTCTTTTTTAATTAGCAGAAAAATGAGATTATTATTATTATTTTAACATGTTTTTTTTTTTTATGGACAATAAACCAGGTTTTAGCCTGGTTGTGCTTTTTATACTGTATTTTGCATTTGTGTTTTTAGCTTGTTGGTAGTTTTATTATGGTTTTAATTTTTGTGAACCGCCCAGAGAGCTTCGGCTATTGGGCGGTATAAAAATGTAATAAATAAATAAATAAAATAAACACCAAACTAATATTCTGTGTATTTGGGGGGGAAAGAGGGAAAAAAATTAAATGTGCATTTTTTAAAAGGTGGTTATTATTATTATTATTATTATTATTATTATTATTATTATTATTATTATTATTTTATGCAATGTAGCTTTTTTTTCATGGGTTGATTGATTTGATTTCTAGCCTGCTTTCCCATCCCCAGCAAGAAGAAGCGGTTTAAAAGGGCTTCTTGGAGGAAAGGCAGGAAAGAAACAACAGATAAATAGAAATGGGATTTTTGTGAATTTAATTTAAGGCAGACAGTTTCCCCTGCTTCTCTCTGCCTTACTGGGTTCTTCTTGTCCTGTGTCTTAACACTGGTGTTTTTTTAATTAGCAGTAAATTGAGATTATTTTTTGTTTTTTAACAAGTGTTGTTTTTTTATGGACATTACCAAACTAACATTCTGTGGATTCTTTGGGGAAAGAGAAAAATTTAAATGTGCATTTTTAAAAAAGTTATTTTTTAATTTTATTTTTTATGCAATGTATCTTTTTTTCCCCATTGGTTGATGGATTTCATTTTTAGCCTGCTTTCCCATCCCCAGCAAGAAGCGGTTTAAAAGGGCTCCTTGGAGGAAAGGCGGGAAAGAAACAAAACGGATAAATAGAAATCGGATTTTTGTGTATTTAATTTAATTTTTTATGCAATGTAGCTTTTTTCCCATTGATTGATTTGATTTGATTTCTAGCCTGCTTTCCCACCCGCAGTGCGGCTGGTAATAAAATCCACATTAAGAACAAAACCTAGATTCAAGTGTAACACAAAAATAGATAAATGAAAAAAAACAATTAAAAATGCAACAATAAAAGAAATAAACAGCAGCAACTCATTAAAACCTTTAGCAACAAAAGGGGCATTTAAAAACAAACTTGTTGAACGAAAATGTACAAGGGGGAATGTATGTCTGTTTTAAATGGCATTTTAATTTTAAAAAAATGAAAACAGAGCAGGGAGAACCAGGTTCGACTCCTCCTTCAACCATGGTGTTCACTGGGGAAGTCAGTCGACATCTCTCAGCCTAACCTACCTCGCAGGGTTGTTGGGAGGAGCAAATTGGGGGGGATTCATACACACCATGTATTCTGGCTTGAGGTCCTTGGGGAAAAGGTGGACTAGAAAGTGTCATAAATACGTAAATAAATGAATACATTCTGCCATCAAATGTACCTTTTCCAACGCTGCTGCCTATGAGGCCTACATCTCTGGAGCTGCTGTAGTGCAGAGGCTGAGCTGCCCCGGGTTTGAATCTCACCCCTTGCCACTAACTTGCCAGACAGGGCCACACCCAAGACAATTTGCTGCCTGAGGGGAATCATAGAATAGCAGAGTTGGAAGGGGCCTACAAGGCCATCGAGTCCAACCCCCTGCTCAGTGCAGGGGGTCAAGATGGCTTCCCACCTACCCAGGTCAAGATGGCTTCTTTTCCACGCACCCAGCCCAATTTTGATAGCCATTCAGACAACACTTTAGTCAATGGTGGGTTATAGTCAACTCCAGGGCCAGATTCGGATGACGCGCTAATCAACGTTTGTTTTCCATTTTGTTCCTATTACACAAACACACACGGTTCATTAGCGTGTCGTCTGAACCCGGCCCAGGGTTGATAATGGGCTCAAGTTAAAGGAAGCCAGATTCCAGCTGGACATCAGGAAAAACTTCCTGACTGTTAGAGCAGTACAACAATGGAACCAGTTACCTAGGGAGGTTGTGGGCTCTCCCACACTAGAGGCATTCAAGAGGCAGCTGGACAAGCATCTGTCGGGGATGCTTTAGGGTGGATTCCTGCATTGAGCAGGGGGTTGGACTCGATGGCCTTGTAGGCCCCTTCCAACTCTTTTCTATGATTCTATGATTCTTGATAGGGAACTCCCTACACAACGGCTGTGTTCAGGCGACACGCTAATCAACAGGGGGTAATAGGAGCAAAATGGAAATGAATGGTTGATTAGTGTGTCATCTGAACTCAGCCATAGTCAACCTGGCGTTTGACTGACACAACCCTGCCCCTCTTCCCACCCTCCCTCAGTCCTCCTGGGGCTATCCCAGCAGCCTCTGCGAGTTGTGCTGGCTGTAGCAGAGCAGCCAGCGTGGTTTTGGCCACTCTGGCCCGGGAACTCTAGCCAAAGAAATAGTCCACTCAACCCTGCAAAGTAGTCCCCTGAGCCCGACAGACAACACACGAACCAACATTTGTGCAGCTAGTCAACTCTGCAGAGCGTTGGTTGGCTGAGTTTGGACGACGCTCTGATCAACCGCGGGTGCATGTGTGTAATAGGAAACCGCCCAGAGAGCTTCGGCTACGGGGCAGTATATAAATGTAATAAATAAATAAATTAAAAAAAATGGAAATCAACCATTGATTAGCATGTCGTCTGAACTCAGCCCTTATCTGCGGTACCCTTCAAGTGGGGTACCACAGGGCTCAGTCCTGGGCCCAGTGCTCTTCAACATTTTTATTAATGATTTGGGCGAGGAGATGCAGGGAACGCTTATCAGATTTGCAGATGACACAAAATTGGGTGGGATAGCTAATACCCTGGAAGACAGAAACAAACTTAAAAGTGATCTTGATAGGCTGGAGTGCTGGGCTGGAATGGACAGAATGAAATTTAACGGATAAATGCCAAGTTCTACATTTAGGAAATAGAAACCAAATGCACAGTTACAAGATGGGGGATACTTGGCTCAGCAATACTACAAACGAGAAGGATGTTGGAATTGTTGTAGATCACAAGCTGAATATGAGCCAACAGTGTGATATGGCTGCAAGAAAGGCAAATGCTATTTTGGGCTGCATTAATAGAAGTATAGCTTCCAAATCACATGAGGTACTGGTTCCTCATTCAGCCCTGGTTAGGCCACATCTAGAGTATTGCGTCCAGTTCTGGGCTCCACAATTCAAGGACGCAGACAAGCTGGAATGTGTTCAGAGGAGGGCAACCAGGATGATCAGGGGTCTAGAAACAAAGCCCTATGAAGAGAGACTGAAAGAACTGGGCATGTTTAGCCTGGAGAAGAGAAGATGGAGGGGAGACATGATAGCACTCTTCAAATGCTTAAAAGGTTGTCACACAGAGGAGGGCCAGGATCTCTTCTCGATCCTCCCAGAGTGCAGGACACGGAATAACGGGCTCAAGTGACAGGAAGCCAGATTCCAGCTGGACATCAGGAGAAACTTCTTGACTGTTAGAACGGTACGACAATGGAACCAGTTACCTAGGGAGATTGTGGGCTCTTCTCCCACACTAGAGGTATTCAAGAGGCAGCTGGACAAGCATCTGTCAGGGATGCTTTAGGGTGGATTCCTGCACTGAGCAGGGGATTGGGCTTGATGGCCTTGTAGGTCCCTTCCAACTCTGCTATTCTATGATTCTATGATTCAGTTGGTTATTTTGGGTAAATAGTCAACCATGGGGTGTTTTTTGCCTGACAGACAACACAATAACCAATTTTTGACCACCCAACGGACCGCTGACTATTTAAACCACCATTGGTTATCGTATTGTCTGAACCTGGCCATGTAGTTCCCCACCCCTCAAGGGCAGAAGAATGCCTTGGGGGCACAGAGCAGGCTCGCTTAGGGGCTGCAGGAGGGAACACACTGACCCACCATGCGGGGTTGTTGTGAGGCAAAGGTGGGGAAATTTCAGCCCAGGGTTGCCCAGGAAACCACCCGCCCCCTTCACCTGACCCCACTCCTTTCCTCCAATCATGATGGGCGGTTTCCCGCCTTTTGTGTGTGGGTTTACATGTGGTGGTGGTGGTGCCCCCCCCCCCCCGGTGTGCCCCTGTAAATAAAAAAGATAAAAACAGGTTGGAAAGGCAGGGAAGGAACGGGGCCTGTTCCGTCCCCCCGGGTTGTTGTTTTTTAGCTGTAACTGTGAAGCTTCGCATTTACAGATATATAAAAAATGGTGTGTGGGGCGGGGGAAGGAACGGGCAGCCAGGGGAAGGTCAGAGGGAGGAGAGGTGGTTCAGACATGGTGCATCCCTCTGTTCGTCCCCCTCTGGCTGCCTCGTTCCTCCGCCATCCCTCCTGGCGTTCAGCACGATGGCAGCGGCAGCGGCAACTTTGCACTTGCGTTCCTTCCCGTGCAGATGTCACGAAGGAGCACAAACGCGGGACCCCAAGGGGGCCTGCTGAAATTCCCTTTTCAATACAGCTGTTCAATACAGAACCCCTGTCCTCCTTTCCATAGGGTCACCCTACCTGGGCACCCTATGTCCGCTAATTGTTTATTTGTGGAATTGATTACCCGCTCCCCCATTATAAAATCATCCCAAACTGGGTACAAAACCCCACTCAAAAACAGACAAATCGTACAACATTGGCCGATAAAATAATCAAGATGGGGGAGAACAGTAACACAGACGATTGCCGGCTTACAGCAGGGGTGTAGGACCGCAGGTCTGGGGTCCCGATCTGGTCTTTGGGGTCCCGATCCAACCCTCTGGGGTTCACTGGCAGACCCGACGCTCCAACTGAGGCTCTCGGGAGACAGAAGTACCCGAGGAGTATGATTCCTGTAAAGGACTTCTCCTTTCCCTGACAAGAGTTTTTCTGTTCTAATAATGAAACCCTTTTTCCTTCCCGTGGGAGTGTGATAAAGAATCCCGCTTTTATCTAGGACAACCTTGCAAGAACTTCCGTCCAACTGTTAACCCCTTCCCATCGTCATCTTAAGGCGCGATTGGACGTAAAACAGTCTATACACTCATTTTAACTTTGCTGTTTTCAATTTGTATTTTCAATTTGTATTTCCACACTGCTGCTGATTTTATCCTGGTTGTGCTTTTATATTGTAATTTTATATCCTGATTTTTTAAAAATATTTTTATTTATTACTACATAAAATACAAACCAACATAACAATTAACATACAATACCTAACAAATTGCTTGAATATATAATTGTTAACATCTAATGCTTTACCATAACATAATCCAACATAATTCAACATAATAACAAGTGCTCCCCCTTCCCTTCGGGATCATTCCTGTTTCCAAAATCTTAACACCTCTTCTGCTGGTGGTTTCCCACTTCCCTTAGAAAACACAAATATTAGGAACTGCTTCCAAATTTCCTCGAAATCATTCGTTTTTGCTATACCTCTTCTCACTTTTATGTTACAGGTATTATACTTTGAACGGTTTTAATTTTTGTGAACTGCCCAGAGGGCTTTGGCTATTGGGCAAATAAATAAATAATAAAATTAAATTTTAAAAAATGCCAATATTGAGCCGCTGAGGAACTAGACAGGGATAGCAGCAGTCTCTGGGGGACCCTAAGGTTTGTAGAAGGGGTAGAAATCTTGAGAGAGGAGAAACCAAAGGGGGCAATCTCCGCCCCCCACCAAAGAGCCAAATAATGTCTGAACCACTTCAGTGGCTTTATTAGAATGCTGTCCGTTGGAGGAGGAAAAATGGAAAACCGGGTGGGCGTAGGACGGAATGGCATATCACTGGGAAGGGCATGGCTGGCTGGGGCCCAGAACAAATACATAGCCACCCGTTCCCAGTCTTTCCCAATTAGATGGCCACTTATGAATCGTTCAGAAAGAAGAAAAGCATAGCTAAAACAAGGGTGAACGAGGACACGGATTTGCACATGTCATTTTTACATAGAGATGCAAATTTAGAAATAACGATTACAATTTAAACGGAGATACGGCGCATCTGTACAGATCAACCAAAGGAATTCACTTCCCAAACAGTAGCGATGGTCGCCAGTTTAGATGGATTTAAAAGGGGGTTGGACAAATTCTTGGAGGAGAAGGATATCAGTGGCTACTAGTCCTGACGGTTGTGTGCTACCTCCAGCATCCGAGGCAGTAAGCCTGTGTGCACCAGTTGCTGGGGAACATGGGTGGGAGGGTGCTGTTGCACCGTGTCCTGCTTTGTTGGTCCCTGGCCGACAGCTGGTTGGCCACTGTGTGAACAGAGTGCTGGACTAGATGGACCCTCGATCTGATCCGGCAGGGCTCTTCTGAAGTTCTTATGATTCCCCCACCCCATGTCAAAAGGTTGAAATGCTTCTTCTAAGGCTTACTTGCTGGCAGAAAGAGCTTTAAGCTAAAGTACACTGATCAGAAAAGTGGGAGCTGAGTTAGGTTGAGAGATAGTGGCATCGTATGCTGACCCATACTTTATTTAAAATCAGCCACTCTACACGCCAGTACTACATCTCCCAGCATGCCTTTGGTGTCCTGAAGGTGCCCACATCCTCTGAGACACGCCCAGCTCCGGCCAATTCCTGCTGGACTGCCTCAGCCTACACTTCTTGCCCACCAACTGCTCCATCAGGAGCCTGTACTGAAGGGCTGGGGTCATGTTGGGCATTTGACACCCCCCCCCCCCCTCATTGGGTCTGTTTCTGGTCATGCGCAGAGTGCCTCCCCTTCCTCCCTCTTAAGGGAGAAGGTCGTTAAAGCTGCAAGAGCCCTGCCCTCTTTTGTATCTGGTCACACTAGTATAGCTCCTTCAGCTTTAACTGTTGCGATGAAGAAGGAATTTCACCAGGTTCTCTATATATACAAATGACACCTGCTGAAATTCCCTTTTCTATGCAATAGTTAAAGATACAGGAGCCCTGTCCTCCTTTTCATAAGGTCACCCTATAGTTAAAGTTTCAGGAGCTATACTAGAGTGACCAGATACAAAAGAGGGCAGGGCTCCTGCAGCTTTAACAGTTGCGATAAAGAAAGAATTTCACCAGGTACTGCATACATACAAACGGCACCTGCTGAAATTCCCTTTTCAACACAACTGTTAAAGATACAAGAGCCCGGTCCTCTTCTCCATATGGTCACCCTGCCCAGTACGGCCCTTCCTTCTAAGGAGAGGAACCTCCACCCCATATGTAGTGGAGGCTGGTGACTCCAATCTCAGTGGGGTTGTAAATCCATTCTGGGTTTCAGCCAGAACTCTAAAGGAGCTATCCAAAGTGCTGAACCGAGTTTGGGGATAGGGTTCAACACCTTGGATAACTCTAGTAGGGTGACCATATGAAAAGGAGGACAGGGTTCCTGTATCTTTAACAGTTGTGTAGAAAAGGGAATTTCAGCAGGTGTCCTTTGTATGCAGTGCAGCACCTGGTGGAATTCCCTCTTCATCCCAACAGTTAAAGCTGCAGGAGCTTTACTAGAGTGACCAGATTTAAAAGCGGGCAGGGCACCTGCAGCTTTAACGGGTGTGACGAAGAGGGAATTTCACCAGGTTCCCCATATATACAAATGACACCTGCAGCAATTCCCTTTTCAATACAACTGTTAAAGATACAGGAGCCCTGTCCTCCTTTCCATATGGTCACCCTACCTTTAGAGTTCTGGTTGGTTCTGACAAAAACCCAGGATATATTCACAGCCCCAATGAAATCAGGGACACCAGCCTCCATTTGCCACACATCCTTTTAGGCTGAGGCTGCAATCCTGAGCACACTTACTTGGGAGTAAGCCCCACCGAACTCAGCGGGGCTTACTTAGACCCGTGTAGGATTGCTCTGAGAGAGGCGCAAAGGATCGACCAGAACGAGCTCTGGCTGGAGAGATTCCTAGACAGGAACCGATTGATTTATTTATTTATTTTAAAGAGGACCAGGATGTGAACTGCAGAATCCTTTTCCTTGTTTGGCTCCTCCTCCCGGAAATTGCTTTTTCTTTTTTAAAATAATAATAATAATAATAATAATAATGCACAGGGAATTGGAGAAAGCGGGTGGGGAAAAATATTGTCCAAGTAGTGGGTTCTCTAATCTATATTGAGGAAGAAGCTGGAGAGATCTGGGTGAGTTTGAAGGGGGGTGGGAGGGAAGCGGGGATGCAATGAGGAATGTTGCTTTTCCAGGGAGGAAAGAAGAAGACATGGGTAGCAGAAGCCAGGAAAAACGAGCTGAGAAAAAGCTCGCCTGGGCCAGAAGCGAGAAAGGGAGGGGGGGAGTTTGCTTCCCTTAAGGTGCAACCCTATGCATAAATAAAAAAGTCCTGCGATGAAAGTTTAGACATAGAGGGAAAAAGCCCTTCAACTCCCGGCACATAGCTGGCTGGGGAATGCTGGAACTTGTAGGATTTTTTTCCCCGTCTAAACTTTCATTGTAGGACTTTTTTTCTGTCTTAACATGCATAGGATTGCATGCTTAATGTGCTCCAAAGAAATGGGATGCGTTGGGGGAAAGCCTGACAGCATCTTAGAATCATAGAATCATAGAATAGCGGAGTTGGAAGGGGTCTGCAAGGCCATGGAGTCCAACCCCCTGCTCAATGCAGGAATCCACCCTAAAGCATCCCTGACAGGTGGTTGTCCAGCTGCCTCTAGTGTGGGAGAGCCCACAACCTCCCTAGGTAACTGATTCCATTGTCGAACTGCTCTAACAGTCAGGAAGCTTTTCCTGATGTCCAGCCGGAATCTGGCTTCCTGTAACTTGAGCCCGTTATTCCGTGTCCTGCACTCTGGGAGGATCGAGAAGAGATCCTGGCCCTCCTCTGTGTGACAACCTTTCAAGTATTGGAAGAGTGCTCCCATGTCTCCCCTCAATCTTCTCTTCTCCAGGCTCTTCTACGCCAGGCTTTCCCAAACTGGGTCCCTTCGGTTGTTTTCTACTACAACTCTTAGGCATTATAAGAAAAGGAATTGAGAATAAAAAGGCCAGTGTCGTACTGCCCTCATACAAATCTATGGTGCGACCACACTTAGAATACTGTGTAACGTTCTGGTCCTCACACCTAAAAAAGGATATTATAGAGCTGGGAAAAGTGCAGAAAAGGTAGAATGATGAAGGGGCTGGAGCATCTCCTCTATGAGGGAAGGTTACACCAACTGGGATTGTTTAGCTTGGAAAAATGGAGGCTGAGGGGAGACATGACAGAGGTGTATAAAATTATGCCTGGTGTGGAGAATGTGGAGAGGGAGACATTTCCCCCCCCCCTCTCAAAATACTAGAACCCAAAGGAGTCATCCGATGAAGCTGATTGGTGGGAGATCCAGGGCAGGTCAAAGGACGGACTTCTTTTTCGCAATGCGCAAAGTTAAACTATGGAACTCGCTGCCAGAAGATGTAGTGACAGCCACCAATTTGGGTGGTTTAAAAAGGGGGTTGGACAAATTCATGGAGGAGAAGGGTATCCATGGCTACTAGCCCTGATGGTTGTGTGCTATCTCCAGTATTCGAGGCAGTAAGCCTGTGTGCACCAGGTGCTGGGGAACATGGGCGGGAGGGTGCTGTTGCACCATGTCCTGCTTTGTTGGTCCCTGGCTGATGGCTGTGCGAACAGAGTGCTGGACTAGATGGACCCTTGGTCTGATCCAGCAGGGCTCTTCTTATGGTCTTATCGTCCCTGACTGTTGCCCATACTGGCAGAGGGGACAACCCACAGCTTCTGTGGGGTTCCGTGTTGGCGAAGGCTTTTCTAAGATTTGCAGGCAGAGGGAAAGTACTGCAGTGCAACCCTGGGCCTCTGTGTTTATTTAATAGAACCGTATTGGTGAATCGCTCGCACTGAAAGAAATTGGCTGTCACTGTACAAAAATGCAGTGTGGGACCATCATTCCATAGTGTATATTATGACTGTGTACGGAGGACAAGATGACTTTCCTGGGAATGCTGGTTGGAAAAAGTATGTAAACATTTGGGAGTCAGAAATCCTTGCGGATCTACTGCAAATCATCCAGAGATCTATCGGTAGTTCCTTCTCACCCCTCCTGAACACCTCCTAATGGATGACTTGTGGGTGGAGAGGATTGTATCCATCTTAAATAAGAGAAAGTGTGAAAACACTGTGAAAATGTAGAGATGGATGCTAAGAGCGGCTTGACTAGGGTGACCCTGTGGAAAGGAGGACTGGGCTCCTGTATCCTTAACAGTTGCATAGAAAAGGGAATTTCAGCAGGTGTCCTTTGTATGCATGCAGCACCGGGTGAAATGCCCTTTTCATCACAACAGTAAAAGCTGCAGGAGTATAGCTAGCATGACCAGTTACAAAAGAGGGCAGGGCTCCTGCAGCTTTCACTGTTGTGATGAAGAGGGAATTTCACCAGGTGCTGCATGCCTACAAATGACACCTGCTGAAATTCCCTTTTCTACGCAACTGTTAAAGACACAGGAGCCCTGTCCTCCTTTTCATAGGGTCACCCTAGGCTTGACTCCTTGGGAGGTGATGGGTTCTCATTCGCTGGAATCCAGAAGGCTGTTTGTCAGGGGTGTTGTAGCTCAGGGGTTCCCAAACTTTATGGAGGACACATTTGGGAATTTGAGAAACTGCTGTGGGCACCACCACAAAATGGCTTCCATGGAGGATGTGGCTAGTTACATAATGGATGCCGTGGGGGTGGGGGGTTAGTCAAAAGTGAGCTAAAAGTATGGTGAGGGTAGAGAACGGGAGGGAGGGGGGAACAGCAAGACAAAGGAGGAGAGGGGAGAGAAAGAGCCCTATAACAGTTAATATATATATAAAATAAGGTACAAATATTTTAAAGAATAAAATATAATGCAAAACAATAAACAGCACACGAATCAATAAAACAACCATATTTAGAACTAGGTGTCTGAAAAGTTGCAAGGTTGGTGGGTCTTTGCCTGGTGCCATATAGATAACAGCGTAGGCACCAGGCAAACCACTTTGGGGAGCTTATACCATAACTGGGGGCCATCACCGGAAAGGCCTTCTCCCTTGTAGCCACCCTCCTAGCTTCCTATGCTGGGGGCACCCGGAGGAGTCTCCCTGAAAATGACCTAAGGATCCAAGCAGATATATACAGGAGTAGACGTGCCCTTTAGATATTCTGGTCGCAAGCTCTGGGCTTCATGTTTTAAGAAGGACATTGACATATTAGAGTATGTCCAGATAAGAGGGGACATAAGAGGCCTTCCTCCAAGGGACTCATCTGAGATAAGTTCAGAGGATGACAACACAGGAGAGGGCCTTTTTTGTGGTAGCCCCCCCCCCCCCCCCTATTGTGGAACATCCCCAGTGAGGTCTGCCTGGCACCAACGTTTTTAACTTTCCAGTATATGGTCAAGTCTTTAGTCCCAGGCCTTTGACAGTATATGATAAAAATGTTAACAGGTCCTGGGATTTTTATTATCAATTACCTACAATTGTTTTCTATTTTTATATGTAAATGGTTTATCACATCACTATATTGTATTTTTAGGGTTTTAATCTTTGTCAGCTGCCCAGAGACTTCTTGCTATTGGGTGGTATAGAAATGTAATAAATGAATGCGTGAAGAAATGAGATTTGGAAACCAAATCCTGTGAGGAATGTTTGAAGCAGTTTTTTAAAGAAGATTTTCTGGAAATGTTTGTAGACGGTTTTTCCAGAAATGTTTGTAGAAGGTTTTCCCGGAAACGGTTCTAGAAGGTTTCTCCGGAAATGTTTCTAGAAGTTTTTCCGGGAACGTTTCTAGAAGGTTTTTCCGGAAACGTTTCTAGAAGGTTTCCCCCGGAAACGTTTCTAGAAGGTTTTTCCAGAAACAAATGGTTATGATGATATCGTATGAGGTGAACTCAGGAGCCTTTTCTCTTGTTTCTCTCTCGGTTCCCTCGGCAGAAGCTCAGCATGACAGCTTAGGTCACTGCAGTCGATTCTAGAATTTTCAGTAGCGCAACACTGTCGTTAGGTTGACCGAGGAATGAAGAAGACGGAACCAGGTCCTGTGGGCCATATACCAGAGGAGTTATCTCAGGGAACAAGAAAAGACCCTCCTTTTCTCCAGGCCGGGACTGTTGGGGAATTCCTGCAAATGAGACCAGGGGAAGAGGTTAAGCAGGAACCAGATGAGGGTTCCCTGCAGCAGTGGGAAACCCAATGGCAGGAATTCCTGAAGACGGTGGAATCCCCTCACTCAGGCTGGGGCAGTCCTAGGTTGCCAGAGGAGCCTTGGGAGGACGCCAAGGCCTTCCTGGCCTCCTTCGAGCAAGTGGCCGAGGCCTGCCGGTGGCCCAAGGAAGAGTGGGTAGGCCGTCTCCTGCCGGCTTTGAGTGGAGAGGCCGAGCAGGCCTTTATCGGCCTGGAGGCCAAAGACAGAGAGGATTATGGGAGCGTGAAGGCGGCCATCTTGCGAGGCGACGCCTTGAGGAGGGAGGAGCAGCGCCAGCGCTTCCGTCGTTTCCGCTACCAGGAGGCCGAGGGGCCGAGGGGGGCTTACAGCCGGCTCCAAGAGCTTTGCCGACGGTGGCTGAAGGCCGAGACATACACAAAGGAGCAGATCTTGGAGCTGCTGATCCTAGAGCAGTTCCTGACCATCCTGCCCCCGGAGATCCAGAGGTGGGTCAGGGAATGCGGCCCAGAGACCTGCTCCCAGGCGGTGGCCCTGGCCGAGGACTTCCTGCTGAGGCAGCGAGAGGCCGAGAGGCAGGAAAACCAGGTGAGGATAATGGGCTGCGTTCTTCTCGGCGGTGGCTTGCAGTCGGTCAAGTTTCTCCCATGTTATGATCCCAGTTCTGTAGGTGAGACCTAAAGGCCTGGTAAAGTGGTACAATTTGGAAGTCGAAGACTTTGGACCCAATGGTGGTGTGTGTAGGGTGACCCTATGGAAAGGAGGACTGGGCTCCTGTATCTTTAACGGTTGCACAGAAAAGGGAATTTCAGCAGGTGTTATTTGGATGCATGCAGCACCTGGTGAAATTCCCTCTTCAGCCCAACAGTTAAAGTTGCAGGAGCCCTGCCCTCTTTTGTGTCTGATCAAGAGGGCAGGGCTCCTGCAGCTTTATTTGTTGTGATGAAGAGGGAATTTCACCAGGTGCTGCATGCATCCAAATAACACCTGTTGAAATTCCCTTTTCAGTACAACTGTTAAAGATACAGGAGCCTGGTCCTCCTTTCCATAGGGTCACCCTAGGTGTGTGGCCCCTCTTCTTTAGACGGGGAACCAACGTCCAGGATGCCCTGCATCCCTGCTGTTGTTGCTGTGGCGCGCCAGCAGGGCTATCCTTAGAGATGTAAAATGTCTGGAAATGTTGAAGCCATGGAGGAAAAAACCTGTTTTTCCCCCTCAAAAAAAAAAATGGAAATAAATATAAAAAATAAGCAATACTTAGTTTTGGAATAGAAATAAGGAATGGAAGGAGTAAGCATGCGGGAAATTTCCAGACATTTTACATCTCCAGTCTTTCTAGATTTTTTTTTTTACTAGCTGTACTCCGCGTAACATACACCGTTGTAGCGTATCTTAAAGTTTATTAATTAAAGACATTACATGTTGTTACTGTTGCATATGCAGTCCCTGAGCGAAATCCAATCTAAGCTCTACTTAGAGTAGACCCACTGAAATGAATGGGACTCGAGTGAGTCATGACTCACTTCAGCTCAGTCGTGGAGACATTAAGCGGCTGAGAGACAGAAGGGCTGGAGGGGGGCGCGGGCTGCTTGGAGGCCGCCGATACAGCGCCGTCTGGCAGACCTGGGGGGCAGGGAGGTCGAGGGGGAGGCGGAGCAGGTGTCCCCCTCTCCCCGGGGTTCCTGCCCAGCTCGCATGAGATTAGGCCGGGGCCTGGGCTCACAGCAGGCAAGCGGCCACCCACCCGGCCACCAAGGGCCCCGGCCGTGTCTCGCTCATGCTCCGGACCGTGGCGCTGCCCCCTTGGTGACTGTGGGGAGGCCAGGAGGACCCGACGGCACTGAGGGGAGGCCGAACTGTTGCTCGCACTCAAAGCACCGGATCGGACCGATCCGATAAAAGAGGGCAACGCAGAGAAACCGGAGGAGCCCAGGGAAAGCGAGGAAATGGTGATCGAAGATCACGAAGACGGTGAGGAGTTAGCGGGAGGGATTTTCCTCCCGTTTTCGAGAGCTGTGTAAGCGTTGCACCAGACTAAGAGGTCTTCTTCAGGAAGCAAATCCGGGAAAAGGTTAGGAAAGTTATTCGGAGCTGTTGCCTTAGGTATGAGATCAGTGAGCCGGCTGATGCCATTGGGCGTAGCGGAAGCCATTCTAGAATTCCTGAAGGCAAAGTGGGCGTGGCAAAACGGTAAGCGTTTTATATATATAGATTACATACCATATTTCTTCGATTGTAAGACACCATCGATTGTAAGACGTACACTACTTTCAGTACCACCAACAGAAAAAAAAAACCTAAGACACACCCGCGATTCTAAGACGCACCCCATTTTTAGAGATGTTTATATGGGAAAAAAGTGCGTCTTAGAATCGAAGAAATAGGGTAGTTGTTAGAAGTCATTTTGCGAGGAATAAAGGCTGGGTGACAACATATCAATGCCACAACCTAAATTCTAAAAGAAAATACTCCATAATCTAAAGCTGTTCATTTCTCCCCCCCCCCAATTTTTTTTTGGGGGGGAGAAGGGGTTCACTCCTCCTCAAATTTTTCCATTTCCCCCCAAGACCTTCACATCTCTAGGTATCCCCTGCTGCTGTGTCCAATCCCAGATCAGAGAAACCGCCAGATAGAGGCCCTCTGAAGAGATTACACCAGGGGCGGGGCTTAGTACCTAAGCCCTGCCCCATGGAGGAATCCGAAGAGACTGCAAATTGGGGTGACGTGTGGGCTGGGCTAAGCTGCAGGCCCTGTAGTAAAGTGTATTTTAGGGTCTTCAGTGTGAACCCACAGACACCTCTCTTGATGTGATATGAGGGCCTTCTCGGTGGCTGCCCCGGGGTTCAAGAACTCCTTTCCCAGGGAAGCTAGACTGGCTCCCTCCCTGGTGTGTTTCCGGAGGAAGCTAGAAGATGACCCCGGGTTCTAGTATTTTGAGGGAGAAAAATGTCTCCCTGTCCACATTCTCCACACCAGGCATAATTTTGTACACCTCTATCTTGTCTCCCCTCAGCCTCCTTTTTTTCCAAGCTAAACAATCCCAGTTGATGTAACCTTCCCTCATAGGGGAGATGCTCCAGCCCCTTAATAATTCTAGTTGCCCTTTTCTGCACTTTTTCCAGCTCTGTCTTTTTTCTTCCTTTTTTTAGGTGTGGTGACCAGAACTGCACGCAGTATTCTAAGGAATCCCTCTCTGCTTTTTACAGGTCCCATCGGAGGAGGCGGTGAATTCCTCGGGAGCAGGCCACGCTCCAGCTGACGTCCAGCAGAGGCAGCTGTGCATAGAGACCAAACAGGAAAAGGATGACGGGGTTGCCGTCCTACTGGGTAAGAAGAGGTTGTGTCTTTTTCGCCTTGAGTTCTGCGTTGCTCCGAATGGCGTTTATCTTTCTCTTTTTCACAAGGTGTTCAAGGGCTGCTCTCCCATAGAATCACTGGAACCGCTGATGATCTAAGCAAAGGTGTGGGTAGGGAATTTCTGGCCCTAAGGAGTCTTCTCACCACCACTGTTGTGTGGGCTAGAACGAGAGGCAAGGGAACAAGCAGGCTCCAGGGGGCGCTTGTCAGTGGGCACCTGCCACAGGGTGGGCCCTTGGCAGGTGCCCGGCCATGCCAATCCCCTGATGCCAGGCCCTGTTTAAAGGGAGGGCAAGGGAGAGGGCCTTTTCACTGGTGGCCCCCCCAATTGTGGAATGATCTCCCTGACGAGGCTTGCCTGGCACCAACATTGGCCCTGTTCAGAAGACACCTTAAACCATGGCTTTAACCACAGTAACTGAGGCTTTTTGCTTTATTCACCATGGTTAAAGCCATGGTTTAAGGTGTCTTCTGAACACGGCCTGACTTTCTAATTTAATCACCATGGTTAAAGCCATGGTTTAAGGTGTCTTCTGAACGGGGCCACTATTATTTTTTCAGCGCCAGGTCAAGACTTTTCTCTTCTCCCAGGCATTTAACAGCGTATGTTGCCTTTTTAATTGAGCCAGCATAGATAGATATTATACATAATCTGTTTTTATGCTTTTTATGCTGTTAAATTTTGTATACTTGCTTTTAATGGTCCATGTTTTAATCTTTGGAAACCACCCAGAGAGCTTCAGCTATGAGACAGTATATAAATGCAAATAATAATAATAATAACAACAACAATAACAACAATAACAATTCATACTGACAAAACAATACCTTACAACTGACCAGACATAACGGTCATAGACAAAAAATAAAAACACACATACCTCATCGACATAGCAATACTGAATGACAAAAATGTTGTTGAAGAGGAAAAGAGAGAAAAATATACACCACTGGCCATGGAAGTCAAAGAACTATGGCAACAGGAAAAGGTCACAATTATTCTGTTAGTCACATCAGTCACTGGCATCACATCAAAAAACTATACAGAAAACCTTCAGAAACTAAGCCCACCAAAATACATCCACACCAATGTCCAGGAAGCAGTCATACTTAAAGCATGCTCAATTGTCAGGAAATTCCTGAATTCAAAAAAGACAGCATGACTTGGCAAAGCCTGTCACGTCCGTTTAGAAAAAATGCCATGAGCGAGAAATAGATGATAATAATAACAAGAACAACTACAACAATAATAATAATAATTAAAGCACACCTACATTTAGGAAGAATTAACACCTTGAAGTATTTTGCCTTTGGGTTCTTACTGGAGTTGTTTTCCATTCCAACAGGTGATGAGTGGAAAAGTGAGCATGACAGAGAAACCTGCGGAGATTTGTCAGAAAAAGACGAACACAGAGAATTGAAAGGTTGGCATGGAGATGGACCAGCGAGGCCTGAGGGAAACCACACGGAGGAGAGGAAGGACAAATCTGTTGCTCTGCAGATTGGAGTAATCTCAGTGCAGCCAGAAAACCAGAAAGAAAAGAGAAAGGACCCAGGCCACGGCGACCGTTGGGGAATTAACAGTGAGGCGCAACCAAATGAAAGCGGGGTTTTTCGAAAGCGCTTGAGCGAGCGTGGAAATCTGACGGAATACGAAATGCTCCAAAGCGGGGAGAGCTCGTACGTCTACCTGGAGTGCGGGGAGAGCTTCCAGGCAGCCGAGGTGCAATATCGGCGCTCCGACTCCAACGAGAGCTTTTGCAATCGGTCAGGTCTTGCCGAACATCCGAGAACGCCGAAAGGGGAGAAACTGTACAAATGCCTGGAATGTGGGAAATGCTTCGGCCGGAGCGCGCACCTCACTTCACACCAGATAATCCACACGGGGGAGAAGCCATACCAGTGCTTGGAATGCGGGAAGAGCTTCGTCCAGAGCGCCCACCTGGCCTCCCATCAAATCATCCACACGGGGGAGAAGCCGTACCAATGCGCAGAGTGCGGAAAGAGCTTCAACAAGAGCACGAACTTCCTCCGGCACCAGAAGATCCACAAGGGGGAGAAACCGCACCGATGCACAGACTGTAGCAAGAGCTTCTCGGACAAGCCAAGCCTTATCCAGCATCAACGCGTCCACACGGGGGAGAAGCCGTATAAATGCCTGGAGTGCGGGAAGAGCTTCAGTCACAGGGGAAGCCTCAGCGCGCACCAAAGGATGCACACTGGGGAGAGGCCCTACACATGCTCCGACTGCAGCAAGAGCTTCCGCGATCAATCAAGCCTTATTAGACACAAGAGAATCCACACCGGGGAGAAACCATATACTTGCCCGGAGTGCGGAAAGAGCTTCAGCCAGAGCACAAACCTGACTTTACATCAGAGAATCCATGCGGAGGGCAAACTTCCCCACGAAGCTCCCCCGATGCTTAACACAGGGGTGGCCGTGTTAGTCTTCTCAGCCAATCCCACAAAAAGCCTGGTGGCGTCTTAAGAACTAACACACGCCTTGCGGCATCCCTGTAAGATGTCATGGACAAGATGTATGTCAACAGATGGGTCTTTTACTTCTGGCTCCTGAATTGCAGAAGGTAGCAAAAAAAGAGGGGGAATTTTTCTACCAGTCACTTCATTCTCTCTGGAACTCCCTGCCGAAGTTTTTTTTTTGAGGGGGGGGCATTTGTCAGTGGTTTCAATTGTATTTTAGTGGGGTGCTTTGAATAACATCGTTGTCTTTTGATGTAAATAGTGTGTATAAAAAGTAATAAATGGTCTAAATATTGGGAGTGTGGGAAAGGTCGCCACTCAAAGCGCATTTCAAAATTCGCACGAACGAATCCACAGGGGAGAAACAAGTGGACCTGCAACAAAATGTTGCAGTGTACGGTGCTCCTGTTCAGGGTTCCAACCAGCCAGCAGTCCCCTTTTGCAGGAGTCTCGATTTCATTGCCCCTCCCTTTGTTTTCCATTTTCTCTAAACCTAAAGTCACTCAACATTATTTATTTATTTATTTATTTATTTATTTATTTATTTATTTAAAACGTTTATATCCTGCCCTATATCAATAAGATCTCAGGGTGGCATATAGATAAAAGCAATTCAAGGAGGCAAGCTGGAGCGTGTTCAGAGGAGGGCAAGCAGGATCATAGAATCATAGAATAGCAGAGTTGGAAGGGGCCTACAAGGCCATCGAGTCCAACCCCCTGCTCAATTTATTTATTTATTTATTACATTTCTATACCACACAATAGCCGAAGCTCCCACAAAAATTAAAACCATAGTAAGACAACCAACAGGTTAAAAGCACAAATACAATATAAAAAGCACAACCAGAATAAAAACCACGCAGCAAAATTGATATAAAATTAAAATACAGAGTTAAAACAGTAAAATTTAAATTTAAGTTAAAATTAAGTGTTAAAATACTGAGAGAATAAAAAGTTCTTCAGCTGGCGACGAAAGGAGTAGTGTAGGCGCCAGGCGGACCTCTCTGGGGAGCTCATTCCACAAACGGGGTGCCACTGCGGAGAAAGCCCTCCTCCTAGTAGCCACCTGCCTCACTTCCTTAGGCAGGGGCTTATGGAGAAGGGCCCCTGTAGATGATCTTAAGGTCTGGGCAGGTACATATGGGAGGAGGCGTTCCTTCAAATAACCTGGCCCCAAACCGTTTGGGGCTTTAAATGTCAATACTAGCACTTTGAATCGAGCCTGGACCTGGACTGGCAGCCAATGAAGTTGTAAAAGGACTGGCGTAATGTGATCTCGCCGGCCAGTCCCTGTTAGTAAACGGGCTGCCCTGTTTTGTACCAGCTGAAGCTTCCGGACTGTTTTCAAAGGCAGCCCCACGTATAACGCATTGCAGTAATCCAAACGAGAGGTTATCAGAGCATGGATAACTGTAGCTGGGCTATCTCTGTCCAGACAGGGGCGTACTTGGTATATCAGCCTAAGCTGATAAAAGGTGCTCTTTGCCACTGAGTTCACCTGTGCCTCAAATGACAGTTCTGGATCCAAGAGCACCCCCAAACTACGGACTCGATCCTTTAGGGAGATTGCAACCCCGTCCAGGACAGGGCAAACATCACCTCGCCGGACAGATGAACCACCCGCTAACAGCACCTCCGTCTTGTCTGGATTGAGTCTCAGTTTGTTAGCCCTCATCCAGTCCATTACCGTGCCCAGGCACTGGTTCAGAACAGTCACTGCCTCACCTGGGTTTGATGAAAAGGAAAGGTAGAGCTGGGCATCATCTGCATATTGATGACACCTCAGTCCACATCTCCGGATAACCTCCCCCAGCGGCTTCATGTATATGTTAAACAGCATAGGGGATAAGATAGAGCCCTGCGAAACCCCATGGCTTAGGAGCCACGGCACAGAGCAATAATCCCCCAGCACCACCTTCTGGAATCGGCCATCCAAGTAGGAGCGGAACCACTGCAACGCAGTACCTCCAACTCCCAGCTCAGACAACCTATCCAGAAGGATACCATGGCCGATGGTATCAAAGGCCACTGAGTGGTCAAAGAGAACCAACAGGGTCATACTCCCCCTGTCCCTCTCCCGACAGAGGTCATCCCACAGGGCGACCAAGGCAGTTTCCGTTCCAAAACCAGGCCTGAAACCCGATTGAAATGGATCTAGATAATCCGTTTCATTCAAGAGTGCCTGGAGTTGTCCTGCAACCACTCGCTCAAGCACCTTGCCCAGGAAAGGGATATTAGCCACCGGCCTGTAGTTGTTAACGTCCTCCGGGTCCAGATTAGACTTCTTTAGGAATCAACCCTAAAGCATCCCTGACAGATGGTTGTCCAGCTGCCTCTTGAATGCCTCTAGTGTGGGAGAGCCCACAACCTCCCTAGGTAACTGATTCCACCGTCGCACTGCTCTAACAGTTAAGAAGTTTTTCCTGATGTTCAGCCGGAATCTGGCTTCCTTTAACTTGAGCCCGTTATTCCGTGTCCTGCACTCTGGGAGGATTGAGAAGAGATCCTGGCCCTCCTCTGTGTGACAACCTTTTAAGTATTTGAAGAGTGCTCTCATGTCTCCCCTCAATCTTCTCTTCTCCAGGCTAAACATGCCCAGTTGCTTCAGTTGGGCATCTCTGCTTTATTAGAACCAACCAAATTGTCATGAAATAGTGAGCAGGCTTCCACGTTCTACAGAATTCTTCATCAGGCTAGATGTTAAGCAGGAGAAGGGGATAGCGGGAGAGAAAAGCTGTCTTGATGTGGAAGCAGGGTCTTTTCCATGCTTGCCCCTTCTTTGCAGAGCCATGAGAATTAACGTGGTTCAGTCTTAAAACAGACTGTTGGAAGAAGTAGCAGACAGTCTGCAATTCCATACACACTGTCCTGGGAATAAGACCCATTGAACTCAGTGTGGCTTACTTTCTGAGTAGACATGTCTAGGATTACACTGCTAATTAGAGTGGTCTCACTTAGGTGCTCTGTAGGTTTCATGTTACACCTAAGGATGCTGGGAGGAAAAAATACCACATTTTTCTTCAGTCCCCCAGTTTTTAAAATATACAATTCTCCAACTACCCAGATCTGTCTCCAGCCTTAATTGAAACACATGGGCTCCTTCTGGCAGAGATCAGCAGAGATCAGAGCCAGTGGTATAGGAGAACCAGTGTGATGTAGTGGCTAAAGTGTTGGACTGGGAGTCGGGAGATCCGGGTTCTAGTCCCCACTCGGCCATGGAAACCCACTGGGTGACTTTGGGCCAGTCACAGACTCTCAGTCCAGCCTACCTCACAGGGTTGTTGTGAGGATAAAATGGAGACGAGGAGGAGGAGGATTATGTACGTCACCTTGGGTTCCTTGGAGGAAAAAGGGCGGGATATAAATGTAATAAATAAATAAAAATGTGACAGTTTTTATATTGGTAAAGCCAGGTATTAATTTTAGGTTGTATAGTAGATTCTAAAAAAAAAAAAAGGTCTAAAAGCTGAACTGAGCATCGTGGCTGGTGGGAATGTACCCTCAAAAAATAAAGTCTCATCTTCAGGGGGTGTAAAATCATCTTCAGTTTTACTCTTGAACAACTAAGGGTGCAATCCTATGCATGTTTAGACAGCAAAAAAGTCCTATAACTCCCAGCATTTCCCAGTCAGAAAAAAGTCCTACAACTCCCAGCATTCCCTGTGAGAATAACGTCCTACAACTCCCAGCATTCCCTGTGAGAATAACGTCCTACAACTCCCAGCATTCCCCAGCCATGCCATCTGGGGAATCCTGGGAATTTTTGCCCTTTTCTCTTTCCCAAAACATAGGATTGCACCTTAAGGCTGCTATGCTCTCTTGCCTGAGGGTAAGCCCAACTGAGCACAGTGGTACTTACTTCTGCAAGATTTGGTTTTCTCCAAGGCACTCTCGAAGAAAGAGTATATTGGCCCATAAGAAAAATTCCAAAATCCACAGTGGAGCAATCCCTTTATTACAACCAACAAAAATGTCATAATGGTACATAAGAACCTAAGAAGAGCCCTACTGGATTAGACCACCATGGGTCCATCTAGTCCAGCGCTCTGTTCACACAGTGGCCACTAGCTGTCGTCCAGGGACCAAGCAGGACACAGTGCAAAAGCACTCTCCCACCCATGTTCTCCAACTGGTATGTATAGGCTTACTGCCTCGGATACTGGAGGTAGTACGCTTTGGGGTTTTTTAAATTTTTTATTGTGAATATCAATATCAGCATGCATACCTGCTGAGATCCCCCTGTCCTCCTTTCCATATGGTCACCCTAGCATGCAGACAAAGGTTACCTGCTGAGAACCCCCTGTCCTCCTTTCCATACGGTCACCCTAGCAAGCAGACAAATGATACCTGCTGAGATCCCCCTGTCCTCCTTTTCATATGGTCACCCTATCCTGCATGCAAAGGATACCTGCTGAGATCCCCTGTCCTCCTTTCCATATGGTCACCCTATCCTGCATGCAAAGGATACCTGCTGAGATCCCCTGTCCTCTTTTCCATATGGTCACCCTATCCTGCATGCAAAGAATACCTGCTGAGATCCCCTGTCCTCCTTTCCATATGGTCACCCTAGCATGCATGCAAAGGATACCTGCTGAGATCCCCTGACCTCTTTTCCATATGGTCACCCTAGCAAGCAGACAAATGATACCTGCTGAGATCTCCCTATCCTCCTTTCCATATGGTCACCCTAGCATGCATGCAAAGGATACCCGCTGAGATCCCCTGTCCTCCTTTCCATATGGTCACCCTATCATGCATGCAAATAATACCTGCTGAGATCTCCCTGTCCTCCTTTCCATATGGTCACCCTAGCATGCATGCAAAGAATACCTGCTGAGACCCCCTGTCCTCCTTTCCCTATGGTCACCCTACTGGGGAATGAACTTCCTTACACCACGGCTGTGCTTTAAACTTGAGCTCCTCCTTCTCCCTCCCCAAACCAGGCCCCGCTATCCTGGTGTAGCGCCACACCAAACCCAAAGGGTTAAGGTGATAGAGAGCCTCGTTTCCTAGCGGGAGCAGGAAAGAGACTGCCCAAGTGCAGCAAATGCAGCTTTTCCTGGAGAAGGGAGAAAAGGAGGGGTGGGTTTTGGGGGTGGGGAAGGGTGGTGCTTGGGTTTTCTCCGCAGCTGCAGACCAGGGAGGTGCATGGAGAGGTGAGCGAGCAAGGGGGCTGGAGGACCATCTCCCAGCAAGGGTGGGGGGCAGCAGCAGGAGGGGCAGGGAATTGGAGGCGAGAGGAACCCCCCCCCATCCCTCCATTCTCCCCACCACCACCACCATTTGGACCCTGGTCCCAGATGAGCTCTGGCCCATTCAGCACTTGTCTTGAAGGCAAGTGGCTGGGGATTCCCTGCGGATTTCTTTTCTTTCAGCCTCTGCGCTGTCCAGATTGTTCCGGACTTCAGTTCCCATCTCCCCAGCCCGCAGATCCAAGGATCGGGAATGCTGGGAGTTGCAGTCCAAAACAACTGGAGCACACGTCAGTTTCTTTCTCCAGCACATTTCATTAGGGTGTGCACCCAGGGTTTTTTTTTCTTTTTAAAGATGAACATTTATTGAATACTCAGTCATAAAGGACGTTGTTTTTATTCATTTATTTATTAAACACTGTGGACACTGATACCTTCCCCTGCGTTTGGCTTGGGGGTCGGGGAATGAGGAGACGCTCCTCAAGCCCCAGTATTGGTGGGACTTTGTGGTGACGCTGGCCTATCCAGCTGGACATCAGGAAAAACTTCCTGACTGTTAGAGCAGTACGACAATGGAACCTAGGGAGGTTGTGGGCTCTTCTCCAACACTAGAGGCCTTCAAGAGGCAGCTGGACAAGCATCTGTCAGGGATGCTTTGGGGCGGATTCCTGCATTGAGCAGGGGGTTGGACTCGATGGCCTTGTAGGCCCCTTCCAACTCTGCTATTCTATGATTCTATGGCCTTTTCATTCCTGCTGTCGGGAGCAATGACACTTACTCAGAGCCAGCGGTTCTTTAGTGCAGTGGTGGAGCAGCTGGAGGGCAGCCAGAGGGCCATTGCCACTGCGTCTGGATCCCAGTGGCCCCCCTCAATTCGGCAGTTATTGCTTGAGACATTAGGGTGTACCTGGGCACACCCAGCACACCCCTTGCGCATGCCTATGCCTTAGGCAGAGCATTAGGGGGAGAGGGCAGAAGTTGCAATGGGGGGATTGCAGGGAGGGGGGAGGGGGAGAAAGGAGAATTTGCCTTATGGGGAAGACCCCCCTAGTCTTGAAGAATGCCTCTGGGTGCTCTTGCTGTGGGGTGGGGTGGGGGGGAGAGAATTCATCTGTGCCAGGATGTTGATCGACAGGATTGTGTGAACAGCCCCTGCCATTATTTTCATGACCTCTCTAAACTGACTTTCTCCAACCCAGATACGGTTGACGACAGCTGCCATCATCCCCAGTCGGCATGGTCTGGGGATGGTGGGAGTCGTAGTCCAACGCCATCTGCAGGCTTGGGGGAGGCTGGGTGACCTCAAAGCTTTAATGCAGTGGTAAGGAACGCATGGCCTTCCAGAGGTTGTTGGACTACAGCTACCAATATCCCCAGCCAGCATGGGCACTGGTTGGGGGACAATGGGAGCTGGAGTCCAACGACATCGGCAGGGGTCAGATTCCCCACGCCTGCTTTAACGTAAATAATCGCTGTGCGTAACATTTTTCTTTCTTTTCTCCACAATTTCTCCCAAATTGATTATGTCATAATCTTTCAGCGGAGCAGCACCTGATGATTTGGGCCTTGTTCATCGAAAGCTTAGTATGCCCTGAGAAATTTGTTCATCTTTAAGGTGCCTGGCCACCCCTCTGGAATTCTTGTTAAGGCTTGACAAAAAAAACCCAAATGGATCAACAGAGTCTTTGGGGAGCTCTCAGGTCGAAAGTTGACCCGACAGTGGCTTTCTTATCTGCTCTCCTGAAATGATCTCCCCATCCTCTGTGGTAAAGGACGTTTCTTTGGGAACAGTGGAAGATGTAGCAGTACTGCCTAGTGGTTGTAGGAGACAGACCTGCTGATGTGTCCAGAGGTGCAATCCTATCAGAAAAAAGTCCTATAATTCCCAGCTGCCTCCTCCCACCCATTTAACCTGGGGTGTTTTGTTATACTGGATTGCTATGGGGTTGCTGTGACCAACACGATTCTCCATCTCTGTCCAAAAGTCTTACATCCAGCTTCCAGCTATTTATTTATTTATTTATTTAATTATTACTTTTATATCCCACCTCTTTTTTTCTCTTGCATGGAACAGACAGCTTATATGGTCCGTCTCTCCAGTTTTATCCTCATGACAACCCTGTGAGGTAGGTCAGGCTGAGAATCAGTGGCTCAAAGTCATCCTAGAACCTTCTTGTGCCGCCCTAGATTCCTGCAATGAGCAGGGGGTTGGACTTGATGGCCTTATTGACCCCTTCCAACTCTACTGTTTTATGATTCTACACAGGACCCAGGTGCCCGAAGTAATGAATTCTGGTTTTTTTCTTAAATTGCTTCTTTGCAGCTAAGCATGGGAACACAGGTTACTATCCTCTAAGCTAGGGTAACCATATGAAAAGGAGGACAGGGCTCCTGTATCTTTCACAGTTGTATTGAAAAGGGAAATTCAACAGGTGTCCTTTGTATGCATGCAGCACCTGATAAATTCCCTCTTCATCACAACCGTTAAAGCTGCCCTCTTTTAAATCTGGCCACTCTAGTATAGCTCCTGCAGCTTTAACTGCTGTGATGAAAAGGGCATTTCACCTGGTTCTCCATATATACAAATAAGTCCTGCTGAGATTCCCTTTTCAGTACAACTGTTAAAGATACAGGAGCCCTGTCCTCCTTTTCATATGGTCACCCTACTCTAAGCAGGCAAGTAAAACAAATAAAAATGCCTTTTTCCAAACAGGCTAGCAGAGGAGGGAAAAGCTGAGAACATGGCTTCCCTTTCTCTGCAGCCCGCACAGAAACCAAGCAGACTGCTGGAAGAGGAATGGGAAAAAAACATCTTTCCTCCTCCTGCCTCCTCCTGATAGCCCCAGGGAGAGGTTTCATCTCTCTAATGAATGTAATTTGCCAAGGGTTAAAGATGGCTTCTTTGCCAAAGGGTGGCTACCTATGGCTATATGCCAGATTTACATTCCTCAATGGTGGACATCAGACAAAGGGAAAAACTTTCAACCAATAGAGCATTGAATGTAACCTATGACTCGTTGAGATTGTGCACCTTGAATGTAACTTAACTTGCGAATCCAGAACTGACCAATAGAAGGGTTAGAAAGAGACTGACACCCTCTTGTAGTCAGGGCCTATATATTCTGTGAGATTCCTTTGTTCTGGGTGCCTCCATCTTGTGGAACCAGAGAGCACCCCCATACTTCAGGATCGGAAGTAAACGGATTAAGTGTGTTCTCCAGCCTCGTGTGTTTGATTGGCTATTAATGCGCCGGGGAAGCGGGCCTTTAAATCCCTGGTTGAGGGACAACACCCCTTTGTTTTCTATTCTGTGCGCTCGCCTTCATGAAATTCCTGGTCACCATAGGCGACTAGGTGAGTTGTTCAATGCAACACTGTGCTTCACATATGTCCAGAGTATCTAAAAGCAAACGGTGGCTAGCTTGTTAGGTGTTGACAGTTCCCTTGTGTTCGTTCCCCCCCCCCCTTTCCCATTTGGCTCTCTTTTTTCCAGGCGAGGGGTTCGGTGCCCGTGCCTGGATTGCTGTCGTTCAGTCTAGAGTTTTCTATGCTGGCGTGCGATCTCTGCGAGGCTGCCAGAGGATGAAAATGGAAGGCCTCGCTTGCCTCACTTCTGGAGAGGGATCTGAAGGAACCGGGAAAGGCCTTGGTATCGTCCAGGCTGGGAGTCACGGGGGATTCTCACAAAGGCTACAACGAGAACAAGTTAAGCAGGAGCCAAGCGACGGTCCCCTTCAGCAGTGGGAAGCCCAGTGGCAGGAGTTTCTCAAGACTGTAGAGTCCCCTCAGCCACACTGGGCAATCCCGCCGTTGCCGGAAGAGCCCAGCCCGTGGGACGACGCCAAGGCCTTCCTGGCCTCCTTCGAGCAAGTGGCCCAGGCCTGCCGGTGGCCCAAGCAAGAGTGGGCGTCCCGGCTCCTGCCCGCCCTCAGAGGAGAAGCCGAGCAGGCCTTTCGCAACCTGCAGGCCCGAGACAGAGAGGATTATGGGAAAGTGAAGGCGGCCATCTTGAGGGGGGACACCCTGAAGAGAGAGAAAAACCGGCAGCACTTCCGGTGTTTCTGCTACCAGGAGGCCGAGGAGCCGAGAGCTGTTTACTGCCGGTTGCAGGAACTTTGCCGTCAGTGGCTGAAGGTCGAGAGACACTCCAAGGAGCAGATCCTGGAGCTGCTGATCCTGGAGCAGTTCCTGGCCATCCTACCGCCGGAGATCCAGAGCTGGGTGAGGGATCGGGGGCCCGAGACCTGCTCCCAAGCTGTAGCCTTGGCCGAGGAGGCCCAGAGACAAGCCAGCCAGGTGAGGCCACAGCGTTAGGTTGTTGCTAGGCGCCATCATCCCAGCAGGGGGGCGATGGTTGAGATCTGTTTCTGTCTCGCAGCTGAGATGTCTCCCTGTCCACATTCCAATCCCACTCGGTGGGCCGGAGGTTACTCATCCCTGATGGAAAGTGGGCCTCTCTCTCCAACACAGCTTCCAAGAGAGGAGGGGATTCCTCTGGCACATGAAGACAGATGTAGGGTGACCATATGAAAAGGAGGACAGGGCTCCTGTATCTTTAACAGTTGTATTGAAAAGGAAATTTCGGCAGGTGTCATTTGTATATATGGGGAACCTGGTGAAATTTCCTCTTCATCACAACAGTTAAAGCTGTCCATCTGGTCCAGCATTGGTCCATCTGGTCCAGCATTGTGTTTACACGGTGGCCAACCAGCTGTTGACCAGGAACCCACAAGCAGGACACGGGTGCAACAGCTCCCTGTCAGCCATGTTCCCCAGCATACTGCCTCTGATACTGGAGGTAGCATATGGCCATCGGGACTAATGGCATTGATAGCATTCTCCTCTATGAATGTGCCCAACCTCCTTTCAAAGCCATCCAAAGTGGTGGCCACCACTACATCTTGTGGTAGTGAGTTCCATAGTTCTTCTTCACACAGCGCAGAGTTAAACTATGGAATTCGCTTCAGAAAGATGTCGTGATGGCCACCAATTTGGATGGCTTTAAAAGGGGGTTGGAGAAATCCCTGGAGGAGAAGGCTATCAAGGGCTATTATTATTATTATTATTATTATTATTATTATTATTATTATTATTATTTTATATAGCACCATCAGTGTACATGGTGCTGTACAGAGTAAGCATCATGTACATAGTCCTGATGGCTCTGTACTACCTCCAGCCAGTAGTCAATGGCTACTAGCCCTGATGGTTGTGTGCTATCTCCAGTATCTGAGGCAGTAAGCCTGTGTGCACCAGTTTCTGGGGAACATGGGTGGGAGGGTGCTGTTGCACCCGTGTCCTGCTTGGGGGTTCCTGGTCGACAGCTGCTTGGTCACTGTGTGAACAGAGTGTTGGACTAGATGGACCCTTGGTCTGATCCAGCAGAACTCTTCTTACACTCTTATAAACCCTGTTCAGATGACACGCTAAGCCACGGTGGTTAAGCACATTGAGTTAAATATTACAGCTTAGCGTGTCGTGTGAACCATTCCTAACCATGGGGGCTTCGTAACCACGGTTTCAACACGCTCACTAACCCTTTGCTGCAAAAAGGTTATTTATTTATTTATTTAATTTATATACCGCCCCATAGCCGAAGCTCTCTGGGCGGTTTACAAAAGTTAAAAACAGTGAACATTAAAAAGTATACGAATTTAAAACCATCAAAAAATATGAAAACAACAATGTGAAACAGTATCCATTTTAAACAATGACAGTTCTGGGGACCATTAAAAAACAAACGAACTTAGCGTATGTTGTTAAATGCTGTTAAATGCTGTTAAAGGTTAGCGGCCTAACCGTGGCTTCGCCCATTGTTTAACTGGGGGCCCTTTGAGGCAATGTTGCTGCCAGTGTTGGAGGGAGCAGCATTAAGCCCTGCTTGCCTTTTCCCACTCCGGAATGCTTCTGCTTCGCTGCTGCAGGTGGCATCTGAGGAGGCGACTCTGAGTGTTACTGCGGCTCCGTCTGCGCTTGAACCGAAGCAGCTGCACAGAGAGACCAAGCAAGAAGATGGCAGCGTGGAGGTCGGCTTGTTAGGTAAGGTGGGAAGTGCGCCGTTGGGCCTGAGTCATAGAATCATAGAATAGTAGAGTGGGAAGGAGCCTATAAGGCCATCGAGTCCAACCCCCTGCTCAATGCAGGAATCCACCCTAAAGCATCCCTGACAGATGGTTGTCCAGCTGCCTCTTGAAGGCCTCTAGTGTGGGAGAGCCCACCCCCTCCCTAGGTCATTGGTTCCATTGTCGTACTACTCTAACAGTTAGGGAGTTTTTCCTGACGTCCAACCAGAATCCAGCTTCCTGTCACTTGAGCCCATTATTCCGTGTCTGGCACTCTGGGATGACTGAGAAGAGATCCTGGCCCTCCTGTGTGTGACAGCCTTTCAAATATTTCATAGAATCATAGAATAGCAGAGTTGGAAGGGGCCTACAAGGCCATCAAGTCCAACCCCCTCCTCAATGCAGGAATCCACCCTAAAGCATCCCTGACAGATGGTTGTCCAGCTGCCTCTTGAAGGCCTCTAGTGTGGGAGAGCTCACAACCTCCCTAGGTCACTGGGTCCATTGTCGTACTGCTCTAGAATCATAGAATTATAGAATAGCAGAGTTGGAAGGGACCTACAAGGCCATCGAGTCCAACCCCCTGCTCAATGCAGGAATCCACCCTAAAGCATCCCTGACAGAGAGTTGTCCAGCTGCCTCTTGAAGGCCTCTAGTGTAGGCATGAGACTACATTTGAAGAGTGCTCTCATGTCTCCCTTCAGTCTTCTCTTCTCCAGGCTAAACATGCCCACTTCTTTCAGTCTCACCTCATAGGGCTTTGTTTCATAGAATCATAGAAACTATTCTGTTGAAGGGGCCTCTAAAGCCATCGAGTCCAACACCCTGCTCAATGCAGGAATCCCACGTTAAAGTATCCCTGACAGATGGCTATCCAGCTGCCTCTTGAAGGCCTCTAGTCCTTGGATGCTTCGATGCTGTTTCCTCAACCGACCTCCAATGTGGTTTATTCTTTCTCTTGAAAGGCCTCAGGGCCTTCTTTCTCCTTAGAGTCCCCAGAACATGTTTAGAGCATATTTAGCCCTGAGAAGAAAGACCGAGGGGAGACGTGAGAGCACTCTTCAAATAGTTGAAAGGTTGTCACACAGAGGAGGGCCAGGATCTCTTCTCAGTCATCCCAGAGTGCAGGACACTGAATCATGGGTTCAAGTGACAGGAAGCCCAATTCCGGCTAGACATCAGGAAAAATGTCCTGACTGTTAGAGCAGTACGACAATGGAACCAATGTCCTAGAGAGGTCGTGGGCTCTCCCACACTAGATGCATTTGAGATGTAGCTGGACAGCCATCTGTCCGGGATGCTTTAAGGGCTCAGAAACATTGGTCAGCTTGTATTGCCCCTGTCAAATGGTGCCCATTCCCTTGATCTCATAATAATCTTCCGTCTTTATTCCAGCTGAAGCTGTGTGGAACTGCGAAATGGGGGTGGAACCTGTTGTGGTTTCTCCAGAAAGAGTTCCACAACCAGGAGCAGAAAAAAACGCTGGTGATCAAGGTGGCCCAGGCTGGCAGCAGGGAAGGAATTTCGAAGCCAACGAGAAGCGGCGGAATAAGTCTGTCGGTGTCCAGGTGGGCAGCCTCCACGAATTCCTAAGCCAACAGAAGGGAATGCGGTTAAATAAGTGCCCCGTGTGCGGCAAAATCTTTACTTGCAAGTCGAGCCTCAAGGCGCACCAGCGGGTCCACACCGGGGAGAAGCCCTATACGTGTTTGGAGTGCGGAAAGAGCTTCATTCAAGTTTCCAACCTCACGGCCCATAAAAGAACCCACACGGGGGAGAAACCGTACCGGTGCGCCGAGTGCGGGAAAAGCTTCAGCCGGAGCGACCATCTTGCTTTGCACCAGAGGACGCACACGGGGGAGAAGCCTTACTCGTGCGCCGAGTGCGGGAAGTGCTTCAGCCAGAGCACGGACCTCACCTCACATCAGAGAATCCACACTGGGGAGAAGCCCTATAAGTGTTTGGAGTGCGGGAAGAATTTCAGCCGGAGTTACCGCCTGACCATACATCAGAGAATGCACACCGGGGAGAAGCCGTACAAATGCTGGGAGTGCGGGAAGTGCTTCAGCCGGAGCGACCACCTGACTTCACATAAAAGAATGCATGCGGAGAAGAAATCATGATCTTTCCCCCAGACACTGAGCCGTCACGGCTGCCCTGTTCTTGGCCACTCGGGAGGTCGCATGGCAAAGAAATGGCATAGCTCAGGGGTGCAGAACCTCCATGCAGGAGAAGCTCTCGGGGGCCGCAGCCCAGCAGTGGGCGGGGCCAAAGGCAAAGTGGGCGGGGTCAAAATTATCGGCCTATTGTAGCTTAAAGCTCTTACTGTCAGTAACTAAACCTCAGGAGGGGGCATTTCCACCTTTTAGAGAGGGGGAAAAGCTGCACAAAAGCGTCGAAACCACCAAGTAATGTGTGAGTGTGGTGGGGGGAGGATTGAAGGGGGAGCCATGGAAGGAAGTGGGGCCTTCTGGGAATCACTGGAGGGGCGGATTTGACCTTCTGCACCCCTAGTATACGTGTTCAGTCCGTAGCGAATGCAGAGGTGATCAATTTAAACCCAATCGTACATCCCGGTAACAATACAAGTGCCTCATTGAGAAACCTGGGATCGAAGCTGAACAGATTCGGAGGATTAACAACCACTATTGGAACACAAAGGCCGCGTTCAGAAACACGATAGTCAACGGTGGGGTAATAATCAACTGTTTATCTACGGGGTATTCCCCACACGACTTGATAATAACCAACCTTGGTGTGGATTAGGATCAGCGTTGAGTTGATTATTAGTCCACGCTGAGATGACTCACTCCCCTTCTCCCCCTCAGTCCTCCTGCTAGTATCCCATCAGCCATTGCTGCCGAAAATCTATCCTGCCGGCCGGACTAGAGTGGCAGGCACCGCTTTGACCGCTCTTGCCTTGCGACTCTGTGGCTGGCGAAATAACCAACAGTGCCCTCCACACAACACGATAACCAATGGTGGTTTAAATAGCCAACTCTGCACAGCGCTGGTTATTTGCATTGGTTATTTCTGCCAAATAACCAACTGTTGCTAAAAACAAACAGACAAAAACCTCCCTCCACACAACACAATAACTCATGGTGGGTTAAATAAACAACCTTCGACTATTTAAACCACTATTGCTTATTGCGTTGTCTGAACCCAGTCAGTCTGTCGTTTCTCCAGCACTCGGTTCAAATGCCAACAGGGACAGGATTTGGGCTGCTTTTGAAATCTACACATTTTGGGTAGGGAATCTGCCTTCCGCAAGAGGAAGGGACCATCCGTGAGAGAATGGATTCTTGCTTAGAATCATAGAATAGCAGAGTTGGAAGGGGCCTACAAGGCCATCGAGTCCAACCCCCTGCTCAATGCAGGAATCCACCCTAAAGCATCCCAGACAGAAGGCTGTCCAGCTGCCTCTTGAAGGCCTCTAGTGTGGGAGAGCCCACAACCTCCCTAGGTCACTGGTTACATTGTCATACTGCTCTAACAGTCAGGAAGGACCCTCTGCCTGATCTTTGGGGATTGCTCCTCCTTCTGCACACACCAGAATTCATCCCATTCAGCAGAATCTCCCCACTTCCCTGTGTAGCATTTTCAAGGGGGCTGGAGGGGTTGGCATGGGAAGGATGGACCAGGGAAGTCTACTTCCACCAGCACAGTTGCTTCCGCTTAATTCTGGATGCAACCCTTTATTTGGGTATCGTCACCTTCTGCAAACTACATCAATACAGAACTGATTTGCTGTCCTTGCATTTTTTTTTTACAAAAGCATTATGTACCTGGGGAAACCACACGCTGGCTGCATTTGGACAACACAATAGTCAATGGTGGGTTAATGGTCAACTCCACGGTTGCTTATCGAAGGGGTACTCCCCACATGAGATTAATCAACCATGGTGTAGATTAAGGCCAGGGTCCAGTTGACTATTAGTCAACACTGTGTTTCATAGAATCATAGAATAGCAGAGTTGGAAGGGGGCTACAAGGCCATCGAGTCCAACCCCCTGTTCAATGCAGGAATCCACCCTAAAGCATCTACGACAGATGCTTGTCCAGCTGCCTCTTGAAGGCCTCTAGTGTGGGAGAGCCCACAACCTCCCTAGGTAACTGGTTCCATTGCCGTGCTGCTCTAACAGTCAGGATGTTTTTCCTGATGTCCAGCTGGAATCTGGGTTCCTGTAACTTGATTGACACATCCCCCATCCTCTCTCTCCCCCCCCCGGTCATCCTGCTGGTATCCCATCAGCCATTGCAAGTTCTGTCAGCTGGACTAGAGCGGCAGCTGCCGCTTTGGTCACTCTTGCCAGGGGACTCTGTAGCCACCCAAAATAACCAACTGTGTGTGAGAAAATAGACAATGGTGCCTGACACACGACACGATAACCAACGGTTGTTCAAATAATCAGCGTTGCACAGCACTGGTTATTTGCATTGGTTATTTCAGCCAATGAGCCTCGTGTGGCGCAGAGCGGTAAAGCAGCAGTTTCTGCAGCTGAAACTCTCCCTACGGCCTGAGTTCGATCCCAGCGGAAGCTGGTTTCAGGTAGCCGGCTCGGGTCGACTCAGCCTTCCATCCTCCCAAGGTCGGTAAAATGAGTACCCAGTTAGCTGGGGGAAAGGTAATAACAGCTGGGGAAGGCAACGGCAAACCACCCCGCTATAAGGCCTGCCAAGAAAACGTCAGTGAAAGCTGGCGTCCCTCCAAGAGTCAGTAATGACTCAGTGCTTACACGAGAGGTTCCTTTCCTTTCCTATTTCAGCCAAATCACCAACCGTGGTGTGAAAAAGTCCTGACAAACAACATAACAACCCTCTATTGACTGTTTAACCCACTGTTGGTTATCATATCATTTGAACCCAGTCACTGTTCTTCATTTTATAAATTTGCCTGAGAAGACAATGTGGTGTTTGGGTTTTTTTGGGGGGGAGGGACGTGCAGGGGACGACGACAATAAAATGTTAAAAAGCTTCACAGAGGATTTATATATTTAAAATTTTGCTGAGTCGATAAGCCCGCAAGACCATTGACAATAAACTGATCAGCATTATAAAATGCAACAATTCCAAATAAAGCTAAAACAAAACTAATAAAATGACTGGCAGTAAAACAGGGGAACCTTCCAAAACTGAAGAACAGTCTAAATCAGCAAAAGCTTGGCGGAACAGTATATTTTACCAGCTGTCTAAACGCTGATAACGAAGGAACCAGCCTAGCCTCCCTAGGAATGGAATTCCACAATTGGGGTGCTGCTACAGAGAAGGCCCTGTCTTGGCTCCCCACATCTTGCGGAAGCAAATTTCGTAATTTAACTCTGTGTTGAGTGAAGAAGTCCTTCCTTTGATCTGTCCTGAATCTCCCACCCATCAGCTTCATGAGATGACCCAATTGGGTTGTGGTATTATGAGCGAGGGAGAAAAATGTCTCCCTATCCACGTTCACCACATGAAGCATAATTTTGTACACCTCTAACATGTTTCCCCATACTCACCTTTTTCCCAAACCCTACTCACTGGATCCCTAATCACAAGCCAGGAAGAGGTGTGGCAGGGACACCCCGTATAAAGCTGCTAAATTAGAACAGGCTAGCCCTTGCTGAAGTAACATTAGAACAGGCTAGCCCTTGCTGAAGCAACATTAGAACAGGCTAGCCCTTGCTGAAGCAACATTAGAACAGGCTAGCCCTTGCTGAAGCAACATTAGAACAGGCTAGCAACATTAGAACAGACTAGCCCTTTCTGAAGCAACGTTCGAACAGGCTAGCCCTTGCTGAAGTAACATTAGAACAGGCTAGCCCTTGCTGAAGCAACATTAGAACAGGCTAGCCCTTGCTGAAGTAACATTAGAACAGGCTAGCCCTTGCTGAAGCAACATTAGAACAGGCTAGCCCTTGCTGAAGCAACATTAGAACAGGCTAGCCCTTGCTGAAGCAACATCTCTCTTTGAGGGCTCTCTGCCGGAGAGCTGACCTGGCTGTGCTGGTCCTTGAGCCATAGGGCTGCTCCTGATAAGGCAGGAATTGACCTTCAGGGCAGGAATGGGACAGCTTCATTGCAGGGAAAAAATCGCTAGCAGTGGGCAATATTTCTTTAGGGGAAACGCCCTGTCCCCCACATTCTTCAAGCATTCTCCAAAAACAGAATAATATACAGACACACACATAGAGCAGATGCATAGAATTCAAGGTATGGATATACACATTCATTTATTTAGAACATCAGAAGAGCCCTGCTGGATCAGACCAAGGATACTTCTAGTCCTGCATTCACACGGTGGCCAACCAGCTGTCGACCGGAAAACCCACAAGCAGGACAGGAGTGCTTTCACTACGACCCTGGTTTTAAGCATGAAACTGAAAAAAGTTCTGCATTCCTAAAGGATCCACACACACACACTCAGAGCCTTTTTACATGAGGAATTTATTGTGCGCTTGTAGCCTGCAGGTCATTTACAGGACGTTGTCATCCTCCAAGGCCTCTCCCGTGCTTTGCAATCATTTTAGCAGGATTTTTTTTTTCTGATGAGGAAAGTCTGGTATTATTTGTGAATGGCAGGATACAGCCAAGGGTAATTGCGCAATTCTACTATAGCACAGCACTACCTAGTGTTAACGGAACATAAGGAAAGGAAGAGAAAGAAAAGCCCTGGAGGGGAAAAAAACACATGTAAAGGAGCCAATCTTAATTCTGCAAAGAATCCGGAAACAGAAGCCTCGGTAAAATGAAGGGTTAAAGTCTCATGTAGAAAAGACCACAAAGGAAGTAAACAGTGAAAACTCCCTCTGAAAAACTGTGTGTGTGTTTTCCCAGTGTGATCGAGATGTATTAGATTAGCATTGATGGGCAGTAGAGATAGGGCCTTTTCGGTGGTGGTCTCGTGTTTCTGGAACTCTTTTCCTAGGTAGGGTGACCATATGAAAAGGAGGACAGGGCTCCTGTATCTTTAACAGTTGCACTGAAAAGGAAATTTCAGCAGGTGTCATTTGTATATATGGGGAGGGGAAGGAAAGGAAAGTAACCTCTCGTGCAAGCACTGAGTCATTACTGACTCTTGGAGGGATGCCAGCTTTCGCTGACGTTTTCTTGGCAGGCCTTATAGCGGGGTGGTTTGCCGTTGCCTTCCCCGGCCATTATTACCTTTCCCGCAGCTAACTGGGTACTCATTTTACCAACCTCGGGAGGATGGGGAACCTGGTGAAATTTCCCCTTCATCAGAACAGTTAAAGTGCAGGAGCTATACTAGAATGACCAGATTTAAAAGAGGGCAGGGCACCTGCAGCTTTAACTGTTGTGATGAAGAAGAAATTTCACCAGATTCTACATATTTACAAACGACACCTGCTGAAATTTTCTTTTCAATACAATTGTTAAAAATACAGGAGCCCTGTCCTCCTTTTCATATGGTCACCCTATTCCTAGGGATGTTTGCATGGCCTCCAGCTTTTAAACAGGGCTTTTAGCTCACATTTAGAGTACTCTGGATTGTCTTTCAAATGTCCCACTGCTATTTCAAGACACTCTTAAATAACATTTACATAGCGCTTGGGATTATTTCAAACTCCTGTGATGTTTTAACGTTTTATTACAGACTACAATTTCAATGTAATATTAGGATAGTTTACAGGATTACTTATGTTTTAGTACTATGTGAGCCATCCTTTGGAATGGGTGTGTGGGGTGGTTAAGCCCTGAAAGGCCGCATACGAATGCTGAAACAAATAAATAAAAAGAAGTACATCGAATCATAGAATAGTAGAGTTGGAAGGGGTCTATAAGGCCATCCAGTCCAACCCCCTGCTCAATGCAGGAATCCACCCTAAAGCATCCCTGACAGGTGGTTGTCCAGCTGCCTCTTGAAGGCCTCTAGTGTGGGAGAGCCCACAACCTCCCTAGGTCACTGATTCCATTGTCATACTGCTCTAACAGTCAGGAAGTTTTTCCTGATATCCAGCTGGAATCTACTCAGACATGTCGACTCAGACATAAACCTCACTGAGTTCAATGGCACTTACTCCCTGGTCCAATTGAATTTAATGGAGCTTATTTCTGAATAACACACAACTTCACTTACAACCATGCAATTCTATGCATGTTGTTTACTCGGAATGCAAGAACAAATAGAATAGGGTGACCATATGAAAAGGAGGACAGGGCTCCTGTATCTTTAACAGTTGCATAGAAAAGGGAATTTCAGCAGGTGTCATTTGTATATATGGGGAACCTGTTGAAATCCCCTCTTTATCAAAATAGTTAAAGTGTAGGAGCTATACTAGAGTGGCCAGATTTAAAAGAGGGCAGGGCACCTGCAGCTTTAACTGTGGTGATGAAGAGGAAATTTCACCAGGTTCTCCATATATACAAATGACACCTGCTGAAATTCCCTTTTCTATGCAACTGTTAAAGATACAGGAGTCCTGTCCTCCTTTTCATATGGTCACCATAAAATAGAAGGCTAGTGGTTCAAGTAGTTGTGTGCGTTCTGGCACCTTATATATATTAGTTTACTTGGAATACTCAGAAGTAAGCCCCACTGAATTCAGTGGGACTTATTCCAGGTAAGTGTGTATGCAGGAATATAGCCTCAATCAGCTCCCTGAGTAGCTTTCTTGGGGGATGGAGATCCCTCTTTGCGGAGGATTTGTGACAAACCCAGACAACCTAATCTTACACATGATATATATATATATATATATATATATATATATATATATATACACATACAAAAAAAAATATTCAAAGAAACTACTACCACCACCTCAGTATGCATAGGTCTGCAGACATAGTTTTTATGGTGCCCTAAGATAGGGTGACCATATGAAAAGGAGGACAGGGCTCCTGTATCTTTAACAGTGGTATTGAAAAGGAAATTTCAGCAGGTGTCATTTGTATATATGGGGAATCTGGGGAAATTCCCTCTTCATCACAACAGTTAAAGCTGCAGGTGCCCTGCCCTCTTTTAAATCTGGTCACTCTAGTATAGCTCCTGCAGCTTGAACTGTGGTGATGAAGAGGGAATTTCACCAGGTTCTGCATATATACAAATGACACCTGCAGAAATTCCTTTTTCTGGAGGTGACAGACTTGACCTTGGGGGAGGTAGGGGTGGCGACAGCCGACAGAAAGCTCTGGCGTGGGTTGGTCCATGAAGTCACGAAGAGTCGGAAACGACTGAACGAATAAACAACATGCAACCGTTAAAGATACAGGAGCCCAGTCTTCCTTTCCATATGGTCACCCTATCTAAGACAACTTTCTTGTTTTGATGATTATTCAAAATAATAATAGTTATTTAACTTTGACAATTTTTTTCAGCAGGTGTCGTTTGTATATATGGAGAACCTGGTGAAATTCCCTCTTCATCACCATTGTTATAGCTGCAGGTGCCCTGCCCTCTTTTAACTCTGGTCACTCTAGTATAGCTCCTGCAGCTTTAACTGTGGTGATGAAGAGGGAATTTCACCAGGTTCTCCATATATACAAACGACACCTGCTGAAATTCCCTTTTCTATGCAACTGTTAAAGATGCAGGAGCCTTGTCCTCCTTTTCATATGGTCACCCTAGTTTATTCCTATTATCTCCCCACCCTGGGTTGATTAGCGTGTCGTCCGAACCCAGCCTGTGTGTGTGTGTGTGTGTGTGTGTGTGTACGTGTACACGTGTGTGTGGTTTCCCCCCAGGCTGAAACCGACAAGGGTCTACTATTGCCTTCCTCCATCCTTACAAAGAGCCAGATCTACACACATATCCTACGCAAGTACCTTTTACCAGAAGGAAGATGTCAACACCAGAAGCTCCACCCACCCCCGGAAATTGTCTTTTCTCACGCCCCTTCTCCCCCCACTCCCCAAATCCAAGCAATTTTTTCTTTTTCTTTTTTCAAAGGCAAGAGATTCCCGGGGGAACAGCGTGGCTGTGGGTGAGTTAAAACTTTGAACTTTAAAAGGGGGGAGAAGATGGATCCCCAAAGGGCTGGAAGGGGGGTCGTGGGGAGGTTGGAAGAGAAGAGAAACAGCGGAAGCAGGAATGAGATTGTGTCTGTGTAGTTTTTCTTCACCCTGGGTGGGTTAGGAGAGATCTCTTTTGCCCTGTCTTCAAATCTGGATATCCAGATTTTGTCCTCCTCGGAGTAGACCCCCCTTGAAATCAGAGGGCTGAAGTTGGTCATCGTGATTACTTTAAATCCTAAACGTTTCAGTGGTCCACTCTTCCCCCCCTTTTTCTTTTTAAATTTTATTTTATTTAAAGCAATGCAAAAAAGGAAAGAATGCAAACAATCCAGATTTTATCAATATCAAACCAACAGTTACGTGACTATGTATTAGGGTGACCATATGAAAAGGAGGACAGGGCTCCTGTAACTTTAACAGGTCACCCTTCCCGGTGCCTTTTTACACTTCCCTGTGCCTGTTTGCATTCTCTTTCCCTCCTTATTGTTTACTACAACTTTATTAGATTGTAAGCCTATGCGGCAGGGTCTTGCTATTTACTGTGTATAATCTGTACAGCACCATGTACATCGATGGTGCTATATAAATAAATAATAATAATAATAATTGTATTGAAAAGGAAATTTCAGCAGGTGTCATTTGGATGCCTGAAGCACCTGGTGAAATTCCCTCTTTAGCCCAACAGTCAAAGGTGCAGGAGCCCTGCCCTCTTTTAAATCTGGTCACTCTAGTATAGCTCCTGCACCTTCAACTGTTGTGATGAAGCGGGAATTTCAACAGGTTCTCCATATATACAAACGATACCTGCCGAAATTCCCTTTTCTATGCAACTGTTAAAGATACGGGAGCCCTGTCCTCCTTTTCATAGGGTCACCCTATATGTATAATATACAAAGAAGAAGAAATAAAAGTTGATTGATACAACTTCTAGGGGAAAGGAAACTTAATCAAGAACGTAAGAAGAGCCCTGCTGGATCAGACCAAGAGTCCATCTAGTCCAGCACTCTGTTCACGAAGTGACCGACCAGCATGAGAAACCTACAAGCAGGACATGAGGCAGTTAGCCTGTGTGCACCAGTTGCTGGGGAACATGGGTGGGAGGGTGCTGTTGCTTGTGTGTCCTGCTTTGAGGGTCCCTGGTCTACAGCTGGTTGGCCACTGTGTGAACACAGTGCTGGACTTGATGGACCCTCGGTCTGATGTTCTTGTGACATGTGCAAAAGCACCCTCCCACCCATGTTCCCCAGCAACTGGTGTTAATAGGCGTACTGCCCCTGACACAGAAGGTAGCATGTAGCCATCAGGACTAGTAGCCATCGATAGCCTTCTCCTCCAGGAATTTATCCAACCCCCTTTTAAAGCCATCCAAATTGGTGGCCATCACTACATCTTGTGGTAGTGAATTCTGTAGTTTAATGTTGTGTATGAAGAAGTCCTGACAACCATCTGTCAGGGATGCTTTAGGGTGGATTCCTGCATTGAGCAGGGGGTTGGACTCCATGGCCTTGTAGGCCCCTTCCAACTCTACGATTCTATGATCTATCCTGAATCACCCACCAGTCTCCACACCATGCATAATTTTGTACACCACTATCATGGTGTATCACTATCCTCTTAGCCTCTTTCCCCCACCCAAGCTAAACAATCCCAGATGTTTCCCTCATAGGGGAAAGGTTACAACATCGTAGCCCCTTGATCGTTTTAGTTGCACTTTTCTGCATTTTTCCCAACCCATACAACATCTTGTTTTGGTGAGCAGATCTGTACACAATATTCTAAGTGTGGTCGCACGATAGCTTTGTATAAGGGCAGTCTGATAGTGGCAGTTTTATTCTTGATTCATTGATGGATTACATTTATAACCCATGCATTAACCAATGTTCTTTAAGCACGATGAAATCAGGATCCAACCCATGGTTTTGGGAAGAACTAAATATTGGGGATCAGGAAAGAGCGAAACGGATGGAAAGCAGCAACCAAGAGCCTTGTGGCACTTTAAAGAATTACAGATTTATTCTGGTACAAGCTTTCGGGCACGCTGTCGACTTCATTGCTGGTGGAGCCTGCGAAAGCTTATGCCAGAATCAATGTGTTAGTCCTTAAAGTGTCGCAAGACTCTTAGGGTGCAATCCTATGCATGTTTAGACAGAAAAAAGCCCCACAACTTTTGTAGGGCTTTCCCCCCGTCGAAACATGCATAGGATTGCAACCTTTTTGCTGTAACAGACTAAAATGGCTTACCCCTCTGGAGACTGTATGGAAATATTAGCTCTCTCTCTCTCTCTATCTATCTATCTAGGTAGGCATTTTCATCTGGGGCTCCCCTTTCTAACTTCCACAGTCCATTCCCAAAACCGTACGAAGCGGCCAGGAGAGAGAAAATGGTTTCCCTGAGACTGCTTTGCAAGATGATAACAGAGGAAAAAGAATCATAGAATAGCAGAGTTGGAAGGGGCCTACAAGGCCATCAAGTCCAACCCCCTGCTCAGTGCAGGAATCCACCCTAAAGCATGCCTGACAGATGCTTGTCCAGCTGCCTCTTGAAGGCCTCCAGTGTGGGAGAGTCCACAACCTCCATGGTCATTGGTTCTACTGTCGGACTGCTCTAACACTCAGGAAGTTTTTCCTGATGTCCAGCCGGAATCTGGCTTCCTGTAACTTGAGCCTGTTATTCCGTGTCCTGCACTCTGGAATGATCGAGAAGAGATTCTGGCCCTCCTCTGTGTGACAGCCTTTCAAGAATTTGAAGAGCACTATCATGTCTCCCCTCAAACTTCTCTTCTCCAGGCTAGAAATATTTATTTATTGACTGATTTGGTACATTTCTAATCCGCCCAATAAGTAATGTTCTCTGCGCTGATTACAACCAGTTTAAAAAACAAACTAAAATGCTATTTTAAACACACTTAAAAATATATAAAATACAATACAATATATAAAATTTTGTATTTGTACTTTTGGCCTGTTGGTTGATTTATTTATTTATTTATTTATTTATTTATTTATTTATTTATTACATTTTTATACCGCCCAATAGCCGAAGCTTTCTGGGCGGTTCACAAAAATTAAAACCACAATAAAACAACCAACAGGTTAAAAGCACAATTACAAAATACAGTATGGTTTTAATTTTTGTGAACCGCCCAGAGAGCTTCAGCTGTTGGGCGGTATAAAAATGCAATAAAATAAATAAATAAATAAATACACATGTTTAAAAGAATAAAATGCAAAGCAATAAACATCACGGGTATCGATAAAACCGTCATAATAACCTAGAACTAGGTCTCTAAAATGTCTGGGAGAAAAGGAAGGGCTTTGCCAGGTGCAAAAAAGATAAGAATGAAGGTGCAAGGCAAACCTCTTTGGGAGTTTATTCCCTAAGTGGGGTGCTACCACTGAGAAGGCCACCTAGCTCTATTTGGAGAGGGCACCCAGGGGAGGGCCTCTGAAGATGATTTAAGGGTCTGAGAAGGTATGACTGTGCTTGATCTCATAACCACCTGTGTGTTATGCATTTTGGGATACAGAGTGTCTGATATTCTGAGTAATCTCTGGGAACAGCCAAGGTGCCACCACAATGAAAATGGAGGAGCAAGACCTGGTAAGCGCCGAACACGTTGGAGCACTCCCTCAGGTCTTCCAGGCCAGGAGCATCAGGGAATTCCAGCAAAAGAGACCAGAGGAACAGATTAAACAGGAACAAGATGAGGGGCAATTTCAGAGGTGGGAAAACCAATGGCAGGAGTTCCTGAAGACAGTGGAATCCCCTCACTCAGGCTGGGGGGTCCCACAGTTGCCGGAGGAGCCCACCCCATGGGATGACACCAAGGCCTTCCTGGCCTCCTTCGAGCAAGTGGCCCAGGCCTGCCGGTGGCCCAAGCAAGAGTGGGCGGCCCGACTCCTGCCGGCCCTCCGAGGAGAAGCCGAGCAGGCCTTTCGCAGGCTGGAGGCCCAAGACAGAGAGGATTATGGGAAAGTGAAGGGGGCCATCTTGCGCCAGGAGGCCCTGAGGAGGGAGAAGCAGCGTCAACACTTTCGGCGTTTCTGCTACCAGGAGGTCGAGGGGCCGAGGGGGGCTTACAGCCGGCTCTGGGAACTTTGCCACGGGTGGCTAAGAGTTGAGAAACACACCAAGGAGCAGATCCTGGAGCTGTTGGTTTTGGAGCAGTTCCTCACCATCCTGCCGCGGGAGATGCAGAGCTGGGTGAGGGAACACGGCCCCGAGACCTGCGCCCAGGCGGTGGCCCTGGCCGAGGACTTCCTGCTGAGGCAGCGCGAGGCCGAGAGAGAGGAAAAAGAGGTGAGGGTATTCCGCCGTGAGGTTTGCGCGTGGCCCCAAACTGGTGAAAATCTCTCACCTACCTCATAGAATAGTTGCGCTGGAAGGGGCCTACAAGGCCATCAAGTCCAACCCCCTGCTCAATGCAGGAATCCACCTTCAAGTATCCCTGACAGATGGTTGTCCAGCGGCCTCTTTTTTTTTCATTTCTTTTTTAAAATTTTATTACAAGATAAAAATACATTTACAGTTATTTCTACATGACATCATTATCATGATTAAAAATACTACAAGGTTTTAACAGTAGAACATTATCTTATCTATATTATACATCTGTCTTACCCAATCTAGTTTCCACCTCATTGAATAGTAGCAATGGTAGAGGAAAAATTAGTTATGTAGAGGTTTAATTCAGTAGATAGAATCTTTAACATAGTTTACAAAAGGGGACCATATTGTTTCAAAAGGATCATGTCTCAGTTTGCGACAAGACAAGACAACGTTAACTTTTCAGAACAGGCTATGCCCCATACTTTCCTCTTGAAGGCCTCTAGTGTGGGAGAGCCCACAACCTCCCTAGGTAACTGGTTCCATTGCCGTACTGCTCTAACAGTCAGGAAGTTTTTCCTGATGTCCAGCTGGAATCGGGCTTCCTTTAACTTGAGCCCATTATTCCGTGTCCTGCACTCTGGGAGGATCGAGAAGAGATCCTGGCCCTCCTCTGTGTGACAGCCTTTCAAGTATTGGAAGAGTGCTCCCATGTCTCCCCTCAATCTTCTCTTCTCCAGGCTAAACAGGCCCAGTTCTTTCAGTCTCTCCTCACAGGGTTTTGTTTCCAAACCCCTGATCATCCTCGTTGCCCTCAGTAAACTATGACTGGAGACAGTGGGCTGCTCTGGGTTTTTTTAGGTGTCTGCTCTGAGGAAGTAAGCATATGTATAACCTCACGTCATAGGCAGCGCAAGCTCCAGATTTTTTTTGGGGGGGGGGTCTTGGGCAGGACACCCTCAATGGGTCCCTGTCCTTACGGTCTGCTTTCTCAGCACCATTGTCACCGTCTGCTTTTCCTCCATCTCCTCTTTCTCCTCATGGCTCCCAGTTGCTGGCTTGGCAGGCGGAGAGTCAACGAGCAAGGAGGCCGTGGTATCTCCTGCTCCTACTTCTCACCACCACTGTTGTCTGGGCCAGAGCAAGAGGCAGGTCAGCAAGCCGATGAAGAGGAGAAGCAACTTTGTTGGATGAATTTTTGGGCCTATCTGGGGACGGTGCTCCGGAGAAGGAGGGACAGAGGCTGGAAGACACTCAAGATAGCTTGGGACCCAGCCACTGTCTTCCTATCCAGCATTTCCAAATCCTCTCCAAAGCCAGTGCTGTATACAACGTCTCGCGGTGGTCCTGCTGTGGCGTTCCCCTTAATTAATTAATTAATTAATTACATTTCTATACCGCCCAATAGCTGGAGCTCTCTGGGCGGTTCACAAAAATTAAAAACATTCAAAGTATAAAACAACAGTATAAAGGAAAGGAAAGGAAAGGAACCTCTCGTGCAAGCACCGAGTCATTACTGACTCTTGGAGGGACGCCAGCTTCCGCTGACGTTTTCTTGGCAGGCCTTATAGTGGGGTGGTTTGCCGTTGCCTTCCCCGGCCATTATTACCTTTCCCCCAGCTAGCTGGGTACTCATTTTACCAACCTCGGGAGGATGGAAGGCTGAGTCGACCCGAGCCGGCTGCCTGAAACCAGCTTCCGCTGGGATCGAACTCAGGCCGAGGGGAGAGTTTCGGCTGCAGAAACTGCTGCTTTACCACTCTGCGCCACATGAGGCTATACTATAAAATACAATATAAAAGCTCAACCAGATAAAAACAGCAGCAATGCAAAATTACAAATTTAAAACACCATGTTAAAATTTATTTATAGACTGTTAAAATGCTGGGAGAATAAAAAGGTCTTCACCTGGCGTCTAAAAGCATATAATGTAGGTGCCAAGCGAACCTCCTTAGGGAGCTCATTCCACAGCCGGGGTGCCACAGCAGAGAAGGCCCTCCTCCTGGTAGCCACCTGTCTCACTTCCTTTGGCTGGGGCTCGCGGAGAAGGACCCCTGAGGATGACCTTAGGGTCCGGGCAGGTACATACGGGAGGAGGCGTTCCTTCAGATAGCCTGGCCTCAAGCCATTTAGGGCTTTGAATGTTAATACCAGCACTTTGAATCGGGCCTGGACCTGGACTGGCAGCCAATGAAGTTGTAAAAGGACTGGCGTAATGTGATCTCGCCAGCTAGTCCCTGTTAGTAAACGGGCTGCCCTGTTTTGTACCAGCTGAAGCTTCCGGACCGTTTTCAAAGGCAGCCCCACGTATAACGCATTGCAGTAATCCAAACGAGAGGTTATCAGAGCATGGATAACTGTAGCTAGGCTATCTCTGTCCCGATAAGGGTGCAGTTGGTATATCAGCCTAAGCTGGTAAAAGGTGCTCTTTGCCACTGAGTTCACTTGTGCCTCAAGTGACAGTTCTGGATCCAAGAGCACCCCCAAACTACGGACCTGATCCTTTACGGGGAGTGCAACTCTGTCCAGGACAGGGCAAACATCACCTCGCCGGACAGATGAACCACCTGCTAACAGTACCTCCGTCTTGTCTGGATTGAGTCTCAGTTTGTTAGCCCTCATCCAGTCCATTACCGTGCTCAGGCACTGGTTCAGAACAGTCACTGCCTCACCTGGGTTTGATGAAAAGGAAAGGTAGAGCTGGGTGTCATCCGCATATTGATGACACCTCAGTCCACATCTCCGGATAACCTCCCCCAGCGGCTTCATGTATATGTTAAACAGCATAGGGGATAAAATAGAGCCCTGCGGAACCCCATGGCTTAGGAGCCACGGCACAGAGCAATAATCCCCCAGCACCACCTTCTGGAATCGGCCATCCAAGTAGGAGCGGAACCACTGCAACGCAGTACCTCCAACTCCCAGCTCAGACAACCTATCCAGAAGGATACCATGGCCGATGGTATTGAAGGCCGCTGAGAGGTCCAGGAGAACCAACAGAGTCACACTCCCCCTGTCTCTCTCCCGACAGAGGTCATCCCACAGGGCGACCAAGGCAGTTTCCGTTCCAAAACCAGGCCTGAAACCCGATTGAAATGGATCTAGATAATCCGTTTCATTCAAGAGTTGGTTGAACCACCCGCTAACAGTACCTCCGTCTTGTCTGGATTGAGTCTCAGTTTGTTAGCCCTCATCCAGTCCATGACCGTGCTCAGGCACTGGTTCAGAACAGCCACTGCCTCACCTGGGTTTGATGAAAAGGAAAGGTAGAGCTGGGTATCATCCGCATATTGAGGACACCTCAGTCTAATCATAGCTGGGCCGTCTGTTTGCCAGCAGGGGGATACAAATGGGACACCCACCCAATTGGGCGAGAGGTGACTTGGTCATCCCATAGCCAGGCCTTGATCCAAACGCAGAACCGAGCCGCAGCCCTGATCCACAGAGGCCGTCCTTAAGGGGGCAGCACAATCTGGTCTGGAGCAGGCCCAATCCCCATCAGTCGATGTCTCCCTTCTCAGAAAAGGGCCCTCCCTCTTCTTCTTTTTCAGGCGCTGATGCCCTTCGTGGAGGTGGCTGTGAGTTTCTCTGAGACCCCGTCCGACTTCAAGCCGAGACAGCCGAGTGTAGAAGCCAAGCAGGGAGGTGGTGCTCTACTGGGTAAGTTGGCGCTTGAGTTCACAGATGCACAGCCATCCTTCTTCCCACCCAAGGTATCCTGGGGCTGTTCTTCCTACATAATCCCTAAAACAGGGCTGGGTAGAAAGCAGACCTGGAGTTCCTAGTAGATTGTTGGATAATTCACACTCGATCGTCAGGGCCTGCTCCAAGTGGACTATTCCCCCTCACCCCACACTCTCCAGAGATGAGCGGGTAAGTGGAGGTATTCCATCTTGTCCCCAATGTTATTTAACATCTATATGACGCCGTTGGGAGCGGTCATTAGGGGATTTGGAGCTAAATGCCCTCAATACGCTGATGACACGCAGCTCTATCTCCCTGTGACAACTGAATCAGGTGAGGCTGTGCAGGTCCTGGACCAGTGCCTAGACTCAGTAATGGGCTGGATGAGGGCCAATAAACTGAGACTGAATCCTGGCAAGACGGAAGCCCTGTGGGTGAGTGGTTCCTGAGTCCGGGAGACAGGCTCATTGCCTGTTCTGGAAGGGGTTGCTCTGCCTCTGAAAGAACAGGTTCGTAGTTTGGGGGTACTCTTAGACCCATTTCTGTCGTTGGAGGCTCAAGTAGCCGCCACGGCTCGGAGCGCCTTTTACCATCTTCGGTTGGTTCGCCAGCTAAGGCCTCTCCTGGACAGGGATAGCTTCGCCACGGTGGTACAGGCATTGGTAACCTCAAGATTGGATTACTGCAATGCGCTCTATGTGGGGCTGCCCTTGAAGCTGCTCCGGAAGCTGGAGCTAGTGCAGAATGCTGCAGCTCGGCTGTTGTCTGGAGCGGCCCCTTTCCAGCATGTAACTCCTCTGCTGAGGGAACTGCACTGGCTGCCTATTCGCTACCGGACCAGGTTTAAGGTTCTTGTATTTGTGTACAAAACCCTAAACAACTTGGGACCAGGATACCTGAGAGAGCGCCTTCTCCCTTACCAACCTGCCCAGTCACTGAGGTCATCTGAGGGCCTGCTCCTGGTGGTTCCACCTAGATCCATCCTCTGATTGGAATCCACAAGGGGAAGAGCCTTCAGCGTGGTGGCCCCCCTCCTGTGGAATTCCCTGCCTCTGGAGGCCAGGCAGGCGCCAACCTTGTACTCCTTTCGGCGCCTCCTGAAAACATCTTTATTCCAAGAAGCCTTTCTTTAACATGCAGCCTTGGATTTCTGTTTTTTTTTTTGCTTCTTTTAAAATTTTGTTTTAACTGTTTTATTCTGTTTTTATTTTCATTTTACCTTGTACACCGCTCCGAAATTTTTCAATGGGGAGCAGTATATAAATATTCTAAATAATAATAATAATAATAATAATAATAATAATAATAATAATAATAAATATTAATAATAATAATAATTCCGCCAGCCCTGCTGAAAGTCTGCCTAATTTTTTCCTCTTCCCTCCTCCTCCCTTTTTCCTTGTGTGTCGTGTCTTTTTCAGATTCTAAGTCTGCATGCGGGCAGGGATTATCTTGTTTTACTGATGTATTGTAAGTCACTCTGTGAAACCTTTTGGGCTGAGGAACGGGCTGAAAAACGAACAAAACAGCAACGCTTCTTCCCAATTCGTTCTAGTATTATGAGAGAGAAGAAAAATGCCTCCCTATCCACTTTCTCCATGCCATGAATAGTTTGTACACCTCTATCATGTCTCCCCTTAGCCTCCTTTTTCCCAAGCTAAACAATCCCAGCTGTTGTAACCTTCCCTCATAGGGGAGATGCTCCAGCCTCTTCCATCATTTCAGTGGCCCTTTTCTGCACTTTTTCCAGCTCGATAATATCCTTTTTTAGGTGTGGTGACCAGAACTGTACACAGTATTCTAAGCGGGGTCGCACCATAGATTTGTATAGGGGCAGTATGATACTGGCTGTTTTATTCTCAATGCCTAACATGGAGTTTGCCACAAGGGCCATAGAAATTGCTCTCTTATAGTTAACCTTTGCCATTTTTTCTTTTTCCTTCCTTTGAACAGATTACAGACAAGAGGGTGCACGTGAAGAAAACGAGTGTCAACTTCAGGACCCTAAGCCGGTGGAGCAGTCTCGGAGGAGAGGCAGAGAGGGTGTTCCCCAGGGTCATAGGCAAGGGGGAGTCTTTGAAGATGGAGATGGACCCTTGAGACAGCCAGGCAATCATTGCCTCAGGAGCGCAGTGGATAGATCGATTTCCTCCATGTCAGACGAGGAAACCTTCAACGAAACCCTCGAGTGGCGGAGGATAAGTCCACTTAGCGGATCCGAGGAAAGTTTCAAGCAGGCCCCCGATTTTGCTAAGCACGACAAAGTCGAAGTCCACGAGGGGCCGTACCAGTGCGTAGAGTGCGGGAAAATCCTCAGCCGCAAGGACCACCTGAAGAGGCACCAGCAGATCCACACCAGAAAGAAGAAGCCCCACCAGTGCTCCTATTGTGGGAAGTGCTTCCGGCAGAGGTCGGACCTTATTTTTCACGAGAGAATCCACACGGGTGAGAAACCGCACAAGTGCTCCGTTTGCGGGAAGAACTTCCGAAGCACGTGTCAGCTGATAGTCCACGAGAGGATTCACACCCGGGAGAAGCCGTACAAGTGCTCGGCCTGCGGCAAAAGCTTCAGCCAGAACGCAAACCTCACCGTGCACCTGAGAACCCACACGGGCGAAAAGCCGTACAAATGCTCCGTCTGCCAGAAAACCTTCATCCAGAAGTCGCACCTTATGAAACACGAGCGAATCCACACCAGGAAGAAGACCTGCAACTGTTTCGCATGGAAAGAGCTTCCGTCGGAATGAGCTGCTCCCTGTGAGGTGCGGTGAAAGCGTACGACTGCTCTGCTGGAGGAAAGAGCTTCGTTTCTAACATGTACCTTCTTTCTCATGAAAGAATCTGCTCTAGTGGGGGGGGGGGGAAGTCCTTCCAAGTGCTCTGTCTGTGAGAGAGCTTCAGTCATAATTTTCTCCTTCTCTGATATCAAAGAACACGTCCGGAGGAGAAACAACATAAATGTTCGACTAAAACGATCAAGGGGTTGGTGCAACTCCCCTACGAGGGAAAGTTACAACTCCTGTGATTGTTTAGCTTAGAAAAAAGGCGAGGAAGGGGAGATACGATAGAGGCGTACAAAATTATGCCTCCCTCTCCCATAATGCTGGCAAGTACATCTTACAGAGACCACATAACACCGGTCTTAAAGGAATTGCATTGGCTGCTATACGCTTCCGGTCGGAATTCAAGGTGTTGGTAATGACGTTTAAAGCCCTAAACGGCTTGGGACCTCGATACTTGAGGGAGTGCTTCTCCTTATACATGCCTGCCCGAGACCTTAGATCTGTTGGAGGAGCCCTTCTCCGCATCCCACCAATGCAACATATACGCTATGATGGGACAAGGGAGAGGGCCTTCTCTGCTGTGGCACCCCGAATGTGGAATGCCCTCCCCTTGGACGCCCGACTGGCACCAACACTGATTTCATTTCGACGCCAAGTAAAAACATGGCTTTTTAACAAAGCCTTTGATGGCTAAACTCACTGGCACGTTGTTTTAACTGTTTTAACTGCTTTTAAATTATATATTGTTTTTAACTTGGTTCATGGTTTAATTTGTTTTTAACTGTGCATATTTATTGTTTTATACTGTATGCTTTTATCTGTACGCCGCTCTGAGATCTTAATGATATAGGGCGGGATATAAATGTTTTAAATAAATAAAGAATAAATAAATGCTAGTACCCAAAGGGGTCATCCCATGAAGCTGAGTAGTGGGAGATTCAGGACAGATCAAAGGAAGGACTTCTTAAGAACCTTAAGTCCAGCATTTTGTTTACACAGTGGCCAACCAGATGCCCAGGGGAAACCCAGAAACACGTAAAGGAATTCGCTACCTCAAGAAACAGTGGAATTTGCTACCGCAAGATGTAGTGATGGCCACTGCCATGACACAGGCTCTGAACACCAGACCCGGCCGAGGCTACTCCCTGCTCAAGCTAAGCACCACCGCTTGATACGCCTGAGGCAAGGGATAAAACCCACCTTCCTCCAAACTATATGGAGAAAGGGGTTTAAAATGGAGAAGAGTTTTAATATATATAATAATGCGCTGTGAGTTATATCTGCTTAGGTGAATGATTGTCAGAGTGGGTGCTGAATGTGTAAACTTAAGATGATAAATGCCAAACAGACACGTGGGCTTTTTGTGGTAGATTAAAAACAAAACAATCAAAATTTATTTTTAAAAGTTCACAAGCTTTGTTTCAACTAACAACATTTAAATACCTTTTTGAAACCTTTCATACAATCCTGTCACTCATTCACATTCGCGCTTTCCTTTTTCTCACACAATCACTCTTGAACTTTCTTTATTATCAGTATTGATTGATATACATCCACTACGTGCACACCACACTCTAAAGACACCACTCACTACGCTGACTCTCAAATTTCCCAGAACTTAAGTACCATAAACACGGAGAGCACTACAGACTCTAAGAGTCCCTAACAAGTCTCCCACAATCCCCTCCGTCCTTCCCTTATATATCACTCCCCCCCTCCCAAGACATTCTAACTCCGCCCACTCAGGCCAACATTCTAAAAATCACAGACTTACAAACCGCAGACATACATTTGGGAACTGACTTGTGGGGTGTAACGCCACAGCCACCAATCTGGATGGCTTCAAAAGGGGGTTGGATAAATTCCTGGAGGAGAAGGCTCTCAAGGGCTACTAGCCCTGATGGTTGTGTGCTATCTCCAGTATCAGAGGCAGTAAGCCTGTGTGCACCAGTTGCTGGGGAACATGGGTGGGAGGGCGCTGTTAGGCCCTCTGAAGAGTTTCTGGGGATGGACTCAGAGGAGGAGGAAGCAGAACCGGTGCAGACAGAGGCTGGTGTCACGGCTGCTGAACTGGTGCCAGCTGGGAGTGGGGCCAACTCAGAGAATGAAGTGGAAGCAGAGCCAAGTACCAGCGTGCCGGTAATTAAACCAGCAGGGAGTTTGGCCAATTCAGAAGACACAGAGGGGGAAGCAACAAACTTACCTGCACAGTGTTGAGTTATGGCTTTAGAAGCTGATTAGTTATGGCACAGACTGGGTTTCTGGCACAGTCTGTCTCTTCTGCCAAGACTCTCGTTCACGCACTGGTTATTTCTCGGTTGGACTACTGCAACCTTCTTCTCTCTGGCCTTCCGTCTTCTCACATCAGTTCGTTGCTTTCTTTTCACCACTCTGCCACTTAGATCATCTTCCTGGCTCGCCGCTCTGACCATGTTACTCCACTTCTGAAATCTCTTCATTGGCTTCCAATTCACTTCAGAATCCAATATAAACTTCTCCTGTTGACCTACAAAGCTTTTCACTATCTAGCTCCTTCCTATCTCTCCTCTCTCATCTCACACTATTGCCCCGCTCGTGCTCTTCGCTCCTCTGATGCCATGTTTCTCGCCTGCCCAAGGGTCTCTCCTTCCCTTGCTCGGCTTCGTCCATTTTCTTCTGCTGCCCCTTATGCCTGGAACGCTCTTCCAGAACATCTGAGATCCACAAGTTCAATTGCAGCTTTTAAAGCTCAGCTAAAAACTTTTCTTTTTCCTAAAGCTTTTAAAACCTGATGCTGTTTGGACTTTATACTGTTAGTTTTACCCTACCCTGTGCTTGTTTACCCTACCCAGTGCCTGTTTGCATTCTCTTCCCCTCCTTATTGCTTTACTATGATTTTAATAGAATATAAGCCTATGCGGCAGGGTCTTGCTATTTACTGTTTTACTCTGTACAGCACCATGTACATAGATGGTGCTATATAAATTAATAATAATAATAATAATAATAATAATAACAACAACCTTTTGTGTTAAGTCTCTGTCTGGGCCTTCCAGAGACTAGCAGAGGTTGCAGCAGTTCTCAGCCAAGTCAGCAAAGACGTGAATAAAGACAGAGATTTATGTAGGTTAAAATAAACCTTTTACTGGCAAATAAATATATAATTTAGTTATGGCAGTACAGATACAAAGACTTACAAACCGGTCAGTCAATACAGCTCACATCAAGTTGGGTAAGGGACATGGAAGTAGTAGTGAACATGAAAACACATTTACTTTTATAGACAACCTGTACAATGATGCAACTCCTTGCAACCCTTAATTGAAGACAATCAGTTAGACAATTATTCAGTTATGACACTCAATGTCCAGGTGTAGAGTTGACCTTTAAGTTTCTGCTGAGTCTTCTGTTCTTCCAGATCCTCAGCAATTAACAAAGCAATGGAAAACATAACCAAGATCCATTCCAGGATCCAACACACAGTTGTTTAGGCAGCATAGGGCAGAGAAGGAAGCCCGGCGCAGGTCTTTGCGTGTTTATGCTAGACGCCAGCTCAATAGGGAACACCTGTAGCTGCCAGGGAGGGGTATTTAGAGAGCTGGGAAGCAACAGGAACTTTGCCAGAGATTAACTGAACATCCTGGCGAAAGCTCTTGGTTCCTGTTTCGGATCTCGGTGACCCTATATCCTGGTTGAACGTCGGACTGGCTTGGAATTCGTGACCTGCTCGTATCCCTGGACTTCTGGACTGTTTTCTTGGACTCTCTCTACCTCTCGTAAGCCTTTGACTCTCGGAACGGAACTGGACTCTGACGCATGTTTAAACGTCTTGTACTCTGACATTAAAGAGTTAACTGTTGTTTCATAGCACAGCTGAAGACAAACTCCACGGTTTGTTTGCTGAGTCTGTGGCTGAATTCTTGGGGTTTGCCTGGGCACGCTGCCCACATCTGTATCTCTGTCTAATTAGCTGGTCTATTGGCAGCTTTCCCGGACAGGTGCTGTCTTGCTTGTAGGTTCCTGTTTGATATCTGGTTGGACGCAGTGTGAACAGAGTGCTGGACTCAATGGACCCTTGGTCTGATCCAGCAGGGCTCTTCTGATGTTCTTACGTGGTTATATCGCAACCCTGCGATATGGCTGCAAGAAAGGCCAGTGCTATTTTGGGCTGCATTAATAGAAGTATAGCTTCCGAATCGCGTGAGGTACTGGTTCCTCTCTATTCGGCCCTGGTTAGGCCTCATCTAGAGTATTGCGTCCAGTTCTGGGCTCCACAATTCAAGAAGGACGCAGACAAGCTGGAGCATGTTCAGAGGAGGGCAACCAGGATGATCAGGGGTCTGGAAACAAAGCCCTATGAAGAGAGACTGAAAGAACTGGGCATGTTTAGCCTGGAGAAGAGAAGATTGAGGGGATACATGATAGCACTCTTCAAATACTTAAAAGGTTGTCACACAGAGGAGGGCCAGGATCTCTTCTCGATCCTCCCAGAGTGCAGGACACGGAATAATGGGCTCAAGTTAAAGGAAGCCAGATTCCAGCTGGACATCAGGAAAAAATTCCTGACTGTTAGAGCAGTACGACAATGGAATCAGTTACCTAGGGAGGTTGTGGGCTCTCCCACACTAGAGGCCTTCAAGAGGCAGCTGGACAAGCATCTGTCAGGGATGCTTTAGGGTGGATTCCTGCACTGAGCAGGGGGTTGGACTCCATGGCCTTGTAGGCCCCTTCCAACTCTGCTATTCTATGATTCTATAAGGTGCCATAAGTCCCTTTGTTGCAACAGTCTGACATAGCTATGTTTCTGGAAAGTGCATGACTTTCAGTGCATGAAAGTGCACTCAGAGGGCCCATTCAGAAGACACGGCGGTTAAACCAGTGTTCATGTGAGGCTGAAAAAACGCACACCAGGCATGGCGAATGTGTGATAAATCGCAGGTGTGACGGAGCTCTGTATGTCAACAGAGCAGTGGACTAGATGGACCCTTGGTCTGAATCCGCAGGGCTCTTCTTAGGTTCTTAAGCTGCAGCCTAGGAACGATAGGCGCTACAGGCTGATGTCAAAGCGGCGATTCACCGATTAGGCATTTTGTGTTGGTGCTCCCAGCAGTCCTCCAAATTCCCAAATGTGCCTACGGGTCCCAAAACGGTGGAGACCCCCTGACATTCCATCTCACAAGTCATGAAAGAAATGTTTCTATGTTAATTCTGAAATTTGCAGTTCCTACATTTCTGAAATTGCGCCACAGCGCCCACTCAGGCTTTCCTGCGGTGTGCCGAAATACATGCGCCCCTCGCTGCCTTTTGCTATTTTTTGTTTAATTTAAAACATCCAGTCTGAGGAACAACCCTGCAAATCCTGCTGGCTATTTTGTAACTTTTGGAACAGCCCTAATAAAGGTATTATCCTGTCCATGTTTTTTTTAATTCTTCTTCTAATGGATCAACGCAGCTGCAAAACTTGTTATAAATAAATGAGCCCAATTCACTTGAAAGCTTCCCCCCCAGCTTTTTTCATTGTAAAATTACAGATAATGCCCACAAAGGCAATTTCTCTTGCAAGTTCATAGACGAAACAGCTCAGTGGTTTAACCGTTGCTGCCACATTGCAAAATACCTGCCAGTTTTTGACGGTGCTAACTTGTTGAAATTTCTTCCAGCTTCTGCTAGTGAGCAAAAAAAAAAAAAAAAAAGCAACCCGCAGAAAGACATGCACACTTCACGAAAAGTTCATTCAAACGTTTTGTGGCGCTGTAACGACGAACACATTTATTTATTCTGGTATTCATCAGATGCAGGACGTCGCAGTCTTTGAAAATTCTTCGTAAATATCATTAAATATGATACATGCAGGTGGTTCATACACTTTCCCCAAAACAGACTTCAAGGTTCCACCACCCCCTCCTCCATCCCACCCCACAGATCTAACATTTCACATTAAAATTCTCAGAAAGATCTGCAGGCTACAGGCTCAAGTGTCAGATATTTTAGGACTGAACGGAATGCAAATCAAATATTGTGGCTTTGAATCTCTGATCCAATTCACAAATAACATTGTGAATTCCTCCTTAATCAAAGAGGACAGTCGATTATCTGAGATGTTACTGCCTGGTTCAAAAGCAGAAGCTTTGGGCTAAAACTCCAATTGGCCATGGTGGCTGAGGCTGATGTGAGTTGGAATCCAAAAATATCTAGAAAACTTTTTTTAAATTCCCTTTGTTTAACCACCTTACCTTTCTGGCTGCTTGATTTGCATATTGATTATATAGGGTGACCATATTTGGGAAACCAAAAAAGAGGACACCTAGTGTGTGTGGGGGGGGAAGCAGCTTTCTGAGTCCTGCAGAAAGTACGTTATTCCTCCGCCACCTTAAAGAACCCGATTGGAGTGGAGGAAGGGAAAGGATTTCATTCTGCACCACCACCATCCACTCCAATTGGGGCCTTTTCTATAATGTCCACAAATGACCCACTTTCCCCTTTAAGACCTCAACTGGAGCTCGGGGTGGGGGAATGATGTGCCTCAAGAAAGCATGTCATTCCCTCCTGCCATGCTAATGGCAGCCTTAAAGAGGAAGGTGTATCATTCCAGGACATTATTGAAAATTATAGAAAATCCC